>NC_080082.1:31930410-32247010 GCF_949987535.1 Balaenoptera acutorostrata | reverse complement strand
ATACACATCTGTAAGGCAGAATGATGTACCTGGTGGAAAATGAAGTTATTGAATGCCCTGTAGGAACATCCAGAAACACAACCTTGATATGGCCAAAGCTTGAGTTCACAAAGATTAGGTTCATATCACTGTTATTCTGAAGGATGGCATCTCAAATTAGTAATGCTCTTTTTTCTTGTTTCTCCCTATACACGAGCTTTCCCTAACCTGGCCATTTGTGATTCTCCTGCAGTACTGGCACTTGGAAAGGGATAGACCGTATATACTTTTTAGAGATGAGGTGGGAGGGAGTGATCTGCCCAGTGTCTGAGACATACTTCTTTTTTTAAAGAATTTCTTTCTATCACAGGAATGGGACACTGACAGTTGTGTATATACTCTTTGACCCAGCCTATGGACAAAGTCGATCGGTGTGATATTGTGATTTGTAAAAAGAAATACACGGTTGACCCTTGAACGACATTGGTATGAACAGCGTGGGTCTAATTATACGTGATTTTTCCCCCAATAAATATAATGCCTGTATTTTCATTTTACATATCTTTAACTAAATGTGGGGAAGAGTTTGTGTTCAATTAGAGGTCAAAATAGGTGGAATCAAAATTGAGTCCTGATTCTATCCAAACTGTTTCAGTTTCCCGTCCTTGGGTAAGTCATTTATCAATTCCTTTGTTTCTGAGGCAGAGAGAGCTGTACTCTCAGATTTTTGACTCCACAGGGATTGGCACCCATAAGCCCTGAGTACTTCGAGAGAGTCAAATGTATATTTGGTTTTCATCCCCATTTCTGTCACAGAGCTCCTAAAACCCTTGGAATTTCTGATGCTAAGAGCAATAAAGGTGTCTCTTGTTATGTTAATGAGGTGACTGTTGGACCATACCTAAGGATGGGGGCTGGTTGCCAGGAGAACCAACTTTGTGATTAGAGGGTTGGAATTTTCAGTCCCACCTCCGACTTCTGGGGAGGGGAGAGGGGCTGGAGTTTGAGGTCAAACACCAATGGTCAATGATTTAATCAACCGTGCCTATAGAATGGAACCTCCATGAAACCCAAAAAGACTAGGTTTAGAGAGCTTCCAGGTGGATGAACGGGTGGAGATTCAAGGACACTGGCACTCCCGGAGAGGGCATGGGAGCTCCGCCCCCTATCCCCATACCTTGCCTCATGTATCTCTTCCATCTGGCTGTTCCTGAGTTATATCCTTTTATAATAAACCAGTAATCTATGTATAACTGAACCACTTTGCTGTACACCTGAAACTAACACAACATTGTAAATCAACTCTACTCCAATATAAAATTTTTAAAAAGAAAAGAAAGCCTAGGAGAAGGCGACAGAGAGACATCGTCTGCACACTGTGGTGCTGTCCCGGCCTGAGCGCACCGCCCACGGATTGCTGAGCAAGTAGGAAAAAAAGGAAGGGAAGCGCTGAGGTCAGTTAAAATAGCATGCATACGTGGATCCCCGATTGCCTTCAGTAGGAAGGAAATCCTGCACTTCACTGACGGTGCAAAGCGTCCACCAGCTCCCCGACACGTGACCCCCGCAGCACAAGGCTGTGCCCAACCTGTCCACCTACAATGTCAGGCTGGCCTGGCAAGGACCCCATCTCAGGTCCCATCCGTGACACTGCCTCCGTCTCCCACCTCCAGGATGACCCCTTGCACCTGGTGGGCCTGAAGAGCCCAGGACCTCGGCATTTCTCCAGCCCGAGTCTCTCTGTGGAAAGTTCTAGAGGCCTCGAGGCAGGCTCCGTGTCCGAGAGTCGAGTGGGGCCTGCAGAGGCAGCTGCCTGGTGATCCCGGTTCCGCGCTCGGCTGGAGTTTCCCAGATTCTCTAGGCGGAATCCACCCTGGGTTTTCCGGGCAGAGCAATATTGGCAAGGGGGCCTCGACACCCTCCACCATCTGTACCTTCACGAGAAGTGACTGGCTCTTCCAGGAAAGTACCTTAAGGGATCCCGGGAGCCCGACGCGGGCACCTTACTCCCCGCGTGCGCGCGCGCTGGGGGCACCTGGCCTGGCCTGCTGCGTGCAGATGTCGCGGGGAGCCCAGACCACCAGTGAGGGCGCTCCGAGACCAGGGACCCCGAGCTGCTGGCGGCCTCCGGGCTGACCCCGCGCACCCAGCCCTCCTCGCAGGAGATCCAGCAGTCGGCCGCCGTGGGGCGCCAGTACCGCAAAGGACCTCAGTCCACGCGTTCGCCGTGCATGCGGGGCAGCTCTATGCGGACAGCCGTGAGTTCCAGCAGCTGGGGCTGAGGCCCCTCATCCCACAGGCGGACAGCCAGCACTTGGAGGGCTCCCTGGAGACCATCGGGGGGACGAATGGCTGCCACATCACTGTAAGGGCAAGACCTTGGGCGCTTTGCCATCCCCACCCACCGCCTTAGTCTTTGTGCATCCCAGGAAGAGGGGTCCACCTTTCCTGAACCTGGGCTGGGGGCTCCGCAAGAGGCTCCAGGCACAGGTATCCCTCTGCTGTAAAGGAGCACTTATATAT
The DNA here is from genome assembly GCF_949987535.1 of Balaenoptera acutorostrata. Classification (NCBI taxonomy): domain Eukaryota; kingdom Metazoa; phylum Chordata; class Mammalia; order Artiodactyla; family Balaenopteridae; genus Balaenoptera; species Balaenoptera acutorostrata. Next base: position 32,244,508 of record NC_080082.1, on the reverse strand, counting down.
CAAGAAACACAAAATGATAACTCATTTTATGATCATATTAAACGAAACTTTCCAGATATTTCCATTCCTTGCTAAAAATAATGATAATGGTAATAATAAACCAGTAATCTAGTAAGTAAAATGTTTCTCTGAGTTCTGTGAGCCACTCCAGCAAATTAATCAAACCCGAAGAGGAGATCGTGGGAACTTTTGATTTGTAGCCAGCTGGTCAGAAGCCTAGGTGACTACCTGGGCTTGTGATGTGAAGGAGCGGAGCAGTCTCACAGCACTGAGTCCTTAAGCTATAACCCAAGGAGGAGGTCACTGGAACCTACAATCTATAGCCAGTCTGTCATGTAGCACAGGTAACAACCTGGGCTTCAGATTGGCATCTGAAGTGGAGGTCAGTCTTGTGGGACTGAGCCCTGAACCTGTGGAATCTGATGCTCTCTCCAGGTAAATAGTGTCAGAACTGGGTTGAATTGTAGGACCCCCAGCTGCTGTCAGAGAATAGCTTGAATGTGTTGGGAACCCCACACCCACTGCAGTTAGAATTGGGTGTTAGACACTTAACTGGACCAAAGGGAGACACATGGCTCAAGTTAGTTTAAACAGGTTCGCCCAGACAAAACTATAATTCGAAAAGATATATGCACCCCTATGTTCATAGCAGCACTATTTACAATAGCCAAAACATGGAAACACCTAAACGTCCATTGAGAGATGAATGGATAAAGAAGATGTGGTATGTATATACAATGGAATACTACTCGGTCATAAAAAAGAATGAAATAATGCCATTTGCAGCAACATGGATGGACCTAGAGATTATCATACTAAGTGAAATAAGTCAGAAAGACAAAGACAAATACCATATGATATCACTTATATGTGGAATCTAAAATGTGACACAAATGAACATATCTACGAAACAGAAACAGACTCACAGACATAGAGAATAGACTTGTGGTTGCCAAGGGGCAGGGGAGGTGGGGGAAGGAAGGATTGGGAGTTTGGGATTAGCGGATGCAAAGTATGGTATATGTAGGATGGATAAACAATAAGGTCCTACTGTATAGCACAGGGAACTATAGTCAATATCCTGTGACAAACCATAATGGAAAAGAATATGAAAAAATATATGTATATTATACATATATATGTATATATATGTATAATTGAATCCCTTTGCTGTACAGCAGAAATTAACACAATATTGTAAATCAACTACACTTCAATAAAATTAAAAATAAAACCTGAAAAGAAAAAATAGGTTCTCTTTACATGGAATGTGAAATAGGAATTCAGAGATAACCAGTTAATTCATGTGAATGATAGAATATGACGGACACATTAAAAACTTGACATCTGGGACAGCCATCTCTTTTTTATATGGACTGAGAAGCAGTATGAACAGATATATAAAGAGAAGAATGAAAAAGATGCTCAGAAAGAAGCAGAAATGAGAGTGAGGGAGATATGCCTGGATCCCTAGCAGCTTTTCCAGTTTCTGAGAGCAATTCTGTTCTGAGGCTCAACTATATTCCTCCCCTTGGGTTTCATAAGGCATTCGCATTTTTAGCAAATTCATTTTTTTTTGCTGGAGCTCTCTTGAGTTGGCTTATGTTACTTGAAACTCAAATAGTTTTGACAGTACCTAGATCAGAGCCCCCGCATGCTAGTGGCCAACGAGAATCATAAAGACCAAAAAGATATACCGGAGGAGATGAGAAAAATCTCAAAGGCTAATAGTGCTGAACCAAATCCCGTATCTAAAGACTGAACATGATTTCTAGGACCTTTCCTCCAACATGGCATGTCAAATACTCCTCAAAGTCCTCTTTGATCAATCTGGTGCCGAAGCCTTGTGAAGCGAAAGTGTAGTGGCTGAAGATATTGGTTTGATCCCCATGGATAGCCCTTGCTAGATTGTCTTCTTCCTCCAAGGAGCTTGCTTTACTCCCTCAGCTCACACAGATGGCTTCCTCCTGGCTCTTTCAATGAATACTTGCACATGTATTACAACACTTAACAATAATCTAGCGCCATCATTGCCTCTGTACAGCTCTGGCTCCCCCGGCAGATAGGGAGTTATCGCGAAGAGGATCATATCTTACTTATTTCCATTTATTCCACAGTTTTCTCACAAAATCTTGAACCGGCAAGCCTTTCAATGAATGCCTTTAAAATGTCTTTAAAGGGAAATATTCATCAGTGAATGAGGTGCACACTGAGATATGGTTTCCTCAATCCCCTCTAAACAGCATTTGAAGGAGAATAGAGTGCTTTTGATGGATGGGGCCTCAGTTTGGAGCCTGCAGCTCTCCCCACACCAGTTTGATGTTTAGATACGTGTCCATTCATTGGAACAGGGGAAGAGGGACAGGGTTGCTTCAGTCAGGGTGCAGAGCCCAGGATCTCTGTTGGGTGCTGTAAATTCTGACGCTGTCTCCCCTATTTGGAACAGTGCACACTTAGTTTTTATTCCATCACGGTGAGATAGAGATTGTAGAACTCCTAGAAGGAGAGGCTGACTGGAAGGATTCACCTGTTCTTTACTCACTATCTTTTTCTTTTTTCATTTTTATTTTTTTATTGAAGAATAGTTGATTTTACCCACTATCTTAATAGCCAAACCATATGCACAAATATCACACATTCGTTTCAGGCCTCAGCCTGAAGGTGAATTCTTCAAGTATCTGAGTGGCTTGGAGCCTCAGGGTTAAAACTAAGTCCCCCTCCACCCCCAGGCCACTAGTGCAACAAAAGAAAGGAGTGTACTCATTCTGGACCTCAGTCAAGTCCATCACCTTCTTCAGAATTCAAGGGAAAGTTTATTTGTGAAGAAATACCAAGTAGCAAGCTAACCAAATTCTTAATCAAATGGGCTCTCACCAAGAGCGTAGGTATTTCTCTCTTTCCCTTAGTATAAGCATGAATCTATTTTACAGGAAATAATATAGTGACCTCTGACCTATTAAATAATGATCTTAATTTGTTAGTATTCTGTTCCTGAAAGAAGGAAAAAAATTATCTCACAGTGTGTGCTAAACTCTCAGGCTTCTGCCATCATCTTCCCAGAAAATCCTCTACAACAAAGCTCTCAAGCCAGCTTCCTAGAAAATTGTAGAGGAGAATCTAAACTTAGCTTTTCAAATACTTGTGTAAAGAACAGACAGGGCCCGCAAATCATTTTCATCCTCATTAAGTCTTGCTTTGTGCTTTGTAGTAGACCTTCCAGAAGCTGGAACCTGTAAAGGTTACCCTGGGGCAAAAAGAGACATTCTATGTACTCAATGTTTGTTGGTTTCCTACTGTGTGTTCAACACTCTTCTAGCCGCTGTGGGAAGGTGGAAGCAAATGGAAGACAAGAAGTTCAATATTATTGATACTCCTTATATGTTCCAGGATTTTCAGTTTATGAAGTGCTTTTGCTTCATTAGTTCACTTACTATTACAGTTAGTATTACAACTTTTTTATGTGACAAGCAATGTGAGTAACACCTCCATTGGATACACAAGGAAACTGAAGCTCCAAATGGTTGAGGTGCTTGCCTGATGTTCACATGATGAATACATGATGCTGTAGAGATGAGAGCCCCTTGTTTATTTACCTTAGTGCATTGGTCTGTCCATCCCCCCGTGCCTCCACTTAACATACAGGGGAAGGCAAGGGGGTGAAGCAAGGCAAGGCCATGTGTGATTGAGTGTTAAATTACATGTTTCTATAGATTGCCCGAGAGGATAAAGAGGGAAAGATTGGTGTGAACCAAAGGGTCATGGAAGGCTTCCGGGAGGACATGTGTCTTGGATGGGACCATCAAGAAGAAAGACAACATTCCCATGAAAGGAATGGAACCTGTGAGTAGAAGAAGGTACCTCAAGGAGGTACCTCAAGGAGAGGTAGATCCTCTCCTTGAGGATCTGGTAGATCCCCAGAGTGTGAGACTTAGAAGAAAACAAAACTGAAAAATGCTAAAGCCTATTTTTTTAGAGAATAAATATGTTTTTATTTTTGTTATTAAAATAGAATAGAAATTGATCTCAAATCTATCCCCGTACTTGATTTCTAGCTTCAATTATGCATGTAACTTAATGGGCGAAGACCATATTTCATCATAAGCATACAATATAAGGCCAGTGAAGACCATTAGACATAACTTCATTTTACATATGTGCCAACTGAGATCTAGCCTGTCCAATTGGTTCCCAAGATTTTCTGGCTCTTTCCATCAAAATATCTTGATGAAATCTGGATGTTTAAAAAAATCTGGATTTTTTTTTTCTTTTTTTGGCCTCTTCAGATTTTTGGAAGAATGTATTCACTTTTAATTTGCACTATAGTTCCCATGCAGTTAAGCATTTGTCCTCTTCAACAAGAAACTATGATGTAACTCTCTGTAACAGAGAGTTTGGAGTTGAAAACTGTGAAGCCCATTTTTTTAAAAAAAGTCCAAGAAAGCTGAGCAGAGACAGTAGAAAAATGTCATTCTTCATTCTTTGCCAAATCAGGAGGGCAGGAGAGAGAGAGCCTGAGAGCCAGAAGAGAGGTCTAAAATTCATCCAAGTAAATGAGAAGCAGTGGAACGAAGGGGCTTGCTCTATACAAAGAACAGCAAGGCCCTCTTGCAGGCTTCCTCCAGAGCTTCAGTCTCTGAGAGGAGAGACCCTCCGAATGCAGAGCTTGGCAAGTCTTCCAGAACTCCATCCTCCAAGATGTAGATAATGCACAACTTCCACCAGCTCTGCCTTGACTTTCATGCAGACTTTGCTGTGTGGAGATGCCGAGAGGATGGGCAGTGATGGCTGAGAGATGAGTTGATCTTTGGCACTGGAGAGAGAATTCTGGCACCCTCTTTTTCTCCTCTCCTGAATTTCCATACTGGCCAAGTTAGCTCTCCCAGCAACACGCTAAAATCTCCACGCCAAGGTGAACTTTGAGAGCCTGGGCTTTTCACTGGGTTGGTGGAGGAACCATCCATTGGGTTGGTGGAGGAACCATCCATTGGGTTGGTGGAGGAACGATCCTGCAGGTCTCCTCTCTGCTCTGTATGTTCTAGAACTGATATCCATTGAACCAAGGGAGCAGTTGACTTGACCTTGAGGCAGAAGGGTTTGGACCACCTCACGTGGAGCCGCCCAGCTGGAAGAACCCATTTCTGTAGTCAGGGTGGCAAAGAAAAGTCAAGGCCAGTAAAGCAGGCAAGCGTAGGGCGTGCTTTTCCCTGCCTGCCCCACCTGACCCACTTCTCCACAATTCACCTGCTTCAGCCACCTCAGGCCCAGTCCCAGCTGCCAGGTTCTAACTGAGGCAGTTCCTCAAATTGCCAGGAGATTGCTCTCCAAACTGTCACCCCCTGATCAGAAATGAAGGAGTCATGGAAAGTAACTGACAGCACCTGAGAGATCTCTCATTTGAATTAAATCAGGATCTTTAAATATTTATAAAGTTCTGGTTTCTAAAATAGCCAGCCCTTGCCTTGCACACAGGCTGTTGAAATATGGGCCTACTGCATTCTAAACTGAATACTTGTCTGAAGAGTCATATATTTCGTTTGTGTGTGAGAGCGTGTGTAACAGTGTGTATGATTGTGTGTGAGAGGGAGTGTCTGTGTGTGTGTGCATGTGTGTGTTGAAAAACTTACTGCATTATGTTAAATATCCCAAGGGCTCCATATAGAACATGACCGGAATGAATATAGGACAAGAATAACTTTTTTCTATCTCATTAGATGGTCTGAGTTTTGAAATCTACTCTGAAAGTGTGGTAAAGTGTGCAGTGTTGTAGATTAATGCACTGAATACATTTCTACAGTTCTTGATGTGTTTCATAAAAGGTCCATTTCAAAAGTGTGCTGTATTATAGGTGAACACTCGCAGTAAATAATCTTGTTACAGAAACCTAAGCAATTTTTACAAGGCGTATTTCTGGCTGACTGAACAATTTATTCTCCAGATGTCACATTGTATTTTTCCAATATAAAATGAAACAGCTTTTTTTTTTCTTTTAAGGCTGACTGGGCTGCTTTGTCTGAGTCTAGAACAAAGGATCTCTCCTTAAGGAGGCTGATGCAGTGTTAAAGCCCATTGCTTTAAAATTAACACCACACCTGGGAAGAGCAGGCAGTGCCATTGCTGGCTTTATTTTCAGGAATGGTACTTGACAATCCAGCAAGACATTCCCCTGGGTCATCCAGTCAGAGAAAACTCTCTGGGCTTCTTGAAAAAACAGAGAGAGTGAGAAAAAGAGGGTGAAGAGAGTAAACAGGAGAGGGGAGGAGAAGAGGATACAATGAGGGTTGGAAGGGGATGGGAGAGGAAAGGAGAAAGAAAAGAAGGAGGAAGGGAAGAAGGAGAAATAGCAAGCAAAGGTAGAATGATGAAAGGAGATGGAGGAGCAGGTCACAAAAGAAGACAAGACAAAACAAAGGCGAGAGTGAAGACAAACAATGAAATAGATCGATGGCTGGAAGAGATGGGAGAAATATGCAAATTCTGCTGCCACCAAAGGCAGCATTTGCTGAGTTCTTTTGCAGAGCATTAAGCCCATGTAATAGTCTATGAAAAAAAAAAAAATCCCATGATCAAACAACTTTGGAAAACAGTGAATTCTGTATCACCCTGCTCCCTAGAAGACTCACAATGCACCTCAGCATATAAAAAACTCTGAGAAGTCTTGCTGGAAAGAATCCTGTTTAACTTCATTTAACCCAGTGTTTCCAAACATATTTGAAGTCCAAGTCTCTTTTTTTTCCACAAAACACCTATGATCATGTGGTTTGGACACATTCTTCTAAAGTTCCTGGCACATCTATCATAGGTTGTGTCTAGAAAGGCTGGATGGTCTTACACCCTCCACACCATTGATACCAACAGCTTATGTAAACCAAAAGCTCCATAGCTACATGACACTTACCCTGGGCAAGCCCTGGGAAAGTTGTTTCTTAACATGGTATTTAATGCTGACAAAGTGTATTAGTCAGCCTTGGCCAGGTACAGCTATAGTAACAAATAACCCCCAACATTTCAGTGGCTTTCAAAGGTTTATTTCTCACTCACTCTATATGTTGCTACAGCAAAGCTGAGATTTACACTTCTGCTCCATGTGTCCTCCAAACCAGATATCCAGGACTCATAGCAGAAGGAAAAGAAGCACCATGACTGAACTATGCAGTGTCTTTGAAAGCTTCTGCCTAGAGTACCATACATCACATTCCATTGGCCAAAACAAGTCACATGACCAAGTCTGAAGTCAAGGGGGCAGGAAGTACATGTCTCTCACAGGGAAGCACTGCAAGTTGGCAATGCATGAGGAAACTATAAACCTCTTACAGGGAGGGAGTGAATGAATGAGAACAATAACACAAGCTACCACATAGAGGTTAGAGGGAAAATGATGGCTTATTGGCATGTCTTTGGGGGGCTCTTTATTTTAGGTTCAGCCACCTCATGGTCCCAGAAGGTGAAAAAAAAATTAGACAAAGGCTGGAAATGAAGCTGGTTCCAAGGTAGTTGTGTTAGGATATTAATCAATACAGCTGGGTCCCGCTTCAAGAATATTTAATGTATGAAAAGTTGCAGGTATTTTCAGGTTGAAGTGTTCACAGAGAGCAAGAAATCTTTGCTTAGCAAAAGATTTCTCAACAAACGTCCATTGAACAGAGCTGTATTTAATTCAATGGACTAGATTGAACCACATGAAATTGTCATTTTTTAAAAAAAGTTACCTAATAGCAATTTCATATGGTTTGACCTAATACAAAAATTCCATTTATATGCATATTATCAGAAACCATCATCAAAGATGATGGACAGGTTTCATTTTGAGTGCTATTATGACTAACTTGGAGTGTTAAGAAGGATTCTGAAGTGGCATCTAATCTCAGCAAGAAAGAGCACCATGATCAACAAGTATTACCTGCCATGGGATCGGGGCACTTGTGGTATGTATTTGTTTTCCTTAGTCTCCTGCAGTGGAGTATGGGGTACATCCTTCCTTCCAAGCCTCCATCATACCAGCAGCAATCCCTGAAACTAGGATAAGTGTCAGACACCTCTCAAAACTCAAAGGATTTCTGCTAGAATGCAAGCAGCGTCTTATTGACGGAGACATCATGGACCGACTCAAAATTTCCTCTCCTGGGGGAAAAAAACCCTCTATTTCTGGGAATTAGAGAAAACCCTCCAAAAATTATCCTATGGCGTAGGCTAGGCTTGAGGCAGAAAGAGGTACCCTGGTGACAGCCATCTCTGTGGAGTTTCCCACTTAAGCTGTCTTCTACAGAAAACAGGCTTGTTTCTGCAAATGGAATAGGGCCTTTGCACTGGCTATTCCCTCTGCTAGAAGGTTCTTCCCCTAGATAGCCACATCTCTTGCTCCCTTAATTTCTTCGGGACTCTGCTCAAATATTGCCTTTGTGGAGAGGCCTTCCCTGACAATGCTATAAACAATAGCTACCCTTGCCACTCTCAGTTCCCCAACACCCTGCTATATTTTCCTTTCCTATGACCATCTGATGTGATGAATGATATAGGTATATAGTAGACACTCAATGACTCTTGAGTGAATGAATGAATGAAATCAGACCAGTAACATTGTGGCCCAGCAGAACAGGGACGCCTTGGAGAAACAGCCTTTCTCACATAGATTTATTGCTGAAAACTGAAAAAAAAAAAATTAAAAGAATTCTGAAGAGTGATTTCAAAAATATTTAATATAACATTGCATCTGTAGAATTAGACTAGATTGTCATAAAGGAATAATTTAAAAGTAGGAGCCATTTCAGAGGAGTGTACCATAGAATGAATACTGAAGAAAAATATCAAATGAGTGAGGTGGAAGACAAACTTGATTATTTCAGCCTGATCTCAAAGGACAATAGACCTTAGAAATGAAAAGAGGAGGGAAGGAAAGTGGGCAGGCATACTCAGGAGACCCAATTTACAAGTCAAAAAAAATATCAAAAGGAAAGAATAAGAGGAACAGAAGCAAAAGTCCAGGAAAATGACAGTAGAAAACTTGTTTGAACTAAAGGAAAGAACAAATCTGAAAACAGAAGGGGTTTTCTGAACACCAGGCAAATTAGAAAAGTGAGTCTTTTGAAAAATTTAACTTAATTTGAGGAGTTACTTGAGTGAGTACGCCAATCACTCTGTTCGGTGTTTGCAATACACCCTCTCATTGAATCCTTACAACCGCAGACGAGGTGGTACTTGTATTCTATGCATTTCACAGATGAGGAAATGGAGGCCTGGAGAGATCCAGTGAGAAGTCCAGGGTCACACTGACACTGTCAGGGGTCAAACCTTTCTGGCTTCCAGGCCTCATTCAACTAACTGTCCCACCCTGCCTTTTGGTGAATGTGAAGTGCTCAGTACATACTGATAGGTAGCACGCCAAAGGCCACTTACTGGTGCCTATGATGTTAGCAACGAGTAAGATGTGCCCCCTTCCTGTACAGAGCTCTGAGGACTTTGCCTTGATTTTCCAGAGGTGGGGATGTCTTTCACTGAGACATACCCTCTCTCCCCCGCCACCCCCCCCCCTTCCATGTTCATTGCCAGTATTGATAGGCAAAATCAGGAGGGCGGTACCTGTTCCTGGAGCAAAGCACAATGCAATGGTAAAGCACAGCGTCCAAAGCCAGACAGCCTGAGGGTGTGAATCCCGATTCTGCCACTCACTAGCTGTGTGACTTTTGCAAGTTGATTAACTTCTCTGTGCCTCAGTTTCTTTATCAGAAAAAAAAATAATAGCTGCCTCATAGAGTTCATGTAAGGAATTAATAAACTGAGACACATCAAACCCCAAGCACACTGGCACACAGGAAGCACTCAATGGAAGTGAGATTTCATTAGCTCTCTGGCCCTGATGGAGCTCTGGCTTCACTGTCATGCATCCCCCCCTCCGGCTCTCAGACCCCTGCGACAAGGCGCTGCGGCCGGCGTGCAGATGCTACTCCACTGAAGAGATTCCACCTCCCGTTTAACTGGTTTCTGGTCAACTCCACTTGCCACCCATCTGTAGTGGGCTGTGGCAGACCCTCTGCAGCCTGGCTCTCTCTCCTCGGGCCTTCTGCATGGTCTCTCCCCCTTTACACCATTTAGTCAATGCCATTAATCAAAATCCTATAGTAGAAAACGCATGCATAAGTCCGACACATTTATTGCTATGGCAACAATTCAGGCACTTGTCCCAGTGTCAAGCTATATCAGTGAAGATAAATTCTATTGTTTTCACAGTGACAGTCTTCTCTGTGTTGGACTTAATCCATGGAAAAATATAGCCTTTCTCCTTATTTAAGAGAGTGAGAGAGAGCTCGAAAGAAAGAGAAAGTGACCTCTGGGTTTCTTACCCTGTGCTTTCAGAACTGAAACCAAATTTTTTCCTTTGTTTTAAATGGAGGAAGACATTCCATGATTTGCAGCAGCATCAGACTGATAATCGATCAGCGGGACCCCTGTAAGCAAGATTTCCTGTTTGGAACCTGGACTCCCAGGAGGGCCCAAGTGCATGAAGGAAATTTGCAAAATCCGGCTCTGCAATGCCTTCCCTGTCTTTGCCTGCATCAGGGCTTGGCTCTTTGGATACCCTGGGTGAATTCAGCCTCATGCCTCAGCAAACAGTGTTGTAAATAGAAACGGGCTTGCTCATAATGAGCATTTCCACCCGATGAATAGCATCTCTCATACAGAGAAACAGCCTCTTCTGTGTCTTGGAGATGAGTTAAGAGTCCTCTCTCCCATCTTCTCCAGCATCTTCGCCTGGAGCCTCCCAGCAAGGTGGCGTTAAAACCTGGCTTCTGTGTTATGTGCTTTTGGAGGTAACCTGCGCTCACCACCCCGACACTTCAGGCAAGAAGTCAATTTGCCTTTTATAAGCTCCTACATCCTCTTCTGTGCTGAGTCTCTATCCCATCTCTTCTTCTGGCATAGCTCAATCCCCAAAGGTGAAATTCAGGCTGAGTCTAGAAGCCTTTTTGAGCGTTGGTGTGTGGGCAATACTCTGTTAGATGCTGGGTGGAATATAAGAGAAGAAACACTCACCTCACTTTGCTGATAGTCTAGTGGGACACACTAATATTCATTCATTCAGTCAGTCAGTCATTCTCTGATGTCAGCCATTAAAGTACCCAGTGTGTGCCAGGGACTTTACACACAACACCTGTGCATTAGTTTCCTCTTGCTGCTGTAACAAATTACCACACAGTGGCTTAAAGCAACATATTCTCTTACAGTGCTGGAGATCAGCAATCTGAAATGGGTCTCGCTGGCTTAGAAGCAAGGCATCCACAGGTTGCATTCCTCCTGGGTGCTCTAGGGGAAGGAGAATCCATTTCCTTGCTTTTTTTTTTTTTTTTTTACAATTTCTAGTGGTTGCCTGCATTCCTGGGCTCTTAGCCTCTTCCTCCATCTCCACAGCCTGTGACCTGAGGCTGAGTATTTCTCTCAGCACCATCTCTTTGGTTCACGTCTGCATCCCTCTTCCATTATTAAAGACCCTTGTGATTACATTGGGCCCATCCAGATAATCCAAGATAATCTCCTTATTTTAAGATCAGCTGATTAACATCCTTAATTCCATCTGCAGGTTTGATTCCCCTTCGTTGTATAACATAACATATTCACAAGTTCCAGGGGTTAGAATGTAGACATCTTTGTGGGGGGAGACATAATTCTGCCTACCACAACCTATAAATGTTGAACTTCTTTGTAAGGTAGGTATTATTATCCCCATTTTACACATGAGGAAACTCTGGGTCAGAGAATTGGAGAGACTTGCCCAGAGCCATACAGATAAATTAATGGTGCAGCTGGAAATGGATACAGAATTCCAAAGATTCCTGCATTCTTTCCTACCTGGACCACAGTACATCACTCACTTATTCACTCAACAAGTAGTAATTACTGAGCACCTCCTATGTGCATCTCTGTGAGACACCATTTGGAGGGCAGGGTTGAAAAACAAGAAGGGAAGGAAAACAAGGCAATGCCCCTAACAGAAAGACAGAATAGTAATCCAGGAAGGCTTCCAGGAGGTGGTGGGGCTAGGGCTGCATCACAAGGAGATACAAAAAAATAGCTCCATTCCTTTGAGACTGTTGGGTGTATAAGTATGGAGGAGAGCGGGCATTGCCCCCAACTCTTGCCCTCATCTCTTTGAGGGGCCCATCCCAGGACAGGAAGTCTTGATTCTTTCCAAACCTGGAGTTCAAAGTTGCTGTTCTAATTTCCACAGAGGCCTCAGCAAATTTCCACCAAGGTCATTTCCCCTTGAGTTTAGGGTAGAATTTGATGCCATGTTCCCTCAATCCCTAGAGGCAGTGGGGGTAGAGACAGAGCTCTACTTTGTTGCACATTAGATCCAAGACCTGCCTTTCACATACTCAGCACCAAGCTCAAAGCCTCCTTTACTTTTTCTGCTCTTTCTTCCCCTCCCACCCTCCCTTCCTGCTTCCCTTCTTTTCTCTCTTTTCCTTTCCTTTCTTTTCTCTCTTGGCTTATTTTTCACAAAAGGAGGTTGGGAGAGGGGGGCACAGGACGGGAGCTCTATGTCCTCAGGACTGTCCTGGGAACCTCCTCCAAATGATGAACAAGGCCTGTGGCTCTTAGCTGCGCATCCCCACTGTGGATAACCTTAACTCCTTCTGTGTTGAGACCTGGCTGGACCGCGGGTCTAGAGAGGCCTCAGTCCTGAGAGCACAGGAGCAGAAAACGAGACTGCACTGCCCTCCTGACCACTGTCCTCTCCTGGTTCTGACTTAGAAAGAATTGCTTGAGGGTAAAGGTCCTGTGCTCCTGGGCCCTTTGTCCTAGAAATGAATACCAAATTGCAAAGAGGAACTCCGTATCTGGTTCAATGTGTGAGTGCCAGGAGAAGAGGGTGATGGGTTCTAGGGAGGGGACTCGGTGTCTTGCAATGGCATTTCCTAAACCTTGAGAAACTTCTCTCCATGAATTATGGAAGAAGGGTGACATTTAAACACTGCGTTTTCAGTGAGTAAGCCTGAAAGGAGGCCCAGAGAACATAAAAGAAGAAAACCAAGTGATAGAAGCCAGGAATGGGAGAGGGAGGGAAGAGAAAGAAACAAGAAATGGCAGGCAGTGAAGATGAGCTACAGCAACTAAGCTACAAAGGAGAAAGGGAAGGATTCCGTGGAAAGAGCAAGAATTTCTAGACAGGAGGGGACTAGGAGAAGCAAGCTGGCAGGAAGGCAATCTTGAAGTTAGATAGGTATAGTGTAGTTATATAGGTAATAGGTATACCATTGCCGTTTCAAACAATGGGGGGCAACGGAGATTATGGGAACATAATGGCATTCTTTGGTACCAAGACTAGGTGTATTAAACTGGAAAGAAGATGATGAGTGGCTTCCAGAAGCTCTTGCAGTTTGAGCCAAGAGATGATAAGGCTGGGGCCATAGCAGCAACCAGACCAGGTTTAGAGACCTCACTGTGGTTGGGGGGATGAAAGGACGGGTCTCATGGGTGGATCTGGGGGGTTCTTTTTTCTTTGGCATTCTTGTTATTCATGTCCGTGCCTTTAGTTATAGACAGCAGGAAGTAGGAATCTTATTGCTGCACTGAATCAAACACAGTTGCCAAAATCCACTTGAAGACTAGGAGACCTCTATACCCCGGGGAAGAAAGGGGCTATAGAGCATAAGAGGATCTCAGGGAAATGTTAGCAAGGAACAAAGAGGATTTTGAAATTGAGGTTGAGACAGGTTTTCATTGCCCCCATAGTACCAAGCAAAAGCCTTTGCTACAAGGCAGTTTCCCAAATTTCAGCTGACCATGTTCCATTTTCATCATTTGGGCCAAATCCCTGTGCTGTGTACCATGTGTGTGCTTCTCCTCTATCTCAGATCACCTCCTTGTTGTATCTGCTTATTTATTTTTAATTGACTTCTTCTGTTGATTTTATTTAAAAGGGAAATGTATATCACTAGTGTAATTGGAAAATGAGTGTCATTTACCATAAAGAGAAACTAAACAGAATAAATACACTGGATATGAAATGATGTGATTACAATTTCTGCTGAAGATTTTGTGCCTTCAATCTGGTCTCTGCTGAGAGGGAATGTATTGAATTGTGGAGAGTTATTTAAGAAAAGTCACTCCAAATAGAAATTTTCTCCATGGGGTAATTAAAAGGACTGAAAGCAAATTGATAGAGAAGTAACTGTCTCATCAAAGGATTCAGTGTTGTATCTGTGGGGCACCCCTAAAATTATCTCCCAAATGCAAGTGCTGATTGTCCGGTATTGGGGGAAATGCTGTTGAAAGATGTTGTCTTAGCACAGTTCCTTAGAGAACAGCCTGAGGCAAAGTTTGCCCACCAGGGCTTTAGGAGAATGTACAATACCAGGGCATCAAGAGTGAGGGAAAAAAGATGCAAGGCAGTGATGAAGGAGAAGCAAATACAAGTGGGTGCATCACTGAGCTGGCCACAGCCTCAAAAGAAACGCAATTTCTTGGTCATGTCGGACATCCCTGGAAAAACTATGAGATCATTGCAACTCGGAACTATCTATTGGAAGAAGGAAAGATGAGGAATTTATCGGCAGATTCTTTGCTATCCTTTTTCTCTCATTGGATGGAGTTTGCTTCACAAACTCAACAACCCTTCTGGTTTGGGCTGCATCTTTGGACGCTGTGGGTCCAATCTGGTTAGACCTGGGCACTGCAGCTACTAGAGTGAGCACGATGGAGGCCACGCTGAAAGGCAGCTTCATTCTCAGGAGAGCATGAGGTCACCAACGTTAAGAGATAAAGGGGATGGTGGTGGTGGCTGAGACATCTCTACTTCTTCTTCTCCATAGTGACAAGGTGAGGTAAGCAATGCAGGAGACCCCATTGCATGCTGAAGTTCTGTGGATCTGAGCAGATGCTTCATGTCTGTTCCTTCTTTTGGAGAGTGAGAAACCATATGGGTAGTGCTGGAGATCCCATCTCATGATGAGGGTCTTGGACCAGATGGGCAGGTAGGGCCAAGCAAATCTAATGAGATGCATCAATTTGTTGCTGCACTAACGTCAATGATAGTCTACCTGATATCATTGAGTTAATAGGAAGACTCATGGCAAGAGGAAATGAAGAGAGATGTAAGTAAGTTTATGTGGAAAGTTATGATTTGGAAGAAGGACAATATACTTGCTTTTCCACAGTTTGTAACTGGAAGGGGCTGCCAAAATCATCTCTTTTAACCCCTTCATTTAATGAAAGGAGGGGGGACGGTGGACTAAGAAGCCCTGGACCCTCCTCCCCACTACACACACACCAAGTCAACAACAATTTACAGCCAAATTCCCTTGTGAGAAATCCAGAAGTCAGTTGGAGGCTCCTGCACCCTGGGAGAGCATGAAACTATCCACATAGAGGCTGGTAGGGAAATTCAAGATGCCCTCTGGCCATAATCCTTACCTCTGGCACAGTGCTACAGTATTGAGAGAAAACTCTTCAGTTCTCAGCTTCTCCCTGGGGAGGGAAACACCCCCAACTTTTCCAGGGGCTACTCAGAGGACTTGCTTCCATCAAGCCTCTCTCGGGGTGTTGACAGAGCCCAGAATAATCTAGCCACTTGGGGGCCAGTGAGAACAGATATGGTACTAGCACACAACTAGTTACCATAGCCTCTTCCCTGGTTAAGCATAGTGCAAATAGGTGAATAACTCCAGACCCCAGCTTCTTCTTGGGGAGAGAAAGAGTTGAAAAGAGCATCTAATGATCCAACTTTTCTGGGGGCTGCCTGAGGAATGGGCTTTAGTCTCATTTGTCTTGGAGAGCTGACAAGATCTAGTATTCTCCAGATGTCTGGGGGCAGCTAAGAACAAAGAAACAGATTAGACTAGCACTAAATTTAGAGAAGTCCCCAGAATCTGGTGTCATACAGGGATGGCTGTTTGTTGTCTAGGACACAGACACCAACACAGAGAGTCAAAGAAAATGAAGAAGCAGGGAAATATGTTCCAAATAAAAGACAAGATAAATCCCCAGAAATCCCCCTAATGAAATGGAGTTATATGATTTACTTGAAAGAGAATTCAAAATAACCATAATAAAGATGCTCACCAGAAACAATACATGAGCAAAGTGAGAATTTCATCAAAGAAATAGAAATATAAGAAAGTACCAAACAGAAATTAGGGAGCAAAGAATACAATAACTAACCTGAAAAATTCACTAGAGGGGTTTAAGAGCACATGGGAAGATCAGTGCCCACAGTCCCAAGCAAAGCTCTGGCTTGAACCCAGCTCTTCCAACCCTAAACCTAAGGCAGAACCCACTCTAGTACAATGTAGCCTCAAGATGAATGACCTTCCCCACCTCACCATGAAATGACACAGCATTGATCAGAATTACATCTCTAGCTTATTACTTTGCTTAAAAGTGTATTTAATGTGAATTTAATGCTAAAGACCCATGATACAGAAGCAAGAAATTAAGGTAGTAAAGCTGTGTTTACTGATGCCAGTCTACTCTTTTAACCAATATACTGCATTGGTTTAAATTATATATATTATTATATTATATTATATTATATTATATTATATTATATTATACACTCACATACACACACTTCTAAAATTGTCAAAAAATTCCTGTTCCTAAGCCAGTCACTTTCACTTACCTTAATGACATGGGAAAACGCTTCAGGCAACTTGGCATTATATTGCATCTTTTCCCTGGTAAGTTTACATTCTTTTTCATTTTTTCCCATTTCTTTAACTGACATTTTGAAATGTGCATTTATTTTTCTTTTTTGAAATGCTCTTTTGTGGAAATGAGACTGTGTTTGCATAACAACTAAGATCTTTGTTTTAAAATACTTAGGGTTGTTGTAAGAAACTTTCATCTCTGGGAAAAAATAAACCTGTGAAACAAGCCCAAACAGAGAATTGAATTGGGGAGTTGGGTTAAATGGGGGCTAAGTGGAGAGGAAAATGAGGGAGGGTTTGTATTACTTTAAGATATGAAAGGTACACAGCAACCTTTTCCATCAGAGTGGAGAATAAGGTTTAGTTTTGGTTCCAATGTTAGTATGGAACTTCCTGTTTTGCTCAAGGAAACAACAAGATGTCAACATACTATGGATACAAGGTTGTGTAGTGAAAGGATCATTTTCTGAGGAGGCAAAAAGCATTAAATGCAAGCTCTTATTTTCCTTAATTCTCAAATTTCCCAGGTGCAAAATTGAGATAGCAATACCTTTCCAGTCTCACAAGGAACTTTTAGATCAGAAACCAATTATGGGGGGAAAAGGTATAGTGGCAAAACTAGAAAAAGTCTCACTTCTGCAATCAGTCATGGTCAAAGTAAAGAAATCTAACACCTGCCCAAACTCAAGAGTGGATCTTTATCTATTGGGGGAGGCTGTCCCTCATTTCCCCTTCCATGGCAAAGGCTTCTCTCTATCCTCCAAAGTTTTATGCTTTCCTTCCATGGTGCAGAGCACTGTTGGGAAGTAATTACCCTGCTGGGATTTATATCTTCCAACTCCCCTTAGAAATTCAGTGGGACCATAAGACTGACTTCTAGCCAATGGAATCTGAGCAGAAATGATGCCCACTACTCCCCGATGTGGCCCATTAAAAAGGGGTAGGGCAATCTTCCATACTCTTCTTCTCTGAAATATAGAACACCTACAGAGTGAGTTTAGGGGCCACATATGGAAGATGCAGGGCTACAAGATGGAAGGAACCTAGATCCCTGAATCCCTCCTTGGAAGTGAGCCTCCCAGTTAGGAACAACCAGAGGATATCAATCAGATGGCCAAATAGGAGATTCTAGCCCTCATACCCCAGCAGAAATATTGATTTTAACAATCATCTGTGAAGAAGAATACCTTTACGGGAGCCCAGGAGTATAGCTAAGAGGTTCCAGCACCTCGATGTAGCAAAAAATCCAAGAATAGATGCATTGGAGCAGTTAAGACCAGTTTCACTTTACCTTTGTTGTTCCTCCCCCAAGGCGGCACAGCTCAGAGCCAAAGAGACCCTCCAGGTCCACAGTTTTTCCCACCAGGGAAAGTGAGAGTGAAGTGAGCACCTGGCTTCCCCAGCCTTGCAGAACATGCCCAAGAGGCCTATTTCTCTCTTGACCTACCCAGAGCATTAAGGGGATTGGCATGGCTGAATAGTCTGGGGACAACTAGGAACAGAGAAAAGAGGTGATGGTTCAGAGCAACCAGAATGTGGATCTCAACAACTGACTATAGGCCCTACTAACCAGCTAGGGAACTCGCACAGCTAGCCAATTCATGCTCCCAGCAGTCCCCAATGTCCACCCACCTTGTGGCCAGTGCACCATGCTCCCCTGAAGAATGCATACATACAAACTCCTCTAGACACCACAGAGATATCATTCATTATAAACAAAAAAGAAGACATTACAGCTGATACCACAGAAATATAGAGGATCATAAGAGACCATTAGGAACAACTATATACCAACAAACTGAACAACCTAGAAGGAATGGAAAAATTCTTAGAAACATACAGGTTACCAAGACTGAATCAGGAAGAAATAGAAAATCTGAATAGACCAATTACTAGTAAGGAGATTGCATCAGTATCAAAAATCTCCCAATGAAGAAAAGCCCAGGACCAGATGGCTTCACTGGTGAATTTTACCAAATATTTAAAGAATTAACACCAATCCTTCTCAAACTCTTCCAAAAATTCAGAGCAGAGGGAACACTTCCAAACTCTTTTTACAAGGTTAACTAGCATTATCCTGATCCCAATACCAGAAGAGGGCACTGCTAAAAAAGGAAACTACAGGCCTGTATCCCTGATGAATATAGATGCAAAAATTCTCAATAAAATACTAACAAACTAAATTCAGCAGCACATTAAAAGGATCATTCACCATGATCAAGTGGTATTTATCCCTGAGTTGCAAGGATGGTTCAACATACACAAATCAATCTGTGTAATACATCATATTAATAGAGTGAAAGAAAAGAATCATGTGATCATCTTAATAGATACAGAAAAAGCATTTGACAAAAGTTAACATCAATTCATGATTAAAAACTATTAACAAATTAGGCATAAAAGGAACGTATGTCAACACAATAAAGACTATATATGACAAGCCCATAGATAACATTATACTCAAGGGTGAGAAGTTGAAAGATCAGGAACAAGACAAGTGTGCCCACTCTCAGCCCTCCCATTCAGCATAGTATTGGAAGTCCTAGCTAGAGCAATCAGGCAAGAAAAAGAAATAAAAGTTGTCAGAATTGTAAAGGAAGAAGTAAAATTGTCTCTATTTGCAGATGACATGATTTCCTACATAGAAAATCCTAAAGACTCAACAAGAAAACTGTGAGATCTAATCAATAAATTGAGTAAAGTGGCAAGATAGAAAATTCACATACAAAAATCATTAGCATTTGTATACACTAACAATGAAAGATACCGGAGAAGACATAAATAAATGGAAAGGTATCCCATGTTCATGGATTGGAAGAATTAATATTGTTGAAATGTTAGTACCAAAATCCATCTATAGATTCTGTGCAATCCCTATCAAAAATCTAATGCAGTTTTTACAGAAGTAGAAAAAACACTCTTAAAATTTATATGGAACCACAGAAACACCAAATAGTCAAAGAAATCCTGAGAAAAAGGAACAAAACAGGATACATCACATTCCCTGATTTCAAACTATACTATAAAGCTATGGTAATCAATACAGTATGGTACTAGAATAAAAATAGACAAATCGACCAATAGAACAGAATCCAAATATCCAGAAATAAACCCAAGCATATATGACCAAATAATATTTGACAAGGGAGCCAGGAATACTCAATGGAGAAAAGACAATTTTCTTCAATAAGTAGTGCTGGAATAATTGGATATTCACATGTAAAAGAATGAAACTGGACCCCTATCTTACACCACTCACAAGAATTAACTCAAACTGGATTAAAGAATTAAATGTAAGACCTGAAACCATGAAACTTCTAGAAGAAAACATAGGAATAAAGCTCTTTCACATGGGCCTTGGAAATGATTTTTTTTTTTTTTTTGGATATGACACCTAAAACACAAGCAACAAAATAAAAAGTAAACTAGTGGGACAACTTGACAAACATCAAACTAAAAAATATTTGCAGCCCCTTATCTGATAAGGGGTTACCATCCAAAATTTCTAAAGATGTTTGAAAGGCCAGTGGGTACATGAAAAAATGCTCAACATCACTAATCATTAAAGAAATATAAACTAAAACCACAATGAGAGGGCTTCCCTGGTGGAGCAGTGGTTAAGAATCCGCCTGCCAATGCAGGGGACATGGGTTCCATCCCTGGTCCGGGAAGATTCCACATGCTGCGGAGCAGCTAAACCCGTGCACTGCAACTACTGAGCTTGTGCTCTAGAGCCCATGAGCCACAACTACTGAGCCCATGTGCCACAACTACTGAAGCTTGCATTCCTACAGCTCAACAAGAGAAGCCACCGCAATGAGAAGCCCGCACACCACAACAAAGAGTAGCCCCTGCTGGCCACAACTAGAGAAAGCCCACACACAGCAACAAAGACCCAACACGGCCAAAAATAAATAAAAATAAAATAAAATAAATTAAATATCACCTAGTGCTGTTAGAATGGCCATGATAAAAAGACAAGAGATAACAGATGCTGGTGTGGCTGTGGGAAAAAAGGGAACCCTTTATGAACTGCTGATGGGATTTTAAATTTGCACAGTCACTATGGCAAAAAGCAAACGGTGATTCCTCAAAAAATTAAAAATAGAACTACCATATGATCCAGCAATTCCACTTCTGGAAATATATCCAAGGGAAATGAAAACACTAACTCAAAAAGATATCTGCACCCTCATGTTCATTGCAGTGTTATTTATCATAGCCAAGACATAGAAACTAAGTGTTCACTGATGGATAAATGGATAAAGAAGTTGTATATATTTATACAATGGAATATTATTCAATCTTTTAAAAATGAGGAAATCCTACTATATGCAACAACATGGATGGACCTTGAAGGCATTATGTTAAGTGAAATAAGTCAGACACTTACATGTGGAATCTAAAAAAAAAAAAACACTCTCATAGAAAAAGAAATAAAACATATGGTTACCATATTTGAAGTGCTGGGGAAGGGGGAATTGGAGGAATGTGGTCAAAAGGTACAAATTTCCAGTTATAAGATAAATAAGTACTAGGGATATAAATGTACAACATAGTGACTATAGTTAACACTGCTGTATGATATATAGGAAAGTTGTTAAGAAAGTAAATCCTAAGAGTTCTCATCACAAGGATAAATTATTTTTTCTTTTTTTCTCTTTTCTTCTTTCTTTTCTTTATATTGTACCTGTATGAGATGATGAGTGTTATTCAAACCTATTACGATAATCATTACACAATATACGTAAATCAGATCATCATGCTGTACACTTTAAACTTATTCAGTGATGTATGTCAATTATTTCTCAGTAAAACTGGGAAGAAGAAAAGAGTTGGAAACAACCTAAGTGTTTGTTGATGGATGAATGGATAAAGAAAATGTGGTATAGACATACAATGGAATATCATTCAGCCTTAAAAAAGGAAATCCTGTCATTTACAACAACCTGGATGAACCTAGAGGGTGTTATGCTAAGTGAAATAAGCCAAACACAGAAAGATAAATACTGTATGATCTCACTTATATGTGGAATCTGAAAAAGTTGAACTCATAGAAGCAGAGAGTGGAATAGTGGTTACCAGAGACTAGGAGGAGGGAGAAATAGAGAGGTGATGGTTAAAGGACACCTAGTTTCAGTAATGCAAGGTAAATAAGTTCTGTAGATCTACTATACAGCATAGTGCCTATAGTTAATGATTCTGTGTTGTACACTTGAGAGTTGCTAAGAGGGTAGATCTTATGTTGCATATTTACTGCTACTACTACTACTAATAATAATAATAAGAGGAAGAGGAAGAGGAAACTTTGGGAGGTGATGGATATGTTTATGATGTTGATGGTAGTGATGTCTTCATGGGTGTATCTTATGTCCAAACTCGAGTTGTATACATTAAATATGTACAGCTCTTTAAATGTCAATCATACTTCAATAAAATACCTTAAAAAGGAAAAATCCAATTAGGAAAACTAAAGTGGACTATTATGTAATGGAGAAATAAACTTTTACTGTGTTAAGCCAATAAACAGAATTAGGAATATTATCTGTCATAGCAGCTGGCATTATCCCAATGAATATCACTTTTGAACAGCTTAATGATTTCCTTTTGGGAAATTACTTCTTCCTTTGTGTGTCACCTGGATGGCACAACAAATAGGGTGCCCATTCCCCACTATGGAAAGTCTGAAGAGACTACCTTTTCTCTCTCCTCCTCAGTACAGCCAGGGAACAGAGACATGGCTTAAGCTCAGTTAGTCAGATGTCCTGTCCTTGGAAAGAGTGAAATAAAGGGAGAGGTACTTTCATGGTTGGAGGTGGTGGCAGCACTCTGGCCACACTCTTCTGCTACAAGAGACTTACTCTAAGTCCTATTTTCCAGCCCTTCAGAGTTGCCCTGGCTCCTGCCCATTCTCATTCAAACTCAAGGCTCTCAACAATTCTACGAGCTCCTGATATCGTTCCAATGAATTTCCTCTTCTTCAGTTAATTGGAGTCAGCTTCTGTTGCCTACAATCAAGGAACCCTAACTAAAACCATCCCCTCAAAAGAAGAAACTTTGAAAATAAAATTTAAAAGAGCCCATGTTCCAGTAAATACTTGGAAGTGTAGATTTGGTAGGAGTTTGGGATTAACATATACACACTACTATATATAAAATAGATAGTCAACAAGGACCTACTCAATATCCTGTAATAACCTAGGTGGGAAAAGAATCTGAAAAAGAATGGACATATTATATATATATAACTGAACCACTTTGCTGTACACCTGAGACTAACGCAACATTGTAAATCAACTATACTCCAATATAAAATAAAAATTAAATTAAGGGCTTCCCTGGTGGCGCAGTGGCTGAGAATCTGCCTGCCAATGCAGGGGACACGGGTTCGAGCCCTGGTCTGGGAAGATCCCACATGCCACGGAGCAACTGGGCCCGTGAGCCACAACTACTGAGCCTGCGCGTCTGGAGCCTGTGCCCCGCAACGGGAGGGGCCACGATAGTGAAAGGCCCGCGCACCGCGATGAAGAGCGGCCCCCGCACCGCGATGAAGAGTGGCCCCCACTTGCCGCAACTAGAGAAAGCCCTCACACGAAAAACTAAGAGACCCAACACAGTCATAAGTAAATAAATAAATAAATAAATAAAGTATTTAAAAAAAAAAAATTAAATTAAAAAATAATACTAAAAGCAAATATAGGCTCTCTTAAAATATAAATATGCTCTACTTAGATGCCTCCTTAAGTTTTGCCAGGGTCGGGGGTGGGGAATGTAGGAAAGAATTAAGTGTGGTTTTCCATATGCTGCAATAAATATGAAGACAGTGTAGTCAAGTCAGAGGGACCACGATTGATTTATTACATTATAGTTCCTTAACAGTGTTTCATTGCCTTTTTAAAAACCATCCAGTCATTAAAAAAAAACTTTGTGAATACAGTTTCCAATATCATTATAAGGGATTCTTGACAGCTCTTCATTTTTAATGGCACTGTTATAAACAGGCCCCATAATGGTTCTGTTTAGTGGGAGATTGGCTTGGGGCCAATGACTAAAGGAGTCTGGGCTTACGTGGTGGCCCTGTGCAAAGACTAATCTGAAGTTAATTTGTGCAGAGTAATTGAAGAACTTTGGTTTTGCAGTGTGATGCTGACAGTACTTTTTCAAAGGGGCTAGGCTACCAACCAGGGCTGTAAAATGTGTTTTCTCTTTTAAATCTGAAAGATGAGGAAAAACTACTGAAGTGTCAGACTGTCCTTAAACATCCAACAGGAGGAAATCGTACTTATATATGCAATTCAAATTGGAAGGGAAAGCTTGTGCCTCAGGCCAACTGAAAGGAAAATGCTGGTTTTCTAATTTGTAGCAAATGGAGATGAGCTCTCATCTGGGTTGGCCAGGGTCTCCAAGAGACCTGGCAGCAGGGAAAAGATTCCAGGATGGGAGTAGGGCTGCATTTGGGCCAGCAGTGCTCCCCTCTATTCTGCCTATCACCCACCCACCACAGGGAAAATACAGGAAATCCAGTCTGCCCCACCCCTGCACCCAGGGTATGGAAAATGCCCATTGTGCTCTAGAAAAAAATGCATAATGCAAGTGCTTATACCTCAATCCAATTCCATAAACATTTACTGAGCGCTTACTTGGTCCCCGGTACCATGACAGACATTGTTGGGATATAGAGATGAATAAGGCATAACATTTGCCTGAATAGTAGGGACACAGGGAACTAGGAACAAGGCAGATGGTAGAAGTGCTGGAAGGGTTCAAGGAGACATCGATTATTTATGCCCACCCAGCATCCCCTCTTTTGGGGACAAGCACCATAATTTAAGCAAATTGTCCCTGCCTCACTCATCCGACTTGGTTTCCTGCCTCCACTGATGGACACCTTGATGGACACGACCAGAATATTCCACTTTCCTGGCCCTAGAGGTCAGTGCAGTCATGGACATTTGACCCAAGCCAGGCCAATGAAACTCAACTCTGGAACTTTGGCTGGAAGGGTTGAGAAAGAGGTGCTGAGTTTTCACTAGGGCTGCTTGGCCAATGGATGCAAGTCCAGAGCTGCCCCTGAGAATAAAGACAGAGGAGCAGAGAGTTGAGAGATGGACAGAGAAAATCACCTGAATTCAACACGGTTGAATATCTGCACCCATCTGGGCCTGAAGCCTTTTCACCCTGGACATTTCAGGAAAGTGAATCACTTGCAACTGATAAGGGTCCTGTTTGCTAGTAGTACAATGTGGAAAGGATTAAGTCAGACCTCGAGGAATCAGGGATGGCTACAGGGCCGGTGGCATATGAACTGGTTGAAGGGCAATCTGTGACACTTCATGTGCCTTTCATGCCCTCAATTCCATTCTGAGCCACATGGTCACAGCAGTTCCTTGGAAGTACTTTGCCTTGGTTTGTGTCACGTGACCCTGAGTGCTGGTCTCGTGACCCTGAGTGCTTGTCACTTGCCCCATTTATGCTTAGACCCCCCTGTCCTGCCCTCTTCTGTATCCCAGGGGACTGACCCCTGCAAATTATGGCACTCATGCTTCCTTAGCAACAGGATTGTGGTAAGAGTCTCATGAGAAGCCCCATCAGGAGATTGGATGATGGGAGCAGGGAAGAAGCTAAAATATTTATACCGCCCCCCACTTTGGACTCTGTCTTTGGCAGTAGCTAAAGTTCCCTCTCCCACCAGATATCTCCACCATGGCTCCAGCTCCTGCCAGGTGGCCCTGGCTCCTGGGCACAAGTAACACCTCCTACCCTCTGGGTCCCTCCAGTCCTATGAGCAGAAGTGACTTCCTGCCATTGCTATCTCTGGGTGGCTGTACCATTCCTTATCAGCCCTTTGAGCTCTTCCAACATTTTTCTAATCGGTTCTCTACGTTAGTTGCCCTCTACTGAGTTATCTGGCATGGATTCTGTTCCCATTATCTATTGCTGTGTAACAAACCACCTCTAAACTTACTGGCTTTAAACAACAGCAGTGTTTTTAATATCTCTCACAGCTTCGTGGGTCTGAATGAGGGCAATGGAAAAGTAAGATCACCTGCCATAAAAGAAGGCAACCTAAAACTAAATGCAAGATAATATTATTAAATTCTACCAAGATAACGTTGATTGCTGAAGGCTCTTAGCTTAAGTCCTATCCTCTCTTAGTTGAAATAGGAAATTAACAAGTCTTAGGTGTTAAAGACAAGCACAGAACTGAGATAATCAAAAGGGCTGAAAGGGAATTTCCTCCTCATGATGGAAATCGATGGTGATGTTTTAAAAGTCTGTAACAGTGCACCACGGAAAATCATCTCTCCTGCCACATAAATAGCAGCTTGTGCACCACGGAGGTAGACATCCCAGATTTGGGGGAGCAGTTTGGGTCAGGACAAGGTTGCTGGCAGAGAACGGAAGCCCAGTTAAGCTAGCTGGAATGACAAGGGCTTTATTTTAAGAAAGCAGAGCCAAAGCCTCCACCACACCCTTCTCCAGAAGGCTGCTCTGCTCTGCCTGCAAGCAGCCCATCCCAATTGCCTGGAACTCTTACTCCTCGCATCTAAATGCCCTGCTAGGTCCAATGATATCTACTAGAGATCCATTAATTTAATTCTAAAAGTGGGGAAAGAAAATCCTATTGGCCCATCTTGGGTGAGGAAACCAGCTGACTCAGCCAGCCATAGCCAGGTGGGGTGTGGACCTTTGTGTGCAGGCACCCCGAAGATACTGAGCCCAAGCCTTGGAGGGAGTTTGCTAGTGGCCTAGAAGCCACTGGGGAACCTAGGCAATTATCTCTGTCCAGCGGACTCAGCAAAGCCACTGGCAAGGTGGGGAGAGCCTGAGGTAATGGAGTTGCTATGGGCCTGTGACTTACTCCCTGAAGCTTCAGGCCCCTGCCTAGAGGCCACTTGTGTCTTCTAATCAGTTGTTGATGGAACTATGGTTTTGCGTAAGGTTGCTCACTTCTGGATAAACATACCAACAGGAATACAAATGCTGCTCTCTGCAACTACTCAAAAGTTATTTTTAAGTGAATCTTTTGTTCATTTTTTTTTTCTGTTCTTATATCCTCACATTCTTAAATTCCCAGAAGCAAAAAGTAATAATGACTTACTTACGCTGTGTCCTGTTTTAACTTGTCAAATTGTTCAGTTTTAGGCTCACAGCCTGGCATGCTGTGGGGAAGTAATTAGAGTGATTTTGGCTAACCTTCCTGCTCTCTGTTATTAATGATAACAAAGATGTTTAACTAACTAAGACAACAATCCCTTTCTCCTAACCCCCAAATTCCTGTTTATATTTTTCTAACAGTTACACCATTTTGTCCTTTTCAAAATGGTGGTAAAATATGGTTATATCTTTATCCCTCCCCCATGATTAGGTGGGACATTGATCCCCAGCTTGCAACCCTAGTATCAGCCCATTCAAGAACCTAGATCAGAGACCACAAAGGGGTTTCATTTTACACGCCAACTCTGATCAGTCTTGGAGGCTGCATGGAGAGTTGTGTTGAAAAAAGATTGTAGAGTCATATCTGGGTTGAGCCAGAAAGAATGCTAGGATCAATTGGTGATGTCTGCCACAGGCAGAGAAAGAGAGCATTAACATCACTTGTGCATGTTTGCCATCTCAGACCAATACAGGTCAACATAGGTCCAGATACAACTCCTGGGAGTATACAAACAACATTTAATTTTAAAGATCTCATTGGGTCCTCACAACACCTGGATGAAGTAGGTAGGGCTGAAATTATTATGACCATTTGATAGATGGGGGAGAATGAGGGGGAAATGAAAAGCTGTGGAACCAGAATTCCTGTGCATCTGACTCCTCTTAAGAAGGAAGACCACAGAGGTGTGGGGAAAGGCCCAACACTGAGTATCCCATGATATCCTGTCATTCTTTTCTGTTCCATGGTGATCTTGTGAATTAATTAATCATTTAAATATCCCCTCCCATTGCAGATGGATTTTTGCCCTATGGTGGAGATCATGGCTGAATCCACACACCATCACCCAGAGAGGGAAGTGAGCTCTTTCCTCCCAGCTGAGTTGGAAAACTCCCAGGGAAGGACTCTAATTAGCCCAGCCCAGGTCAGGTGCCCACCTCTTAGGTCACTCACTGTGACCAGGATGGTGATGGATGGTTTAACTATGCCCCACTCTCTTTGAGGGCTCTGTCATCAAAAGAGGGAGTGACCTCTCCAAGGATTGTTTTAAGCCAGGCAGCCACCCCCAAATCTACCTATAACGGACCCTTTCCTCCAAAAACGCACATACTCATATACATGCAGTTTTTCACATAAAATTTCAAGGAGTTTGTAGACCCTTCCTGCCCATTCCAGTCCCCTAATTTAACCCTGTTTACCAAAGAATTTGAATAGCTAGTGAAAGTGTTCCAAATGGCTGATGATAATCTGTGGGGAAGAATCCTCCCAGTAGCCCCTCAAATCTAATCCAGCTCCATTCTCCTAATCTGCCCCCTTGTCAGTCTGCCCTGGATCTGCATGCCCCATCCTCTCTTCCTTCCCCCTTCCTATCACTCAGTACTCCAACCCCACTGGGAAGATGGGAGGCCATTTCTGTACAGGAACACCTGGAAAGAACTACATGGTTTCATCAACTTTGAACATCACCAGGGAGTTCAAACAATGACACTGAATTATGAATTGTAGAAGTACAGGGATAGAGTTTTGTTCTCAGAAAAGAGGGTGGTGGGTTCTCTAAAGAAAAAAGTAAAGGAATATTTTCTCAACGTGTCATAAGCGGTCATTTGAAAACTGCCCTAGAAGAAACTGGAAACCAGTACCATGTCCAGACTTCACTTGTTGGAGCTGGAAGCAATGTGCACACACACACTGTAGTCTTTTTACATACATATTTATACACAATATACATAAAGAATGACCTCCTTTCCCATTCCGCCCTTCCACTGCCTGCAATGGTAACATGTACTGGAGATTTTATTACAAAAGCCACAAAATGAAATTCTAATCAATAAGAGTTTGCAGGATGGTGAAAAAAAAAAAAGGGAATTGAATACATTCATAGGTAAAAGATGTTATTATCTCAGTTCAGTAACTATGAAAGAGAAATAGATGAAAAAATCTGGGTTTTATATTAAAAACCAGCACAGCTGTAGAGTTACATAATAAAGTATTGCCTGTATCCATGGAAATGGAGAGTAATTGATGCACCACAAGTTATTTTTATAAACCCAAACAAAAAAATTCAATCAGAAATGTCTTTCCCCGTTTTGGGGGCATTGTATATTTTGTATCTGTACATAATGCACACATTTAGAGTGTGAATGCACTCATTATTGATCAGCCGTGTTGAATAGGACATGCTGCTTTCCCTGAATATTCAAGATTAGAATCCTGCGGCCTAGCTCCCACTCCTTCTTGAAAGACTTCCTCTGAATAAATCGTGCCGTGCTTTAAAATTCAGGCAGTTCCAACTCAGGGGAATAAAGGAGCCCATTCCTGGTGCTGAAGGGAGCAAGTTTGCAAGATGGGGATTCTGCAAAAGGCATACAGTTGACTCCCCGCAAAATACCTGCTGTTCCCTCTCCCTCTCTCCCAACACATACACAAAGTGCTAAGCACAGAGCAGGTCCTCCAGAAAAGCCAGGATGCACAGCCCATTGCAATTTCCCCAGTTAAAATTCAGATTCCAGGGCTCCACCCCAAACCCATGTATTGGATTCTTCAGGGGAGAGACAGAAAAATCTGTAAAATCTATATACCTCCCCAAGGTAATTCTCTTCATTAGGCAAATTGGAGAAACATAAATGCAAGGCTGGCTTCATAGGTGTGTGACATGGACAGTCGAACGGGGCCCTGTGCTCAGTCACAATCACCCTTCCACCCAGAGATGTGCTAAACTTCAATCCTCGCTTACTTAACACTCGCTTCCTCTGACTTCGTCATGAACTCCATTTTCCTGCGTGTTTAGTGACTCTTTAAGTCATCCGCCATCTCATTGCGATCCTAGGCTCCGCTAAAGTCTCTTTCCATGGTCTCAGCACACTCATGCCTGCAGTCACCAGATTCAAAATATAGAAATTCCCACACTCACCATGTAATTCCCGAATTATCCCATTGCTCAGACTTCACTTCTAGAATATCTAGGCTCAGCTTCCCATCATCCCCACTAGACCTCCTCTTACATTGACTTTTCTCGATCCACACCTTCCTTGACTTTAAACCTTGTCCCTTTTTCTGTTCTAGCTCTAGCTAAGTGGGTAACCCTGGCTCTGACCTATCACGTCCTATGGATATTAGCGTCGCACATCACAGTAACAAGACAGAATGGCCCTGCTCAAGTTCTCTGTATATTATACTCTCCTCCTCCTCCTATCAGAAGAACAATATCAGACAGCATGAAGTAGCTCTTAGTCACATTGAGTGCCCCTTAGTCCCTGGCAAAGTGCCTTGTGCACTGTAGGGTCCCAAAACGGATATCAGAGTGTTAATTCTAAAGTGTTCAGTGTCAGAGTATTAATTTAAAGAAGGAAGGCAGTATGAAAAGAGTGTACTACAAAATAAAGTTGGAAATGCTCTCTTTGTATAGACATAGCCTATATGACTAGGGTCTATTTATGCTTGGAAAATTAGGATATGTTCTACCCTGGTCTCTTCATGCATATTATGAAATACCATTATTGAGGGAGAGACAGAGTCCAGAGTGAGCTCCAGTCAACAAAGGAAGAAATTCCAACTCGATCATAAAGCTTTAGTTTAGGATTTGTTGTTGTTATTTCCTCAAAATAGAGGCTCCCAAATTCTAGATGAGCAAACATTTCCTGGAAAACCAGCACTCAACAAAACAAAACAAAACCCTGATTTGTTGTGTTGGTCAATTTCCATGGAGTAAATATTCCCACTACAGCCAATTTCAATCTACCCTGGGTTTTACAATTGACTCGCAAAATTTCCAAAGCTTGCATAAACCAGGACAAGTCAGCTCCAGCACCCCATTTTGCAAACCACTGTGCCTTGTGCTGTGAAAGATACAAAGCCCCTCTCCCTGACCTCAGTGAGCCTATAATCTAGTGGAGACACAGACATATTAACTTTGATCAATTCAAAAGAAATATGCATCAGCTTTGGTGTTTACTGTTATTTGGAACCCATCAAGGTAAATACAATGAGCTTCGCATAAAGGTTTAATTCTCAGAGATTGCTAGGCTGCCAATTTGTAATAATGCAGCTATAATACCATCTACTCTAAATGTTCTACCTTACTACATTTTCAAGACTCACATTCTACTAGAGTTCTTGGTTAATTTTTTTTTTCAACATGAAGGCATTTGTGCTAGACACAACTAGTCTTTCAAGACATTTAAAGACCATTAGCAAAAAAAAAGAAAAAAATTTCCCCACTCCAACAGAAATTCTTTTAATGGAAGAAGATAAAATTCCTCTATTTGTTCTCAGATTTTGTATTATTTATGAACAAATCACAAATCACAGGGGTAGGGGGCAGCAAATAGAGATGAAAGCATGTTACAGGAACACACGCTGATGTTATGTACAACACGTACTGAAAATATTCCCCTATTCCCTAGTCGAACATGTAAAATGATATCTCTGGTAATACAGTTCACTCAGTAGTGAAACTAGTAATCTTTAGAACCTGCAGAGATTTCTGTCTCCGGTAATAGGTGAAGTCTTTAAGGTTCGGGTTTGTCTTGCAAGAAAATTTTAGGAGAAAACCAAGACTAAAAGTCAGGATGAAGAGAGGCTTCCTTTAATAAGTTTCCTTAAGAAGAAGCCATTCTCTGATGACACATCCTATAAAGATTCAAAGGTCTAAACAATGAAAACGAGAGAATACCATATTCCGTGTAGCTCATTTTGAATTTGGCCACTAAATTTTATTCTTTCAAGCTGTGCGAAGCTTTCTGGATGTGGCCACCATATTCTCTCTCTCTTTCTCTCTCTCTCTCTCTGAGCTTCCGCATCTCTTTCCCACTGGGAATAGATTCTTCAGAGAGCCTCGAATTCCGGGACAAAAAGGTCATACGTTCACTGTTATGCAGCTATCTTACAGATGATGGTCTGCAAATCTTTTGCTACCCTTGTTCCGTCACCCTTCTATAACTTCTCTCTCCATCTGAGAAATCTCTCAACACCCTTTAGTATGAGCCTGGGGAAGTAGACAAGTTCATGGGGCTCTGTTGCCAGACATCTATGCGTGGATTCAAGTTCCTTCTGCATCTCCCTCCATCTACTGCATTCCACTTGGGTAAATTTCTCAGCCTTCTGAAGGATTTTTCCCATCTCTAAAATGGGTACATTGTAATTCTCAATAAATGTTGTTTTTAGTTATCCAGTTCAAATGCATTCATGAAGGTTGGTATAATCCTCCCAGCCAGAGGGAATCTCTCCCTTCTTGTTTTCTGATAGACTCCATTAGGTAAGTGTCTCATTGTCCTCATTAAATTGAGCCTACCTGAGGCAACCTCCATTCATTATATTCATATTCATTCATCATGGTCAACTTTGAGTGCCCAACAATGCCTAGCAGAGTGCCTTGCATTCTGGAACCTCCTTAAGGAGTGGTAGCACGTCTGTCTTTCTCACCGCTCTGTGCTTCAGTATAGAGCTAACAAAACTACACATGCAAAAAGTATTCAGGAGATGAAGAATAAGCATGTAAGTAATAGCTTAATTAATACAGTTTGTAAGAAATGATGCATAAGTCAATGGTGGCCAATTGCAAGTTCTTAAATGTTCTTGTTCACCATTGTACGCCTGGTGTTTAGTATGATCATGCTCAGTAAATGATTAGCAAGTGAATTAATCAATGGATCAATTGATTTATCCAGTGACCTAGTGTCTTCTATTGCTCCGTGGAAGGCAAAAAATACTGCTGGAAAGTCTGAGTAACATTTTGCTGTTAGAACCAATGAAACATAGATCACACAAAAACAGATGAGTTTTCCCTAAATCAGTGATTCCCAACTAGGGAGATTTTGCTCTCCTAGGGAATATGTGACAATGTCTGGAAATATTTCTGGTTATCACACTGGGATATTGCTCCTGGCGTCTGTGGGTAGAGTTTAAGGGAGCTGCTAAACATCCTACAATGCATAGGGCAGTTGCCACAACAGGGAATTATTTTGCTTCAAATGTCAATAATGCAGCATTTGAGAAACCCTGCTGTCAGTGATCAGCTATGGAGATATTTTTTTTCATAGCAACATACTGAAATGTGAATCAAAATTACCGAGACTTTATCATGCCTGCCTCATTCACAGAGTCATAGAAAGTCAGGGTTGAAGGGAACACTAAAGATGATCAAGTCCAAACTCTTCATTTTACCATGGGGACCCTGCAAGTCCTGAAAGGGAAGAGAACGCTCCAAGCCGTACAGTTGGTAAGTGGCCAACCCAGGACAAGAAGCCAGGATTCCAATGCCCAGGTCATTCTCAAGACCTTTCCCCCTCCCTTTCCAATGTGTCAGCAACTGAGCCTCCGTTTAACTCTCCCCTGCAGGTTCAGTCCCAGCCCAGATGCTGCAACCCATTTTACCCCTGGAATAGAGCACTGAGTCTCCAACTCCCATCATTCACATCCTACACTGATGACTTCTGCCGTATCCATGAACAACCTGCACTATTATTTATATAATAATTTCATTTAAATGGACACTGACTTTTTTCTTTAAAAAAAGTTTAATAAGGAAATCTTTCATCAGCACTATAAGTAAAAGCTGGTATCATTTGCCATAATTAAAGGGACCCAAAATCGGCACAATACAAACAAAAATGTTCAGTGCTAGGCGGATACTGTTGCATCTGTAAGTCTCTGAGCCTGAGACCCTTTGTTATAAAGAGAGATTCGCAAGCGTAAGAGGTGTTAAGGTTATGCTGGCAGCAAACTGAGACTTTCTCCTTAATGTAATGAGGTATTGGAAAAGAATTGAAAAGGGAATGCATTTCTCACCATTTGCTTCAATATAATTTATTACTGTGGCCATGCACCCCTTAAAATCATCTTGTTTTCCCTCAGCGATATATTTATTTTTGGAAATACTGGATTCGAAGAATGAGCGACCAAAATCACTTCTGCCCTCTTTGATGTAAGTTTCTTCTTTTGTCTCCCAGACTAAAAGATTGCGGGCATCCTGAGTTTTTCTGTGCTCACATGCCAAGTGCAATGAGCTAGGAAAATGAGAGTGACTCAATGAGGAATCATTCACTGCACTGCACTGCCAACTTTCACAGGATACATTTTAGGTGGTAGAAGCGTGTAGAGGAGAATTCTAAGATAATCCCCAGTGACCTTCACCTTTGTATAACCCCCTCCCCTTTGACTGTGGGTTGAACCCGTGAATATGATTATATCACATAGCACACCTGTGATTGTTACATTCTATTTCCAGAGGGAGATGACCCTGGGTGGGCCTGACCTAGTCATGGGAGGGCTTGAAAATCAGAGTTTTCTTCAGCTGGTTGCAAGAAAGAGCTGGCCTGGAAGAAAATAAACATCCATGTTGGGAACTGCCTATGGGGACCACATGGCCAAGGAACTGGTGGGGGAAGACTGGAAACTGAGAGCAGTTCCCAGCTGACAACTAACAGGAAAACGGGGCCTCAATCCTATATCTGAGAAGAAATGAATTCAACCAATAACCAGTGTGCTTACAAGAGGACCCCAAGGTTGGACTTCTGACCTACAGAAGCTGTGAGATAGTCACCTTGTGTTGTTTTAAGCTGCTAAGTTTGTGGGACTTTGTTGCCTCGAAAGAGGAAACTAATATGAAGTGATACAGAGATGAATATGGTTGATTCCCTGGCACCAAGGAACTTATATTCTAGTCCTGGAGATAAGATACGCAGAGAGGCAACTTAAATATTAATCAGGGTATATAAGTTTATGTCTGAGGAAGACACAAGCAAAGTGAAGAAAGAAATGTGGCAGAGGAAAGCCAGAGAAGGCTTCATGGAGGAGGTGACATTTGCACAGGCCTTAAAATTCAAAGAGAATTTCTGCAAGCAGAGAGGTGGGCCCAGTGCATGTATCTGTGGGATTGACCAGATTCCGCCTTGGCCTTGTACACAGAGCCATGGAGTGTACAGGCCCTGGGTTCAGAATTGTCTAGTTTCAGCCCTGGTTCTACCACTTACTAGCTGCATGACCCTGAACAACAAAATGAAGCTCTCAGATTCTCAAAGTCCCCATCTGGGAAAGAGAGGTAATAATAACAGTGTCTACTTATGGTAGGCAGAGTCACAAAGCCAGAAAATGGCAGAACCTTCTTCCCTGGCTTGTGCTAACTCCACACCTGTATCCACCTACGGGGATTCGAAGCTTCTGATACTGAACACCTTCCTTGAGGCTGCCTCCATCATTTGTAGGGCCCAGGGCAGGACTACAAATAGAAGCCCACATACCATATGTCTGGATATTTACAAGCTATAAATCAAGCTAAAAGCTGTTAAATAAAATAAGTGCCATCCTCCCACTTTGCCAACTACACCTTCATATGACAACATGTTTTTTTAATGTTTTTTAAAAGATTGGCTTCGGCTGCCTTGCCTCAACTTGGGACACTGCTGAAGGGCCTCCCCAGCCCCGGTGCTCCCCAGAGGAGCCAAGACCTCAGTTGTAACCATAGAAAGGACCAGCTTCTCCCTTTGCCTGTCTCTTCCTACTCCCCTACAGGAACATCTCCTGAGAACATGACCCAGGAAACTTCTGCGTGCAAGTCTGTTCCCAGGGGACCCCATCCAAGGCAACCACCCTCTTACCTCTCAACAGGTGAGGACACAGAACCTTTCACCTGTGGAATTTCTCCAGCAAGCAGCCTTTCTAATCTGCACCCTTGGCCCCTGGACCCATCTGCCGAGCACATGCTGGTCCACACCTGATGGCTTCAAAGCCAAGAGCCACAGTTATGGAGGGAAATGTTGCCGTTACTTCTTTATTGAAGCAAAGCAGTGCATCCCCCTTTGGCAGTTTGCCACGTGAATGCTCCCCTGGGGAGGACCAGCTCTGTGTGCCGATCGCATTCGGCATTTAAAAAAAAAACAACAATATTTCCTTATGTGCAGAGAGAGTCCATGTGTCACTTGTTGGCTGGGTTTGTTTGGGATTTTATTATCATCTGTATCACTGTAGCGTATTATTCCTCAGCAGATTGGACAAGTTTCAAGGTTAATAAAAATGTTCTGGCAAATTGTTATTTTGAAAGTGATTGAAGGAAATGTCTCGCTCGAAGCATATGTTTGACCTTTTGGGGGAGGATAAGGAAGAAAATACTCATGGAAGCCTCATGCCGTTTGAGTTCCTTGGACAGCTCTAAATTGTTTGGTGTGCGTTAGGTTGCTCTAAGCGCCTCAGAGATAGCACTTCCTTCCCCTTCCCGAGTCCCTTTCCCTCCACTTGGACATGTCACATTAGGTAACAATGATAATAATCAGAAAGTAATAAGAAGTTGCATGTTTTTGAGTCCAGCCCAGCGCTCCATCATGTAGAAGAGGGAACTGAGATTTAGAGAAATGAAATCACTCGTCCATTGTCACAGGTGGTGGAACCTGGGTGAAAACCCAGGTCTCTCCATCCCAAATTTCCCAATAGCGTTTGTCTTTCGCCGCAGCTGGGACACCACAGGCACTGGCAGCCCCTGGTCTGCCCACAGCTGTCTCCTGGCTGCCTTCCATCTGCCAGTACCTGTGTCTCTGTGCCTGAAGCCTGGCTTTCCCCAGCTTTATTGAGGTGTAATTGACAAATAAAAATTGTATATACTTATGGTGCGCAACGTGATGATTTGAAATACATATACATTGTGAAATGATTATCAAAATCAAACTAATTAACACATCCTTCACCTCACATAGTTACATCTGTGAGTGTGTGTGTATGGTGAGAACACTTAGGATATACATACCCATGCAAGTCTATACAATACAGTATTCTTAGCTATAATCAATCATCATGCTGTACATTACAGCCTCAGAACTTATTCATCTTATAACTGAAAGTTTGTATGCTTCGACCAACATCTCCCCGTTTTTCTCTCCCCCCAGAACCTGGTAACCACCACTCTACTCTCTGCTTTGATGAGTTCAACTTTTTTATATTCTACATATAAGTGAGATCATGCAGTATTTGTCTTTCTGAGTCTGGAATATTTCACTTAGCAAATTGTCCTCCAGGTTCATCCAGATGTGTAGAAGGCTGCACTGCCTTGCAGAGAAGTGCTAGGGAATTGCAACCCCAGAAGAAGCCCTCAACACACAATTCTTGAGTGTTGGCGTATAAATGTCTCAGCTCCCTCGCCCCTTGGTGGGAAAATTCTGAGGCCATATGTTCCTCCTGGGACTAAACTCCAGCCACCCACTGTGGTAGCTGATCTTATAATGCATATTTTATTGGCTGCCTTCCCTTCCCTGTGTCACTTCTCTACTGCCCCACGGGTGTCCTCAGCACCTCCCAAATGAACTACTTGCACTTAAACCTTTGGTTCTTTTGGAGTAACTTTGGAGTAATCTAAACTGAGACAGGAACTCCCTAAAAATATTTCTGGGATTGGGACATCTGTGACCAGTGGGGACTGAGAAAGGACAGATGTTGGGCTGCCCTGCTGTTGTCCTAGTGATAACACTGACCTCTGAAAATTCTACCACAGGTCACTTTGGTCCTAAACTACTGACCCCAGGTTAACTCTCAACCACCTTCATGTTGGCCGGAAAATGCTATTCCAGGCAAAACCATGCGCAAGGAAACATGTAACCAGTAGCTATGCATTTAACACTTCCCAAGATGCTAAAGGACACACACAATCAGACAGCTCTAAACAATGCCTCTAGGTGTGATTTCTCCCCCACCCTACAAGGCAGTGTGCAGTGGTGGCCTGTGGTGGTCAAGTCCACGGACTCTGAGTTCAGGCTCTCTAGGTTTGAATCCCAGCCCCACTACTTACAAGATGAAGGCAAACATCTTCATCTCTCTGTGACTTAATATCCTCAGTAGTAAAGTCATGATATTAGTACTCTCTACCTCATGAAGTTGTTGTGAATACAATTTAGTTTGTATAAAGAGTTTAGATAATGCCTGGAACATAGTAAGTGCTGGATAAGTATTACTTCTTCTTCTCCTTCTCCTTCTTCTTCTTCTTCTTCTGCTGCTGCTTCTTATTATTATTATTATCATTATCATTATTAGAACATTGGGAAAGAGATAAGGATGAGCACTTAATAAATGTAAGGTATTATTTACCAAAGTTTGCCTAACTCTCCTCTTACAGGACTCATGTTTCCATTTACAGAACCACAGTGGAAATCAGTTTATTTATTTATTTATTTTTAGTCGAAGTGATATTGACATACAGCATTTTATTAGTTTCAGGTATACAACATGATTCAACATTTGTATACACTGTGAAATGATCACCACAATACGTCTAGTTACCTTCTGTCACCATACAAAGTTACAGAAAAAATTTTTCTTCTTGTGATGAGTACTTCTAAGGTTTACTTTCTTAGTAACTTTCAAATTTGCCATAAAATATTATTGACTATAGTCACCATGCTGTACATTACATCCACATGACTTATGTATTTTATAGCTAGAAGTTTGTACCTCTTGATCCCTTTCACCCATTTGCCCATCCCCCAACACTCCTCCCTCTGGTAACCATAAAACTATTCTGTTTCTAAGAGTTCTGTTTTAGTTTGTTTGTTTTGCTTTTGATTCCACATGTGAGGGAACTCATACGATATTTGTCACTCAGCATAATTCTTTCACTGTATTCACTTTATTTATTCACTTTATTCACTTAGCATAATACTTTCAAGGTCCATTCATGTTGTCACAAATGGAAAGATTTCATTCTTTTTTATGGCTGAGTAATATTCCATTATATATCTATATATTACATATATGTATATATTATATGTAGTATACGTATATATACTGAATCTTCTTTATCTATTCATCCATCGATAGACACTTAGGTTGTTTCCATATCTTGGCTATTGTAAATAATGCTGCAGTGAATATATGGGTGCATACATCTTTTCGGATTAGTGTTTTTGTTTTCCCTGGATAAGCAATTCCAGAAGTGGAATTGCTAGATCATATGGTAGTTTTATTTCTGATTTTTTGAAGAAACTCCATACTGTTTTCCACAGTGGCTACATCAGTGTACATTCCCACCAACAGTACATGAGGATTCCCTTTTCTCCACACTCTCGCCAACACTTGTTAACTCCTTGTCCTTTTGATAATAGCCATTCTGACAGGTATGAGGTGATATCTCATTGTGGTTTTGATTTGCATTTCCCTGGTTATTAGTGGTGTTGCAAATCAGTAATCTAGAGTCACCAGGATGCATGAGTTTGCTGATGGCTCTGGGTCACTCC
This sequence comes from Balaenoptera acutorostrata, assembly GCF_949987535.1. Lineage (NCBI taxonomy): Eukaryota > Metazoa > Chordata > Mammalia > Artiodactyla > Balaenopteridae > Balaenoptera > Balaenoptera acutorostrata. Next base: position 32,205,503 of record NC_080082.1, on the reverse strand, counting down.
CTGCTGAAACTTTGTGCACACCTGTCCAAGCGGTACATTTCAGTAGTATTCCAGATCTGCTGGAAATGTCACATTTCTAAAATAATACCTCCCTTTTTCATACGAAGACCCTGCACTGTCTCACAAGCCAGCCCCACCGTGACTGGGCTCTCCTTCACCAATCCAACCTCGATTACACCTTCTTTCTGCTTGTGGGATGTTCGTTGCTCCCGTGCCCCACTAACGTTACACTCTGTCTGGCCCTACTTTTGTGTAGTTGCTTCTGCTATTTCCCTTTTGAAGGCTTGCCTTTCCCTGCCTTTCCTGGAAACTCCATTCAAGGGATCCTTTAGAGTTTTCCTTTCTGCCAAAGCCCATCTCTATTCTACTTGACCCACCTCCTCCATGGATACTTAGCCCTTCATTATCCTCTTCTTTCCTGGCTCATCATCCATACACACTGGGCAATTCATTATATTTTGTCTTGTGAAAAGGAAAAAGTTCTGGGTTTACAGTCCAAAAAAACCTAGGCATGTATCTCCTTTAGCCAAGATACATAACCTCTCTGAGTCTTGGTTTCCGTATCTATTACCATTCATTCATCATTTGGTCAACATACATTTTTGAACAGCTGTTATGTGCCAGCCCTTGTGCCAGGCCCTGGAGATGTGACAGCATTGAGACCACATGGTCTCAGCCTTCGTGGAGCTTAGAGTGAAACAGGGGAGACAGACACTAAACAAATAACAACAATTAATTTAGCTAATTAACTATAATTGTGGTAAGTACCAGAGTAGGTGCTATGGCTACCACGCCCACATCCCCTCTTTTTACCTGGAGATCTCCTGCACCTGCCATGGACAGTGGTACCAAGTTCCCCTACCAGCTGACAGCTTCCTCCTCTAAGCACTGATGTCTCTGTACCTGAGGGCTTCCTTGGGGGCAGGAGCAACTTGCAGCCACTGAGAGAAGGGAGTAGGTGCAGAAATACTCCACCTTCCTTGCCTCTTGATAGGACAATTCTAGGGTATGTTCTAGAGCAGGGTTTAGCAAACTTTTTCTCAAAGGACTAGATAGTAAATATTTTAAGCTTTGCAGCCCTTACAGTCTCTGTCACAACTACTCTGCTCTAGACAACACATAAACAAATGAACATGGCCGTGTTCCAATACAACTTTATTCACGAAAACCGGCAGGTGACCCCAGGGTCGTAGTTTGCCAGTCCCGGTTCTAGACTCTCAGAGGGTCCCTAGGGGAACTGGGTCCAATCACCCACAGCTGTAACTCACCCATTAACTCTTTGTCTGGCCTCCCTCCTTTGCTCCCCTTCACCACTCCATCACCTCCCAGATCCTAGGCTTGGTTCTGCTTTGGGAGAATCCAAACTGAGATCAAGGGCTGTGAAGGAGAAGTGTAAGGAGTTATGAGACCCTATCATGGGAAACTCATCCAGTCTGATGGGGTCAGAGGAGTATTCAGGAAAAGGGAACAGCATGTGCAAAGCCCTTAGCAGGAAGGAATCATGGCTGCTTTGAAAAACTGGAAAAAGACTAGGTGTGGTTGGAGCATAGGAGGAGATGGAAATAGAAAGAGAGAGGGTGGCCAGAGCCTGTGGGACCATAAAGGCCACACTAAGGCCTTGAGCCTAGATCCTGAGGCAGTGGGTGCCACTAAAGTGGTTAGGTAGCTGAGTGGCGTGATGTGATGTGAATACACAGGGCTGGACTCAGCGGGGCCACAAGAAATTCTGCCCCTGCCCACCCTGGCCTCTATTAGTGGCCTGCACCACCACCCCACACACCTCTATTCACTTAGAATTCCAGGCAGGAAATCAAAACATCACCCTTGAACAGGACTCATAAACAGTTAAGTACCCTCTATCAACAGGGGATCGAAGGAAAAATAACCAATAAAAATACATAATAAAACAACTACTGAACAAACAGAGCTGCCGCACTCAAGCCCTGCCACGTTATTACTTAGACTTGGAGGAGGATTTTGGAGGACTCTGATTTGATTTGGCTGGCTCCCTGCCAATTATTTCAGAATGCCATTTATTCTTTCCTACTTCGTATCTTTGTCTTGGAGAACTGATGCTCTAGAGTCTTTGATGAGGAATCCTGGAAAAATAGCCCCATGCCTCCCTTACACAGACAAGAAAGAAGGAAATGTCACCCAGAGTTTTCTGTGTATTTTTATTTCTTCCAGAAAGCCCCTTCTTTAAGGCACATAGGTACTTCTGAACCTAGCATCCTCTCTGAGAGGTGACCCTGTACTGCTCATGAGCTGAAAAGACTGTCCACTAGCCTCCTCTGCAAGAATCCACCCAGTATTGGGAACTTGAGGGTGGAGTAACTACACAGAGACCTCGGGAAGCTCTTAGAAGACTCTGGGCACAGTGACCAGGTTGACAGGTGAGTATTCTTTAGGAGAGGTTCAAGGGGGAGACATTTGGTCCATGTGGATTGATCAGTCTGTAATAGCAACCAGGGCCCTCCAGCAGTAGATTTCAGGACAAAGCCCTGCACTTTTCTGGGTCTAAAGTTATTCAGACGCACACCACATCCATGCTTTATAAGCATGTGAGAGGCACCCTTTCAGTCTCTCAGCCTTCCTTGATATGTTGCCCCAACATATGAACCTGTGTATGTTTGTGCACATCTGTTAATTAGGTTTCTTCTGGGTTGCTTTGAGGAAACAGTACCACTCCTACAAGTAACATCAGAGCTGACATATTTCTAGACCCAAAGGAAAAGTCAGCCCATGTGTCTCCTCCAGAGGTAGCATTTGCATTCCAAATTTGGCTAGACCTCTCTAAATTTCTTATTTTATTTCTTCCGCTCTTCTTCCGACAGAGGTGAACTGAATGTATTCCTAGGTCTGGTAGTTAGGGAATCATAAATCCCAAAAGAGTAGGAGCGTCCCTTTGGTTAATGTTTTAGTTAGATTTCTTTTGGTTTCAGCTGACAGAAAACCCAGCTCATACCTGCTTAAGCAAAAAGGAGAGTATTAGGCAAACGCAACTGAAAAGACCAGGGATAAGACTGGCTACGGATACAGCTAGGTTCCTTCTGAATATTCTTATTTATTATCTCCTCTGTTACTCATCAGATATGATGAATGTCAATCATTACAAGTTATTTTTTAAATCTTTTCAGGATTTTTAAAAATAATTATTTTACCTACAGGAAGAGGTTACCAAAATTTATCGCTCACTGGCAATGACTCAAAACATTTTTGACCCTTAACAGCAAATACATTTCATTGCAACCCAGTTATTCTTTTCATTTTTAAAAGATGTTCTCGATGACCCACTGAATTTGTTTTTACAACTCACTAATGGGTTATGACCTACAATTTGGAAAACACTGTCTTGGGATATTCTGCTCAAGCTTTCCTACTGAACTGCCCAAGCAGCAAGCAGGAAGGAACTGAGTCATGGGGACTCAGTTTCCCTCTCTTTCAGCTGAGTCTTTGCTTTCATGGCTTCATCCTTGGGTTCCACAAAGAAGCAAAATGGCGCCAGTGGCTGTAGAATCTATGTCCTCTCTGCTTTCATGCGAGGGGCCCATGGCTCTCCCAGTATTCCTAGAAAAATCTTCATCGTGTCTCACTGGCTTTGATTAGATCAAGCACCATTCCTGAAAAAATTGCTGTGGCCAGAAGAATCCTATTTGTGGATTGGCCTAATGATGTATTGCATCCAGGTATGGAGGTCTACCCAAGCACATGGGCTGAAGGTTGGGGAAGGAAAATCAAGGCATGCTTACAGAAAAAAGGTAATAGGGAAAAAAAACTGCAAAAACAATAGATATTGTCTACAGGGCTAGTCCTAATCACAGGTGAAACTGGTAACTAGCCTGTGGTTGGCAAGTAGGGGATAGGGGTCACTGCCCCAAGCATGGCTCCCAGCTGTCTCACCAATACCTGGGATAACTTTAACAGAGGTCTGAAGCTTTCCTTTCGCAATAGAAAATAAAGCTTAAGGTACAAATGCCTCTAGGAGAGAGGAGTCAATGCACACTAAAGTGTAAATGGCTGATGCAAAATTTTCTTTGGATTGGGGTGGAAGGAGAAAGGTATCATAGAAGGATCCATGCAATGGAGTGGAAGAGAGGTATAGATAAGAGAAGAGCAAAGAAGAAAAATTTATCTGCCTCCATCAGGATTTAGCTTAAGGTTATCCCTGCTCTAGTGAACTGGAGAAACCATCATATTTTAAAGTTAAGTCCAAAAGGAGCTTCTACATTGTACAAAGGAATTTGTCCTTGCTGCTACGAGTAGAAGGAGAAAATGGAAAACACATTTCCAGCCCTCAGAAGAACTAAAATTTACTTGGGAAACAGAATATATGGTTACAAAATCAGGATCACTCTTTACAGGTTGCATCATGAATGGCTTCCCCCTAGAACTGTGTGAGGTATAGCCTGTAAAACCACATCCAGTGGCACTGTAAAGAGGGCTTAAAGTAAGTCATTAGCAAATCTAAATAAACTTCAGGAAGAATTCTCCAAATGTGTTCTATGGAGTACTAATTCTTCAGGATTTTAATAGGTATTAGATAATGAAAAGTTCATTGAATTAAGGAGTTTAAAACATGCCAAGTGCACGAGGACCTCTGCAGGACTTCTCAGAGCCTTTAGTATGTTAACCTGTGCAGTAGATATCCAAGAGGGGAGTATAGAAAGAGACACTATCCAAATATATTTGATGATAGAGTTATGTGCCAAAAAATTATGCTTTGAGAAAAGCTGACCCTGTGCAAAATGAATAGCAAGCAGTTTTCCTCTTTCAAGACTTAGTTACATTCATTCAGCAAATCATTATTGAGCACCTACTCTGTGCCAGGCACAGTACCAGGTGCTGGAGACATACAGTTAAGACAAACATAGGTAAGTTCCATGCCGCTGATGCTTACAATCTAATGAAGGGAAAGACATTAAACAGATAATCACATAAATAATATACAATCTACCCTTGAACAACATGGGTTTGAACTGCATGGTCCCACTTATACGTAGAGGGTTTTTTTCAATAAATATAGCACTTGCATTTTCATTTTACAGATCTTTAACTAAGTGTGGGGAAAAGGTTTTGTTCCATTAACGATCACAATATGTGGAATCAAAAGAACTAGGGTTTGAGTCGATTCGATCCAAACTGCTTCAGCTTCCTGCCCTTGGGTGATTCACTTATCAATTCCTTTTTTTGAGGCAGAGATAGCTGTACCCAGATTTTTGACTGCACAGGGAGCTGGCACCCCGAATCCCTGTGTTGTTCAAGAGTTAACTGTGTAATGTCCTATATGATGTCCGTGTAAACCTATTTAGATATGTGTTTCTTTGAGTTGATGCATATATACGCATTAAGTATGCATATGTATTGTGTATATATATATACATATATAGACACAGTTATTTTTAAAAGAAATTAAATTCAGTATAACTGATTCATCAGAGAATTCTAGAACTGGAGCAGACCTCAAAGAGGATCTGATTTAACATGTTCATTTTAGACTCATTCATTTTCGCAAAAAAAATTTATTGAATGCCTACTATATGCTAGGCACTCTTTAGGCACAAGGTTACGGTGGTGAACTAAAAAGCAAGCCGTTGTCCTCATGGAGCCTATAGTCTAGTTGGAGGGACAGATGTTGATCAAATAACCACACAAATTCGTTCACGTGAAATTCATTCATTTTTTTCAACAAAAATGTATTGAGGTAAAGCCCAAGGTTGTAAGGACATAAACTAAAAAGATGCTAGTTCAGCCCTCAAAATGCTCACAACTTAGGGGGGACACGGACCTCCAGGCAACAATTTGCTCATAATAATAATAAGGACTGAATGGATATTTCTGCAAAGTAAAATGGGAGCAGATAGAAAGAGGTTACATTTGGGGAACTGTTAGGGAGAACTTTGTAGGTGGAAGTGTATGAACTGAGCCTTAAAAGGTGAGGAGACAAAGCCCCAAAGAGGTGAAGGGACTGTGAAACCACACAACCTCACAGTGACAGATGCAGAGGAAAAACACTAGGATGCCAGAGCTTACAAAGACTGCAGGAGAACCAGCAGCTAGAGCTGACTTCTCTGGGGTCCTTGAAGGGAGCTTTGGACCCTTATAGACTGAAAAACATTCAGAGGGAGTGAACTTGAGCCAGGTTCCCTCCGCGTGGCAGCGTCTAAGTCTGCGTGCGTCTGGTAAGCCCTGTGCAGGGCTGAGCGGCTCTAAAGCTCATTCGTCTCAGCCAAAGAACAATCTGGCTTCTGAGGTGTGTTTGCTAGCAACTCAGATTACACCTTCCACTTGAAGAGAGAAGCTGGGACAGATGCCAAACCCACTGCAAGCCACTCTGGTCCTTAAAATGGCACTTACAGGGGCTGTAGAAAATAGAAGCTGGATCAATCACTCAAAATAGAAGAGCAATCATAATCGTAAAATTCTCATTCAGCTCAATTCAATAGACAGCAACAAAGGGACTAATCTTTGCCAGCTCTGTCACCACCCAGCTAAAAAAAATAAGTGTAATAAAGATATAGCTATAGATAGAATTGATATGCAGATATCATATATATACACAAATATATAAATAAGTATGAAGCTCAATAAGTTATCACTAACTGAACACACCAGTGTAACGAGCACCCAGATTTTAAAAAGACCCTTACCAACGTCACAAAAGCCCTTATGTTTCTTTCTAGTCACTCCCCAAGGTTAACCACTATCTTTATTCCAACAGCATAGATTAGTTTTTCCTGTTTTGTATTCTATAGAAATGGATCATACAGTATGTACTTTTGAGTGGTGTCTTCTTCAATCATTGTGCTTGTGAGATTCATTCATATTGTTCTGTGTGGTTGTGTATTATTCAGACTCAATGCACAATATTCCATTGTGTGACTATACCAACATTTATTTATCTATGTTGCTGTTGATGAACATTTGGGTAGTTTCCACTTAGTGGCTATTACAGATTGTGTTCCTATACACACTTTAGTACATACCTTTGGTGATTACAGGTGTGAATTTCTCTTGAGCATATGCCCAGGAGTAGAACGCTGTGTTGTGGAATATATGTAAGTTCAGCTTTAGTAGTTGTTGCTAACAGTTTTCCAAAGTGGCTGTATGTCTATTTACACTCTCACCAACAGCGTTCCAGTTGTCCCATGACTTTAGGAACTCCTGGAATTTTTTGTCTTTTTCCATTTTAGTCATTATGGCTGGTGTGTAAGTGGTATTGCATGGTCATTTTAATCTTTGTATTCTGGATGACTAGTGACATGTTTCACTTTTTCATATGTTATTGGTCATTTGGATACCCTCTTCTGTGAATTATCTGGTCAAATGCTTTGCTCATTTTTCTATTAGGTTGTCTTTCTCTTCCATACAGATTTGCAGGAGTTTTAAGTATATTTTTGTTGTGAGTCTTTTGTGGATATACACAATGTTTGGAGGGTTGCCTTTTTATTCTATGTGTCTTTCCATGGATGGAAGTTCTCAATCTTAAATTACTCCAATTTTTCAATAGATTTTCCTTAATGACTAGCAACTTCTGTGCCCTGTTGAAAAACTCTTTGCCTACTCCAAGGTCATGGATATTTTCTCCTGTTTTCCTCTAAAGGCGTTACTGTGTTGCCTCTCATACTTAGGTCTACAATCTATATGGAATTAATTTTTCGTATGGTGTGAGATAAAGGTCAAAATACATTTTTTCCATATGAATATTCAAATTAACACCTAACAAGTTTTTTTTTCTTTTACATCTAACAAGTTTCAATACTGAGGGAAGACCAACAGATTTTTTAAAGAAGCCAGCAGGGGATATATAGAGAAAATCTGATTAATCTGAAACATAGCATTAGGGCAGGAGAAGAGTCTTCGTATTTATATGATCATCCTGAAGGCTTTGTACAAAGATCCTCTAAGATGAAGCTAAGTCTGCCTTTTCAGTCTAATGACCCATCATGTTCCATACAAGCCATAACAGGCAGTGACTAATTTTGGCTGCCCACTCACCACATGCTTCGTTGTGTTGCCGCGCTTTTGCACGTGCTATTCTCTGCCTGGGATGACTTCCCTGTCTCTTGTTCATGACCTGTTACTCCTTAAGACTGTTCTCCAATGCCCCCTTGTCTATGAAGAGGTCCCTGATTCTGTTCCCACAACAGTTTCTCCCATCATATAATTTGCCTGCTTCTGTGATAGCAGTTATTTTACCCTGTTTTAATTCTCTGCCTCACTTCCATTAGACCGTGAACTCTTTGAAGGCAGGGACGGTGTTTTATGTTGGTATCTCCACCATTCAGAACAGTGATTGGCCCATATAAGATAACTTAATTTGGTTCTGGTTTGATTAATGTTGAATAAATCAAAGTAATGGGAATGCCATCAAAAGAGACATTAGAAGATAAAAATGGGACCATGACATGTCTTAGAAAGTAGAAAAGATGATGAACATAAGGTCTATGGTATGCAAATAAAGACTCAGACCTACTAGAGAATGGACTTGAGGATATGGGGACGGGGAAGGGGAAGCTGGGACAAAGTGAGAGAGTGGCATGGACATATATACACTACCAAATGTAAAATAGATAGCTAGTGGGAAGCAGCCACATGGCACAGGGAGATCAGCTCTGTGCTTTGTGACCACCTAGAGAGGTGGGATAAGGAAGGTGGGAGGGAGGGAGATGCGAGAGGGAAGAGATATGGGGGCATATGTATATGTATAGCTGATTTACTTTGTTATAAAGCAGAAACTAACATACCATTGTAGAGCAATTATACTCCAATAAAGATGTTAAAAATAAATAAATAAATAAGGTCTATGGTAATATTACCCTTTTTGAACAAGAGAGGAAACTAATGGCAGAAGCAAAGGAGGAGGATTAAAGAAAAGAAAGAGACTTCTGTTTTTATCCAGGATGGAGTAACACTCACCATAAATTGCTATAAAACTGAATAAAATATGCAAGACATCTATTTTCAAACATTGGACAAAATGCAGCACGGGAATGTGAGAAAACAGAGAGGTGAGCCCCATGTTTTCTGTACTCTCTGTATAGGGACATTTTCCTGACCATGGCACAGGAAGGTGAAGCCCAAGGCAAACAGGATGGCTCTGCTGAGTTGAGGAGACAGAGATTAGAATCTGAGACCAATAAAGCAACTGTAACTTGGAGGACAGCGCTCTGAAGAAGAGACAGTCTCTAGAAGCTTGTATAGAGAAGCCCTGTGTGTGCTTGATTAAAAGTTGGACCACACTGAAGAGGGCAAGACTCCATTAGGTCTAGCAGAAAACAATTACTATGCCATTAAGATATACTCAAGGTGGAATGGACATATTCAAGGTCACACAGTAAGTTCATTGCCAGGAAAAAACTCAACACTTTTTAAAGGAAGACATCGTAATTCAGATGCCTTAAAATATATCATTACCTAGCATACAATAAAAATGTATTAAACATGTGAAGAAACAAGAAAATGGGACCCATAATCAAGAAGAAACCCTTCGTTAGAAACAGGCACCAAGAGGGACTTCCCTTGTGGCATAGTGGTTAAGAATCCACCTGCCAATGCAGGGGACACGGGTTCGAGCCCTGGTCCGGGAAGATCCCACATGCCGTGGAGCAACTAAGCCCGAGCACCACAACTACTGAGCCTGAGCTCTAGAGTCCTCAAGCCACAATTACTGAGTCCGCGCTCCACAACAAGAGAAGCCACTGCAACGCGAAGCCCGCGCACCGCAACGAAGAGTAGCCCTCGCTCGCCACAACTAGATCAAGCCCGTGTGCAGCAACGAAGACCCAATGCAGCCAAAAAAAAAAAGAAAAAAGAAACAGGTACTGAGATAACGAAGATGTTGGAATAATACAGGAGGACTTTAAAGCAACTATTAGAAGTATATTCAAAGACATAAAAGAAAAATATGGTCCTACTAAGTAATGTTTACTTAAGATAGAAAAATCTTAGTGGGAAATGGAGGCTATAAAAAAAACTAATTGGAAGTTCCATAACTGAAAAGTACAATATCTGAAATGGAAAATTCACTGGATGAACTGGACAATAGAACAGAAAAGTGGTCACTGACCTTTAAAACAAGATAATAGCAATTATCTAATCAAACGATTACGTATTTTAAAGATTGAAAAATTAACGGAGCCCCAGTGACCTAAGGGACAATAGCAAGCATCTTGGTGTGCCACATGTGTGATTACACTACCAGAAAGGGAGGAGAGACTGAGAACGGGGCACAAAAGTTGTTTTTTTAATAATGATGTAAAAATTTTCCGAATTTAATGAAAAACTGAGATTTAAGAAGGTCAACAAACCCTACGCAAGACAAATGCAAAAAAACCACAACTTAGGCACATCAGACTCAAACACCTGAAAATGAAAAATAAAAAATAAAAATCCCGAAACAGCTGAAGAAAAATGACATATTACACAGATAAAAATAATAATATCAATGTTAGGCAACTTCTTATAAAAAATAAAGGTAGCCAGAAGACAATAGGATAATATATTTTCAGTGCTGAAAGAAAATGCTGTCAAACCAGAATTTTATATGCAGAAAAATATACCTTTAAACAGTTAAGGTGAAATAAAGACACCATCAGATAGAAGTTGAGACAGTTTGTCAGCAACAGACCTATGTTACAATAAATACTAAAGGCAGTTCTTCAGGCTGAATGAACATGACCCATGCAGAAATTTGGAAAAGGTGAATATGAAAGTGAATATAAAAGATTAGATTTCTAAGGAAATTAAAAGAGGAAGGGGAGAAGGAATGGAGAAGAGTAATGAAGTAAAAATCATATGCAATCAGAGAAGCTTAGAGCAAATCCCAGCTCTACCCACTTATAAACCACATGATCATGGATAACTTACTTAACTACTCCGAGCCATTTCCTTCATCCATTACTGGGTTAATAACACTTACCTCTCTATGGTGGTTAAGAAATTGGAAAGAGGTCCACACGGTGCTTAGCACATTGTTCGGGGCATAGTGGGCACTCAGTGACTGGAGCTGTCGCTATGGTGGTTGTTAGGCGTTACATAAGAAGAGTCAACATTTGAAGTTTATTACATTGATCAAGTTACCTAATCTATGATAACCTACTATATGTTTTAAAACCTGAGACAACCATGGTCCTATATTATGAGATTGTTGCAAGAATTAAGTGAAATAACACATTTAAGACATTTAGCAAAATGATTGACATATAAAAATGATCAAAATATTTGTTATTAAAAAAAACATCGAAGTTCACTGTCTTGCCTAAATCAAGGGTTTCTAAAGTTTTAATAATTTCCCCTTTCCTTTACATTTCTCTTTCTTTTTAAAATAAAAATCACAGGACTTCCCTGGCGGTCCAGTGGTTAAGACTTCTCCTTCCAATGCAGGGGGGTATGGGGTTCGATCCCTGGTCGGAGAGCTAAGATTCCACATGCCTCGCGGCCAAAAAACTAAAACCTAAAACAGAAGCAATAATGTAACAGATTCAATAAAGACTTTAAAAGTGGTCCACATCAAAAAAAAATTTTTTTTTAATAAAAATCACAAATGCTCATAGTATTCATGTTGGTTTCATCGACTTCAGTCTATATATTCAGAAACATTAAATTTCAGAAAATTGCAGATCCCAGTGCCACGTACTTCATTTTAAAATCTCCAGAAAATGTGTGCCTAAGATGCAAATGGATTTTAAAGTATGTACGAACTTTTGTCAATGACTAAAGCCGCAGTGCATTCTACATTATTTCCCAAACTTTAGTCTTTTGCTTACCACCTTCATCAATGTTGCAATTATTTGCTCAATATCTTTCAATTAATTTCAGAAGGCAACTTGGGGTACTACAATATATGGAGTACTAGTATCTCTGAACATAAATAGGAAATGTGCATTAAAAATGGAATTCAAGCAAAACAATGTTGTTACAATTTAGCTACAAACTATTGCTTTCCAGAGACTTTGAACCTGAGGCTCGCTCTGTCTTTGTTGAGAGTGAGAAAGAGAAAGAGCTTGAGACTGAAATTGATTAGCAAATGTTACAGGGGTGTTAAATAGGGACTAACTCCTGAGAAGTTCTTTTTGTTGAAATCTCAAGGAAGGAAGCAACTTAAAAAGAAATAACTTTCTCAAAGTGCAACTCAGTTTCACTAATGATCTGTTCCCAGAATTTTATTCCCCCATATATTAAAACAATGGAAATAATAATAACCTACCTCACAGGTTTGAGCTAAATGATAGGCAAAATAAAATACGGAGGGTTCTTAGCCCAGGGCCACTTACGTTTTCCATTTGCATGTTGAAACTGAGGATGAAGGGGTACTCCTAAGAAGAGGAAGTCATCATGGTCTAGAATTTTAACTTGCTAGTAGACTTTTTTTAATTTTAAAATTTCTGAACTAAATGTAGAAATAAGATTCATTACTAAAAGATATTAAGAATAGCATTCCCTGACACATGGGTTTCTGCAATCATTATTCTACCTCTGTTACTCTCCTTGGGGGAGAGATGGTGTCTTTTACTTTCAGTCTCTCTTTCTCTTTTTCTTTTTTACACACACACACACACACACACACACACACACACACACACACCACCATCACCACCACCACCACCCCAATGAGCACTTAATTAATACTTCTATATTATGGAAGTTTTCTTGAAGACATGAAGTCCCAGGTCTATCATCTCATTTTCAAAAGACCTTATGTCTATGTGGCACTGGTCATTTCTCTAGTTTAATAATGAGAACTTTGATTCTATTGAAAATAATTCCTAGTAGCAAATTAAAGAAAACATTTTAGTAAATTTGAATTTAGGAAAACTTCAAAAAAATAGGACCATAAACCTCTAGAGATAATGAGGCATTTATTCCTGGTAGAAGAATCTAAAACTCACTTATATTAATACATCTTTCTCTTCCATTGACAGGAGCTGTTAATTAATTGCACTTATTGCAATAAAAAACAATAAAGAACAAGCAACATAAAAAGAGAATGTTGTCAAATAGTCACCATACTTCAGACATAATGTTTTTTCACTTTCATCAGACCTTTATAATCTAGCAGATATGTTAATATTTATGGAGTGCTTATAGAAGAAATCTGTTAGAATTTATAAATAATAAAACTAATGTCTTTTTAAAAAGTAAATCAAGAATCCCATCATAAAGTTGCCCATAATTTACAGCAGCAATAAAAAACCAGAAAAGCAGTAAGCAAACAGGATTATATTCCACTACTCAGACAATCTAACTACCTCAAAGTGTTTTTGGCTTTTTTTTCTTTACAATGAAAAGAAAAATGTTTTGGCAACCCAACTCATAGGACTCTTTTCATCAATCTGTATGGGGTCATAAATGATTATATATACATAGCAATTCGTGCTAAGAGATTTTCTTTTCCCCTGATTTGAGCCTGGGATATTATGTTTCCTAATATATTATTCAGGATTATAGTCTATATTCCAAACTGAGACTTATTTTCTTATTTTGTGCTATTTTATCAGTTTTTAGTATTAAGATTAGGCAAACTTCTTAATTATGCAGACTTCTATTTCTATTCTTAAGTAACATGTTGACTGAATATTCTCTGATGTTGTCCTAGCAATACAAATCCTCTACTGCTCAAAAATTCCTGGAAGGGGGAAGGGAAATACAACGCCTAAAAAATTCTTTTTAGCATCAAAAGATAAAGGAAGTAAAAAATATTAAAAGTTGTTGATGCAAATATTTTTTTCTGTACTAGAGTAGTGATAAACAAATAAAAGCATTTCACTAAGTAGCAGTAGACCTCAACTCTGGAAGTTTAGCCTTTGTCTTCTTTTATTCAAAAATATAATTTCTCTCCCTCTAGATTATTGAAGTCTTGTTTTGATGATAACCATGTTCCTGAGAATAAGGAAGTTAGCTTTCTGTTCAAAATGCAACATTTTCAAATAACTGAACTGGACCAATTGAAGAGCTAATGTGAATTGAATTACTGAAGTCTGTGAGTCACATAGGTTGAAAAAAGATCACAATTTGATGTTGTTCACTTAGTGAGCACATACTGCCTACAAGCTGCTGAGAAAGAAATAGTAATTTCAATATCAGCCAGTGCTTATGTTGTTTTCATTTTTATTTTTGTTTGGATTTTAGCCTTTAGTAAGAAACTTACCAAATTACTTTACAAATGCATTGGATAATTTTTACTGACTTGAAAAAGGTGTAGTTTTGCTTGTTTTTGTTGTTTCAAATTTTTACTACTATTAAGTATTTGAAATGAGTTTCTTTCAGACAATATCTATTAGATGGTGCTTTAAAATCCACTTTGTCAATCTCTGCCTTTTAATTGTTGTGTTTAGATCATTTACATTTAAGGTGATTGTTGATATGTCAGGATTTACGTAAGTTTCAAATATGTTCATGAATGTCGTTTCAAGGCATTAATGTGAGATTAAGCGTTGGGAGAAATAATCTTCTGACCAATCAGATAACAATTTCAAGTTGAGTGATAAATCACATTGTACTTCCCACCAATAGAATAGCCTTCACCCAGCCATGCCCTGATATTACACTCGGATTATATTGTGAGATGTTTTACGAAACTGCTAAACAAATCTACTACTTCATTTATTATAGGGATGTTTTTGAGTACATCACCCACTATATTCAGTGTCCACTCTATAAATGGCAAGTTAAAATTTTATTTTAGGCCTCACGAGGAAGTTTTCTTTCTCCTGAGGAATAGGAATAGATTTTTCAATGAACAAAATGATTTTGAAAATAGTGTATATTTCACTTTTTGCTAAATTCCATGAGGCTCAACACCAATTTTTTAACTTTAAAATTATAAGCTTGTAACATACCCTTTATGTTATTGTGGTTTTCTATTTTATTTCATACGTTATAAACTGCTTATTGTTCCTTTAAGCAGTCAAGAATCTTTTATATATACTCATACATGTACCTTTTTAAGAGCTTTTTGTTCCCTCTTGCAGTTCTGTTCTTCTAACTGGAAATATTTCCCTTAGCCTGAAGAACTTGTTTAAACTTTCACCTTTTGAACATTGGCACTGTTTCCAGATTTTGCTGCTATGAATGTTTGTTCTCTCTGTTGAGACATATGTTTTCATCTCTCTTGAATAAATACCTGAGAGTGGAATAGCTAGGTTTAATGATAAGTAAGTTTATATTTAACTGTATAAGAAAGTACTAAAGTGTTTTCCAGAATTGCACCATTTTACATTCCCACCCCCAATGTATGAGAGTTGTATGAGTGGGTCTGTTTCTATGAGCTGATTTTTCTCTTGATTATGGATCACATTTTCCTGCTCCTTCTCCTGTGTCATATTTTTATTATATTCCAGACACTCATATAAAAGAAATTAGAGACTGTAAGTCAGTATTAACTTTCCATTGTCCGAGAAATTGGTTGAGGGACTAATCACGTTGACTCAATCAAGAATTAAGATGCGTCGTGGCTGGGTTGTAACTAAGTTAGTTTTAGTCTGCCTCTGATTTCAATTGTCTTGAGGGTAGGAAACTGTTTTGTGGTCATCATTGGCCCCTTCCTTTAACAGAAATTTTAGTTCTCGACACTGTGAGATTGCAGGTGATTTCACTTTCCTTTCCCAGCCCAGTCCCTGGGTGCTTTTGCTGTGCCAGGACTCAACAAAAGTCCTATGGAGGAAAACTCATGGACAGAGAAAATAATTCCTTGATCCAGCCCACTTTTGATAACTATATTATGTTAAAAATGGTTTATTCATTTTAATTTTCCTTCAGTTCTTATCCCTTAGTCTGTATTTCAAGGTCCTGATTTCTATTTTATTTTATTTCTTATATTCTTTTAAGTTGCTTCCAATATTTGTTAACCAAGACAGACAGGGCCTAAATATATAAATAAATAAAGTTAACCTAAGGTTACTGCATTAATTGTATCACAAAACTGTTTTTAATGGTGTTCTTTAAGGTCTTCAACCTTCTCTAAGAAACCACAGAGGAAGATCATTTTTCTTCAGTCAACCTTGGTTTTTCAAGATCCTCGTTGGAGTCTCAAGAGTGCTAAAGAACAAAAATATAATTTATTAGTAGAATCTACAATGGATGGGCAATTGTTGGCTACTGAATTGAACTCATTTTTCTGAGCCAGTCTCTTTAATGAGAAAAATGAAGGAAATAAAATAGGACATTTAAAAACTAATAGAAATCTTGAATATAATAACTACTGACAAAGGCAATTAAGGAACACTTTAAAAATTTTTAATAGAAATAAATGAGCATGTTCAAATGACAGGCACCCAAAGGAAAGAAGGAAA
Source organism: Balaenoptera acutorostrata (assembly GCF_949987535.1). Taxonomy (NCBI): domain Eukaryota; kingdom Metazoa; phylum Chordata; class Mammalia; order Artiodactyla; family Balaenopteridae; genus Balaenoptera; species Balaenoptera acutorostrata. The sequence goes on along the minus strand of NC_080082.1, from coordinate 32,189,214 downwards.
TTCATTAAATTTAACTATTGCATTTCTCCTAATTATTTTCTCTAAATCAAAGAAAAACTTTTACAATTTTTTAAAAAGTACTATAAATAAAGATCCCTGAGTTTTTCAATGTATAAATATGATTTAATATTGTTTCCTGTGTATTTATAATTAAGTATCTTTTTACCATCATATAGTTCCATAATGAATTCAGAATCACATGACCATGTTTCATTACATGGAGAAATGGGAAAAAGTCAGACTAGAAAGTTCTTTTCAATTGGTTAAGGAGATTTATAAAAGGGAGGAGGAACATTAATTGAAGCTGTGCAACCCACGTCTCTCGGACACCTCTTTCCATCCACCGTTTTATGCTTCTAAACAGTATATAGAAACATAGCTTAGAGACATGCAGCCTGATGATACTTATGAAATGTTCAAGGATCACATACTAAGAGGGAGAAAACTACTCTCAAATACAGTCAGATTCATTTAAGAGCAAAGAAAGTTTGCCATACATCTCCAGCTATATGCAAGTGTTTCCTATACTGGCTAAGTGAAAATTTTCCCAGATTTCCATTTCAGAGTATGGAAAACTGGGCTTGCAGTAGGGAAATAGAATACATAGGTAAGTGATCTTGAAAAAGGTCTGCATGCAGGTCTTCATGTTCAGTGACCTTTTTATCTGTTTGGGATTCAAGTACAGTAACAGTAATCTCTTTCCTTTGCCAAAAATTGCTTAATTTGTCACCTGCCTATATTAGTAGGCAGTCCAGTATTTCTTCTAAAGGCTTCTATTTGTTCTCCATGAAAGGCAGGGGTTTATTTGGAAGTCACAGAAGTCTTCCAGGGCTGTCATCAATACCCTTGCCACACGGAAACAGTGTCACTCTTGAACTCCAGTTGCTCACAATCACATACCTACCTTGCAACCAGATTGTGCGGGATAGTAAGCAAAACACCAAGACCATAGGTGATCTTGCCTCATGGTGAGTTTGTGCTGGCTTATGAACCTCATGTTGGATTATCCTGGTCTATCAGGCAGGTTCTTGTAACATTGCATCAGGGAGTTGTATCTATGAGGTTTTCTAGTGTATGACTCTTTCTCCCGGGAAGCTCGATGGCCCCGATGCCAAACACCTCCCTCCATCCCCACTATGAGTTCTTTAGATGGGCCGTCTTTGCCAGGCCAAAAGGAATCCTGCAGTATTTGCCCTGGGGAGTACCTGATTACCTTATGCTTATGTAACTACAGCAAGCCTTCAAGAAGAGACTTCTCACATCCCTCCCGGCAGTGTAGTGATTGAAAGTTGCACTTACAAAAAGAATCCCAAGTGCTTGTCCATACTAGGGATGGCTACCCTTAGAAAAAAGTGGGAAAAATTGGCTTGCGGGTGTTCCCACTCCTCCCAGTGCAATATACCCATCCCAACAAGGCTTTGTTCTGGGCGGTTCTGTCTTGGCCCTCTCTCCTTCTCGGTCTACACACTCTTCCTGGTCAGTTCCATCTGGTTTCCCAGCTTCCATCAGGTTAATGCGTGTGTATGGATAACTCTCCAGCCGAGATCACTCTCCTCAGCTTCAGATGTGTACACCTAACCCTTCCAGACACCACTACCTGGATGTCTCACAGACATCTCAAAACTCACCGCAAACTCCTCCTGTGTTCCTTATCAGTCCAGGGCACCATGGTCTACCCATTGCCAGAGCCAGACACCTAGGAGCCATCCCTGATTCTTAGCAGTCTTTCATCCCCCATCAATTCTATTTCCTAAATATTTCCCAAACCACCTTCCCATGGTCAGATCACTGCCATTACACTTTCCTAGGTTACCATTATCTCTTGTTTGGAATTCTGCAATGGCCTCTTAGCTAGTTACCAGATTACCTGCCTTGTCTCTCTTTAATTGATCTTCCAACTTGCAGTCAAATGATCCTTCTAAAAGGAAATCTGACTTCCCACTCCACAGCAATCTCTATGATACTTAAAACTTGTTCTGAATTCCCTAAAGATAATGTCAAAATTTTGTAGCAAGTCTTCCACAAAGCACATTTTAATCTGGCCCTTGTTGCTGCCTCTTCCTCCTCTTCTCCCCACTCCTTCTCCTCCCCCCCGCCTTTTTCCTCCTCCCTTCCTCCCCCCTCCTCTTTTTCCTCCTCCTCCTCCTCCCCCTCCTCCTCCTTCCTTCCTTCTTTGCTTCTCCATCTCTCCCTCTCTCTCCCCCCTCCTTCCCTCCCTCCTTCTCTTCATCCTTCCCCCTCCACACCCTGATTTTTCTGGCCAAATTATAATCCTCTCTCTTTTACCTCCAGGGCTTTGAACATGTTATTCCTTCTGTCAAAGCACTTTTCCTCACTCTTTTTGCCTAACAAACTCTTATACATCACTCAAAGCTCATCTTAAATGTCCCTCACTGGAGAAGCTTTCTTTACCCTCTTAGATTAGGTTAGGTGCCAGCTCTACAGGCAGACATTTCCCTGATCAAGGTACTTTCATCTTTTATTAATAAAGTCAATAAATATTTGTTGTGAACCTATTACATGCCAGGCACTAGGGAGATAAAAGTTTCATTGCAGAGATTTTTAAAACAATAATAAAAGTGACTAAAATTTCTTTATTGGAAAATATCACCATGCACCAGCAATTCTAACAATGTCAGTGATAAATGCCCCTCTCTGAAAATCTTTTCTTTTCCTTTTTTTTTTTTTTTTTTTTTGGTAACAGCTTTATTGAGATATAATTCACATACCATACAATTCAGCCACTTAAAGTGCACAGTTCAATGACTTTTAGTATATTCACAGAGCTGTGCAACTATTACTACAATAAATTTTAGAACATTTTCATCAACCCCTAAAAAGACCCCTGTACTCTTTAGCTATGACCCTCCCAGTTCCTCTAACCCGAGGCAACTACTAATCTGCTTTTGTTCCTATAGATTTGCCAATTCTGGACATTTCATCTCAATGAAATCATAAAATATATGGCCTTTTGTGTCTGGCTTCTTTTACTTAGCATAATGTTTTCAAGGTTCATTCATATTGTAGCATGAATCAGTACTTCATTCCTTTTTTTTTTTTAAAGAAAAATGGTGTATATTTAAGGTACACAACATGATGATTTGATATACATATATATAGTGAAATGATTACTATAGTCAAGCTAATTAGCATAGCATCTCCTCACACAGTTACCAAATATTTTGTGATGAGAGGTCCTGAAATCTGAATATTTCAGGTATTCAGTACAGTACTGTTAACTGTAGCCATCATGGGGTTCATTAGATCTCTAGACTTATTCATCCTGTATAACTGTGATTTTGTACCCTTTGACAAATATCTCCCCATCCCACTCTTCCCCATCCCACCCTAGCCTCAGCCCCTGGTAACCACCATTCTACTCCTTGTTTCTGTGAGTTCAACTTTTTTAGATTCCACGTATAAGTGAGATCATGCAGTATTTGACTTTCTATTCCTGGCTTATTTCACTTAACATAATGTTATCCAGGTTCATCCATGTTGTCAGACATGGTAGATTTCCCTTCTTTTTTAAGGCTGATGCTTCGTTGTATATCTATACCACACATTCTTTATCCATTCATCCACTGATGGACATTTAGGCTGTTTCCATCTCTTGGTTATTGTGAATAATGCTGCAATGAACATGGGAATGGAGATATCTCTTCAATATCCTGTTTTTATTTCCTTTGGATATATAGCCAGAAGTGGGATTTCTGGACAATATGGTAGTTCTATTTTTAAGTTTTTTTAGGAAACCTCCATACTGTTTTCATAGTGGCTACAGCAATGTACATTTCGACCCACAGTGTACCCAGGTTCCCTTTTCTCCACATCCTCAGCAATACTTGTTATCTTTTGTCTTTTTGACAATAGCCATTCTAACAGGCATGAGGTAATATCTTATTGTGGTTTTGAATTGCATTTCCCTGATGATTAGTATTGTTGAGCATCTTTTCATATATTTTTTGGCCATTTGTTATGTCTTCTCTTGAGAAATCTTTATTCTTATCCTTTGCCCATTTTTAATCAGGTTATTTGTTTCCTTGCTACATAGTTGTTTGAGTTCCTTATATATTTTGGATATTAACTCCTTATCAGATGTATGGTTTACAAATATTTTCTCCCATTTCATAGGTTGTCTCTTCACTCTGTTGATTGTTCCCTTTGCTGTGCAGAGCTTTTTAGTTTGTTGCAATCCCACATGTCTATTTTTTGGTTTTGTTGCCTGTGCTTTCGGGGTCATATCTAAAAAAAATCATGTCAAGAAGATTTTCCCCTATGTTTTCTTCTAGTAGTTTTACAGTTTCAGGTCTTACATTTAAGTGTTTCATCCATTTTGAGTTAACTTTTTTTATGAGGAGTAATGTGAGGGACCAGTTTCATTCGTCTGCAAGTGGATTACCAGTTTTCTCAACACTATTGAAGAGATCGTTCTCTCTCCATTGTGTGTCCTTGGCTAAATGTGTGGATTTATTTCTGGACTGTCTTTTTGTTCCATTGGCTTATGTGTCTATTTTTATGCCAGTGCCATGCTCTTTTGACTGCTATGGCTTTGAGGTATAATTTAAAATCAGGTAATCTGATGCCTCCAGTTTTGTTATTTTTGCTCAAGATTGTTTTGGCTATTTGGAGTGTTTTGTAATTCCACAAGAATTTTAGGACTGTTTTTTTAATGTCTGTGAAAAATGCCTTTTTAATTTTAATATGGATTGCATTGAATCTGAAGCTCACTTTGGGTAGTACAGATATTTTAACAATATTAATTCTTCTAATCCATGAACACAAAATATCTTTCCATTTATTTATGTCTTCTTCAACTTATTTTATCCATGTTTCATAGTGAACTATCTTTTTTTAGTCTATATTCTAAATAATTGCTGCTTTATCTGTTGAGTTTTAACAATATATATATAAGCTAAAAATTAGCACATTTTATTACTTATGCCTTAATAAATATTTCATCCTACACGCGAGATAATTCAGACAACTCCCAGGTATGCAGTGGTCCCCCATTGCACCAGGACTCAGCCCCAGGGTATGTCTCAAGAGAATAATTCTGCAAAGGTTCAGAACTGTTTGGACTTGCTTCCAACATAATGTGTGTGTCTCTAACCCCTGGCATGTGACATATTCCTGTACTTATCTAGTAGATTCAAAATAAGCAATGATAGTGAATATAAAGATGAGGAATTTGAGTTACTTCAGTTCTGTCGTTCTATGTGACAAATAGAAATGTTTTATTTATGTTTAAAATAGTGACACAGTACAAATAGCTAGGTGTAAGTTTTTACTTTGGTAAAAGTAACTTTTAGTTCATATGTGAAATATTTTACTGAATTGAAATACTATCTTTAAAATTGAAATTTATTCTTTTTAAATTGCTTATTGCTTGTTCCAAAGCTAAAGGACAAATCAAAATATAGCAATTATTGTAACATCATTAATTATTACATAATTATTACTGAAAATAATTTTGTTGTATAGAAAAGAGGGATATTTTTAAGTGATCTGCTTCATGTTTTTAAAGACATTAGATACGTTACTAAATACAAGAGCTATACTTATAATTAATTGGAGACTGTTGACTGCTTCCTGTACCTGACACTAGGTGCTTTGAATCCATTAAATCATTTGTTTTATGTAATAACTTTACAAAGTAAAAACTATATTATTGTCATTAGTCCCAGCTGTACATGAGGAAACTGAGTCATAAAGATGCTGTATAAGAGGTGAAGTTGGAATGAGAACCCAGATGCTCTGATTCCAGAAACTGTGCTATTAACCACACTGCTGTGCTGCTTCTCAATACCTCATCCAATAAATAATCACCACAAGCCCCAGTTGTGTGCTGGGGACTTTACGCGCGTTATCTCATTTAATCCTTTAATCCTTATAACAACCCTATGAAGTAGTTACATTATTCCCGCATTACAGGTTTAGAAACTGAGATTCAGGGAAGTTCAGTCACTCGCCTAGGATCAAAGTGGTATAAGTGTCAGAAAGGATATTCTGGGACTTCCCTGGCCATCCAGTGCTTAAGAATTTGTCTTGCAATGCAGGGGACGCCGGTTCGATCCCTGGTTGGGGAACTAAGATCCCACATGCCGCGGGGCAGCTAAGCCCATGCACCGCAACTACTGAGCCCGTGTGCTCTGGAACCTGAGTGCCACAACAAGAGAGAAGCCCACCTGCCGCAACGAAGAGCCCGTGTGCCACAACTAAGACCTGATGCAGCCAAAATAAATAAATAAATAAACAAATAAATAAATAAGTATCTTCTTAAAGAAAAAGAAAGGGTATTCTGATTCTGCCCAGTCTGGCTCCAGAACCCTCTCTCTTCCCACTGCTCCTTCCATTTGTTGTAGCAAAAAGGATGGTGGGCTTCTGAAGTGCTAGAAAGGGCTTCCTGACTAGTGATTGCAGTCTCTGCTGGAGGGGCAGTGTTTGCCTATTAAGCGTGACCCTATTATTCCTTCCCTCACAGCCATAAGAGAAAGAAAGAGGAGGAGACACATCTTGCGAGTAAAAGGTGTTGGAAGGTCTTCTCCAGGTTAGAGAAGCCCAGGAGATAGTGCAGCAGAGGGAAACTGAGGCTTGAGCTTCAAAGTGCAACAGCTGGACAGAACAGTAAACATTCTCTTGATTTGTCAGAGACAAAGCTCTGCCAAAGGAGAGACCAGGCACTGCAGCTGTGTGGGGTAGGCGTGGCTGAGCAAGGAGCACCAACAGGACCCCATCTCTCTCTTTCATCCATTGGCTTTAGTCTTGGGAAGAGCCTCCTAACATGACTGTAAGAATGGCCTCCCACAACTGCCTGCTGCTATCCCACCAGCTGCATAACCCCTGCAGAAAGAATACTTCTTTCCCAGTGGGGGCAGCAAAATTCCCAAGGCTGGCATTGAACTCCCCAGCTTGGGTCACATGCCCATGCCTGAAATAATCAGGCAAGGGGACATGAAAATTCTCCTGTGTCAAGTCTGAATTATGTGTCCACCCCTCAGACCACAGTGTAGAGTCAGCCTACCTGAACCACGTGAATTAAGTGGGAAAAGACATTCTGTTGTTTCCAGTATAAAAGAAATGCAAGATGTGCAGACAAAAACATAACAAAAACCGATATTTACCTTGATGGTCATCTTAACTGCCAAATATAACAATTCTTTCTCAATCCTCCTCTGACTTGTCCTTCTGGCCATATGTCACCTTGCTGACTGTCTTGTACTTGTTTCTTACTCACAGCTTGATCTACATTATTACAGGCATGGTACTGATACTTCTCTCCCTTATTTTTTCAAGGCATTTGAAAATTTCGGTTCATAGTCAGTAGTCATTTTGCAATACATCTTCCAAACCAATCATGACAAACCAGGATTTCTAGGTAACCAGGTTACATAGTCTTTAATCATCTTGTCATTCCACCCACAGTCTTCATCTGTACCATTCATTTGGTCATGGAATCATATTCTGGCTTGCATTTTTGTTTGTGTGTTTGTCTTATGTTACAATTCCAAGGGTTGTAAAGACAAATGCCTACTGAAGCAAGGCAAATAAGGCTGGATTAAGAGTGATGGGAATTGTGATGAACTGGGGAGTACATTTCTCAATAAAATGAAGTAGCCACCACTCAGGTCCATCTGGTTGTTGCCATGACAGGGTGTAGCATCTGTGTTTCTAAGTCCTCTGATATTCTCTAAGAGAAGCCTGAACTCTCAATTTTCAGGTGAAACATCCCAATTTCTAAATGTTGGCAACAAAATCAAATTTTAGTTTTTATTTGGTATGTTTAGTTATTTATGCTAAGACACTAGATGCCAAACAAATTACATCTGCTGGCCACATCTACCATTTTGCAACCTTTGGTCTCTATGCCTTGCACCTCACCAACAGTGTACACTCCTGGGAAGGTGGGTGGACTCAGTATTTTTCTGCAAAGCTTACAGCACTCATCACAGGATGGAGCTCATGGCAAGCAGTCAATAAAAAAGAGAAATAAAATAAGGCTCGCAGACAACTGTTAAAAACACAACAAATGCGACAACAGCAATGGCACAGGACATTATATCCATTTGGATTTGTTTTCAAGGATGTCAAATGACCTCACCCAAACTTTCTTTTAACCAGTCTGTGATTCCATAGAAGCTGCCTTTCCAAACCTGATGAGTTAATTTAAATAAAAGTCACTCAAACAGTCCGTGCATTGCTGTTGTAGGCTGAGATGCTGTAGGACTATACAGGCTCCGATCAAAACCCCTTACCCCAAAAAGCTACTCATGGCACCCACCACATTTTTCTCCCAGCCTTCTCGCATATTCTGGAGAAAGCCCTTAATCTGTACACAGTACATACCAGTGAGATTTAGACATGATTTTAGCAAATCTCTGAAGCTACTCTGCTGCTGAGTTTTATGTGTCAAAGCCACGTTTAAGGAGATAAGGGTCTTCAGCCAGCCACAGAGAGGGAAGCCCTACATGGCTTTGGTCTCCGAGTCTACATTGGAAAAGGGCCAGGTGATGATTTGTTTAGGTGGTAAAGGTTTTAAACGTTCATGGATCAAGCACTATTTGAGAATCACTTAAATGGAAATGGTACATAACATCAACATTTCATTGATTCATTTGCTTTACGAGCTAGTGACTGGTGGGGCCAGAAAGTGATATGGACTGAAGTCTAAAGTCAAACTTACACCACCACCTGTTCTGTGTCCACCTCCAGCTTTAGAATTAAAATCGGCACAACTCATGAAAGTGTTTGAGGGTGGTTGCGAGAGTGGCAACAAGATCTTTGGGTGAAGGAAAGCTGTCTCCTCCTTCCTCCACTGTTCCAATTCCCTGCTCATTGGTCCACCGTACAGGAGGATGCTTCTGTTTCTGCCCTTTGCATTTGACGCAGTGCCCTGCAGGCTGAACAGGCTTGGGGGCGGGGCGGGGTTATGAAAGTGCCAATATTATCTGGTGGGAAAACGTTATTAAGTCCATGGATGAGGAAGGAGAAAAGGAAGTCAGGATGTCCCAAGGAGAGGGTGAAGGACTTCATTCTTAGGATATGACAACAGCAGAGACACTATAACCATTTCTCCTGAGTGACTTACTCTTTTCTCATTCATTGCTTATATTATAATCTGTACTTCATTTACTATATCATTTGATTATCAAAACAACATGAGAATGACCATTATTGTTTTTACTGATGAGAAGTTTTCTCAGAGAAGATAAATGATGAGAATGGAATTGTTGTGTTGCAAGAGTCTTTAGATATCCTTAATCTTATCCCATTTTATACATATGGAAGCTGAGACCCACAGAAAATAAATGGATTGCCCAAGTCCAGTGGGTATTTATTAGCAGAGACCAGATGAGAACCCAGGCTTTCCAACCTGCAGGCCCCCATTCTTGCTAAGCAGCCATGAGGCCACCAAAACAAGCTTCCCTTACTTGCCCTGGTGCCAGGACTACTCAGGACTGTGCTCTACAAATTAATCTTTCTATCATCCCAAATCTAAGGCTTAAAGATAAAAGGTAGAGACAGGATTCAAGAAAGGTTGGTCAAGAGGTCTTCAAAGTCTTAGAAAATGAAATAAATTATGAAAGGAAAGGCAACGTAAATCAACCAAATGCCTTAAATATGAACTTATAAGGACTCCCCGCTTGTTCAATTTCATCCCTCTGATGCTGACAAAATTTTGCAGAGTAAGGGTATCCAGCAGATCAAGATTAATGAATAGACCAGGATTACTTATAATTGACCTATTCATTGTTCCTACACAGATGGTTCTGCTAAGTATGTGAAAACAATTTGTTCTCTTAAATAGGTTATATATTCCCTACCCTCAATTTTGTTTACACTATTAATTTGCTTAGCAAACCCTTTTTTCCATATCTAGTACAAAGGTAAACTTCAGCCCAGCCAGAGGGTCTGAATTATTCATACATTCTAAATTAGCAGGGTCCAGATTAATGAGGTTTTATTCTACTTTTTATCCTCAACTACCTTCCCTTGGGGCACAGAATCATTGCTATCCTCTTTCTCCTTCCCTATTATCATAAGCTATATCCCCCAAGTGAAACCCCTTTAAAGGGGCACCTGGTTATAATCTCTCTAGGGCTGCTCTGAACGCACAATGAAAGAAAGGCAAGTGGTCGCAGAGCTACAGATTTTCTGTCACCCCATCCTTGGTTCAAATTCTTTACAGTAAGTAGCTGTCAAAAGCTTAACTTCCTCTTCTCCTACATATAATATTTTTTAAAGGACTTGGGTGAAACTAACACAACATTGTATATCAACTATACTTCAATAAAAAAAGGAGTTGGACACCATGAGGCCATTAGCTGGGGGGACAGTAGCAGAGAAAGCCTTGGAGGGTCCTTTCCAGTAGACCCCTTGGCGGTCATGCACTTGCTTAGTGAAAATTAGAACTCCAGCTCCATGAGACAGTGGCTGGTTTATGATCACCCCCTGCTCTTTGGTGTTAGGTAGATACATACATTTTAAACACTCATTTTCCATACACCGTTCACGAACAAATACACCCTCCCTCCAAAAACATAACTGCAGGAAAGGAGCTCTCTCTCTCTCTTCCCCACGTTCTGCCAATGTCATCTCTATGATGTGAAAATCACTATTTTGAGATTGGTGCAATCTGTGAAAACTAAAAGCAGAGAAATTCTGTATGTTTACCCAAGGTAAGTGTGTAAGCACCAGCAACGTAAGAGCATGGAGAGTGTCGAGGATTAGCTGAAAGCCAGTCGCCGTATGCATATGCTCATTTCCTCTTTTACTGCTTAATTCCCCTGTGATGCCATCTGATCAGTTCTCGAATGTCCCCTGTGTCTTTGCCTTAACAATCGAGCCTGGTAGGCCATTCCACACATTTGTGATTCTCCACATGAAAAAAAAAACGCTTCCTGACATCTGTTCTGAATTTGTTTCTCTTTAATTTCCATTTATGCTCCCTTATCCTAACATCTGTGTCATTCTGAAAACAGTAACTCACACTGACGTTATCTGTGCCATTTACAATTTTATATTCCCCAGCTAGAAGTTCCTCTTAACCATGTCGTGGATGTGGAATTCTGGTTGATGTTCAATCCAGCGAGAGGGGCTCAGCTGTGATTTCAGAGGGTTCAGCTGATGTGTCAGCCCCCAATCCTTTCTCAATATCTTTTTTGAAAGAGAAGCCAGCAGCGAGGGTTGGGGGAGGGGGGTCAAACCTGGATAAACACAGTCTTTCAGTTGGAAACCTTTCTGCTGAGGCCTCTCCCCGGCCCTCAGTGCAGAGGTGTACTTTACTCTCAGTATGCTAAGTCTTACCCGCCCACTTTCCTAACAGTCATTTTCTAGCACGATCCAGAACCTAGGATGTTTCATGCACTCAGGAAACATTTGTTGGGTGAATGCACAAACCAAAGAAGGTAGGTAGGTGGGAAGGAAGAACCGAAGGAAGGTTGGTTGTTTCTTAGAAAACCAAAGAGGGCAAGATAGAAAACTCAAAGCCAATTCTAAAATCATCATGTCCTTCTGAAATGTATCTGCTTGTTAGGGCTGTTATTTGGATGCTCCAAATTTCTCCCCTGCTTTGCAGTCCCCACTCTTCAGGTAAATCTCTCTCCCGTGTGTTGACAAGTTCATTCTGTGCCCAAGTCATCTACATAAATTCTAATCATTGCTACAGAAGGCTGTTTTCTGGTCACTGCCACGTTTCCTGGCTTGTAGTTCCCAATTCTGCATCCCCCATTTCATCTCTGCCTCTAAGCTTAACAGCATGCATCTGAAACATGTCCTGAGACCCAAGCGCACCCCTCCAAGAGTTAAAGAGCCTTCAATTTTAAATTTATTTATTTTATTTATTTATTTTTGGGCTGCGTTGGGTCTTCATTGCTGTGCGCGGGCTTTCTCCAGTTGCGGTGAGAGGGGGCTACTCTTCATTGCGGGGCGTGGGCTTCTCATTGTGGTGGCTTCTCTTGTTGCAGAGCACAGGCTCTAGGCACACGGACTTCAGTAGTTGTGGCACGAGGGCTCAGTAGTAGTGGCGCATGGGCCTAGCTGTTCCACGGCATGCGGAATCTTCCCAGACCAGGGATCAAACCCGTGTCCCCTGCATTGGCAGGCGGATTCTTTTTTTTTTTTCTTCTCATATTTGCATTTTATTCATGACTTTTTTGGTAAGGTTGACAACAGAAAGACATCAGAATTTATATTTTGCTCATACTGATGTTTACTACCACAGCTCAGTAAGTTATAGAAGTTTAATAAATATTATTTTGATTAATGATGATGACATTGGTTAGGCTGTTATGTTATTATCAGCTGCCAGATAGAAGACATTGTACTTCAGAAAATATTTTCAAAGTTTATTAAAATTTCTTCAATTAGTTTAGTTTTGTTTTTTCCATTCAAGTCAGTTCTTGATGATTGCCTAAACTTCATTCTATTGTTAGTAATTCCGTGGAAATTGACTTTACCCTCCTTCATAGTAAGAAATGATGGTAAGGAGGAAATAAGAATAGGTACAGTATTTATTTATGATATTAAATATAAAGATACTGTACATGCCTTTGGATGGGTAGGCGGATTCTTAACCACTGTGCCACCAGGGAAGTCCCTAGAGCCTTCAATTTTAGAAAAATAATACAGTCCTTCAAGAAGTGTTTATCTGTTGCACAACTACTCTGTAGCAGGCATTGAGCTACATGCTCAGAATACGATGAGGAAAAACAGACATGGTCTCCATCCTGATGGGACTTAGAAGTCTAGTGAGAGAGGCAGAAAAAAGCCCAAATAAGCAAGCAAATCAAATTAACCTCCAGCTGCACGTTCTGGCCAATGTTATGAAGGAGAGGAGCAGGGGACTGAGAGAGAATGAGGGGACAGCTGTTTTTACATTGAGTGATCAAGGAGCAATCACAAAATATACTTATCATAATAAATATGGAGCCAACGTAGCCAATTGCATCATGAGCTATGAGTTGGTCCAATGTAGAAGTCACTACAAGCCACATGTTGGTGGAGGAGAGACAGGGGCAAAGAGAAGTTAGAAGGCATCCTCTATCATGGCAGCAGAGATGGATACACCTGTACCTGTGTTCATGGGAGTGAAGAAGCTAAGCCTGTGCTTGTTTTCAAATATGAAACAACTGGAAAAACATTATTATTAAAGCTTAAAGAAAGGAGAGCTTGGTGAAAGCTGGAGATGTCAGGAAAGCTTTCGAGAAAATGAAAGGACTTAGGCCGGGCTGAAAGGGATAAGAAGGTGAAAAAAAAAAAAAGCCCTGTCTCTCTTCTGGTCCAGGGTACACTATTTCTTGCTTTAACAAAAGTTCCTGCTACTAACTGCTCTCCTTGGTGAATGAAAATGAAATTTCAAATTCCAAAATGAAGTCCTAAAATGTTACTCTGACCCTGTCACCTCATGCTCAGATTTTTTGATGGGTCTCACTGTCCTCAGGATGAACGCTGAACTTTTTCATATGGTACAGAGACCCTCATCCTCTGGCCCCTGCATACCTATCTAGTCACCTCTCTTGAAAGTCTCCACAACCCCCTCTTTACCCCATAAATTTACATTCCACTTGCACCAGCTTCCTTCAGTTCCATGAGTTACGTGATGCACTCTCTGTAGATACTGTTTCTGTCCACCTGGATCACTCTTTAGTCTTCTACTTGACGACCGCCAGCCCACTCTTCAGAGGCAAGTGATGAAATCGCTACTCTGGGGAGCCTTCTCCGAGTCTCCCCCATGTCTGAGTTGGGGGCCTTTGTTATGCAATCTGACGGTCACAGTCTCCGTAGCATGACCCTAATCGCATAGTATTGTGTCTGTTTAATTCCCTTCCTCCCACATTATAAGTTTTGTGAAGGGAGAGCCCATGTGAGTCTTGTTTTCCACTGGCTCCCAAGAACTAACAGTTCTTCTTGGAAATAAATAATGAGTGAGTACAGATTAAATTGTTGAACCACATTGCTGAACTAAAAGAATCTCTGGCCAGTGGAGCTAGATCTTCCACAGAAAGATGATAATGGCATTCCATTGACCGATTCCAAGCTTCCTCATTGAAATCATCCTATTCAGAGATGAATCAGCCACACAAATATAAATCCCCCCCCTAACTAGAGAGCCCCAAAGAGACAGATACCAGAGCTCTGCCTATTCATATCCAGGAAGAAATTAAAGGGAGGCAAAGAAATGGGAAAAGGGGGAAGAGGCATTGCAGCACTTCCCCAAATGAAGCCAGCCTTGGCATCAGAATGTCCAGTAAAAGCCTTTCCCCCCACTTCCCCCAAGTTATGATGAACACTGTGCGTGAGGATTCCATTTCCCCCTTTTGGAATTATTTATGGGGCACTGGGCTTAAATAAAGATTCTACCCTTTTGGAGAAAAACGTCATATGTTTCCCCCAATTTTTAAAAAAACATTAGGTATACTGATCCTGTTTTTAAGTAAGCTCCAGCCTGTGAGTAATAGGTAAGTTTTCTTTCTTGGTTATATCATACTAAAGCTTATTCAGATATGATAACGTTTTTGCTGCTGTATCTTGGCAACATGATTTATTCTGCAAATGCTCAGTGTTACCGTCTCACAAAGCTGTACCATCTGGGTTGAATTAATAGGCTACCCAGAGAAATAAATGAGAATGGTCTCCCATAATTAACATGTAGGTAAAGTATATTTAACAGATTATTATAATTAATATGTCAGTTACTGATTTCATGCTAAATAGAATTGTGAACACAAGATATTAAGATTAGTTACCCTCTCTGTGTGTGCCTTGAAAAAAGGCAACAGGGAAAGAAATGAGGGCACAGAGTCCAGTATCAATAGAATTGACCTTAACATTAAGAACATCAGATACCAAAACTCTAAGTAAACAGTGACAATGTCAGGCATTATAAGCTGGGAGCAGCAAATTACTGGTTTCATAAATTCAGAGTTTATACCAGAGATGTCCAGAATATCCCAGATGTGACCTGCAAAAGCACAAGAATGTGCTTAATTTATACACAGCTGAAAGCGGCTATCTAAAGGAAGGGGGTGGGGTACGGGAGGCAAGACAATGAAAGAAACCAGCTTTGCTCCTAATGCCAGTCTGCATTCTCTGCTGCTCAGTACCATATGCAAAATGCCAGTGTGAGTGAGAAAACCCACAAAGGACACCTAGAGGTGATGGGAACTCGGGGGGCATAGGTACCTGTGCTGGATCCTCATGGGATGTGACAGGGTTTTAGTCACCTGGCATGAATGGCAATAGACAGGTCCTGGGGAACAAGGCAGTGGGGGCCAGGGAGAAGAGAGAGGGTGACTCACCGACCTTTAACGCGTCTTTCACGACAAATTCCTCTATCGAGATTATTAAGTTCCATTTCTTTCAAAGCTTCTGGGAAAAGGAGAGATTCATCTTAGCAGAGATTCTCCTGGGGATGCTGAACTGAACTGTTACCTCACCCAGCGAGGAAAGCCACTCGGCCTTCATTCAGGTTCGTCCGGTTTTCCCATAATGGATGTGCGTGTGCTTCATACCACAGTGGTCCAACAATTTTTTTTTTTTTATAATTGTGGCTTTTTTAAAAACTGTTTAAATTTTTTGGCTGCATTGGGTCTTCATTGCTGCGCGTGGGCTTTCTCTAGTTGTGGCGAGCCAGGGCTTCTCTTGCTGTGGAGCACGGGCTCTAGGTGTGCGGACTTCAGTAGTTGAGGTACGCGGGCTTCAGTAGTTGTAGAACGCGGGCTCAGTAGTTGTGGCTCACGGGCTCTAGAGCACAGGCTCAGTAGTTCTGGCGCACGGGCTTAGTTGCTCCGCGGCACGTGGGATCTTCCTGTACCAGGGATCGAACCCGTGTCCCCTTCATTGGCGGGCAGATTCTTAACCAGTGTGACACCAGGGAAGTCCGATCCAACAATTTTTTAACATGTGTTTGTGTAGGCTTATGTGTGTAATTGAAGCAAGAATATGAATTTGCTTTCATCACTCTGGGTTTTCCTGGTCTTTGACAGGTGGTATTTTTTCTGGACAGACCCGTTGTCCCTCACTCCTCACTACTACCCAGTGATCAGAAACTCTTTGGGAGTTTCCTCACTTTCTCACTGATTTTGAGCTTCTAGGCTTGGACTAAAGTTATAATTCTGGTTTCAACCGGCATGTCCCAGTTGTGTCTTCACTGGCCTCCAAGGAGGGGCCATATTTCTGGGGAAGCTTCTCCGGGGGGGGGAGGTTATGTCGTGTCCCCCATCTCCCCCAGCAGAGAGCAGTGCAGAACATCCCACCCACAGAACGTCTGCTTCAGGGCTCCCTAATTGATGAACAAATGGATTCATGAATCCTCCAAGCTGAGCCTTCCTTAGGGAGTCTCTGGGGATGGAGTTCAGCATGTTTCCAAAATAATCAGGGCATCAGAGAAATGGCAGATAGAGTCCAAAGGAATATGCCTCCCAAGAACATAACTGTTTGGCCTTCAGGAACAGAACAAAAAGAAGTTTCTGTATCATGCTTTATCTCAATAGTACAAAGGAGGGAGTAAATATTGTCTTAGCCAAAGTGGTCATTAGAAAGAGGAACCATCAGGTTATCTCAGGAAAAAAACAGGGATTTATTGGAATGATTCAGAGAAGGGAATCCAAGAACAGGAAGTGTTCTTGACCTCAGGAGAGAGTTCTCACCAAACAGGAGCTACATTCCCCAGCTCTCTGTCTCTTTCTGGGACTTCACTGTTCTCATCTCTGTTTCTTTCCTCCAACCTGCTTCATTCTCTTCTTCTCTGCAACATCACCTTCTCTGTTCCATTTGCACATGGGCCGGGGCATGGTTCCACCTTTAAATTCTTCCCAATTAAGCTGCTCCCAAAAAGCTTGACCTGAGTCCTGATGCTACAATTCCAACCCCCTAGGAGAGAACCTGATTGGCTGAGCTTGAGCCATGTGTTCAATCCTGGTCCAATCAGCTGTGCCAGGAGTAAAGTGGTCCAAGTGGTCCCCTCAGCAGGGGTGGACGAAACAACTCACTAGGAGGGAGGAAGGGGGAGATGGAGGCAAAGTGATTAACATCACTGGAATTTGTTCTCTCTTCCAATACCCTGCTGACTTACCATCACAGTGTAGAATGTTATTTGCTTTTTTCAAGAAAAGTTTATCTTCACTCCACCTTGGCTTGATTAGTTCTGGTTTCTGAAACACCTTTCAAAAGCAACTTTCATTCAAGGTGTTTCCAAGACAGAAGTCCAAAATTGTGAGAAGATGGTATTACTCTGTGATATTGTTAGCGTCATCACGAGTAGGGCGCCATATGTGTTTTTGGAGATCTACTGTATCCCTTACTCCTGTCGCAGTGCTTGGCTCATAGTAGACACTCAAAAAATATTTATTAAAGGAATGAACCAATTAATGAGGTTTTATCAAAGGCTGTAAGCCACCAGCATCAGTGTCTTAAGCAGCTTCTTAAGGATCCCCCTTGCACTCAGCAGACAGTGGCTGCAGGATGTTTCAGAATTTGGCTGTGGGCATCACTGAGGGTACCACCAGTCACTGCCTGGTTGGGGAGCAGCTCCCAAACTCCAGCTGAGTCTGCAGGTGGGCAGCATGTGTTCAGAGGGGAGATGCGCACAGCTGAGGAAGCTGGCTCCAAATCTGCCACCATACACGTTAGCCCTGGGCCGCTCAAGGGAAGACAGGACTCAGATGAGCTCTTCAATATGAAGGAGGATCCAGTGGGAGTGTGACAACCAGAGCAACCGAGAAGGCACATTGTCCCTGTGCCCGAATGTTCCTAAGCACAGGAAAAAAAATCTAAACCTAGCAAATGCCAGGATATTTCACTGGAATCCCTTTTAATAATTCCAAAAATGGTCTCCCATGCATTTACTTTAAAATACAAAAGCACTTTTGACCCTGCCACTCTACTTCTAGGGATCTGTTTTATAGAAATATCTAGTCCTGTGAGCAAAGATATATAGACAAGGGTATTTACTGCAGCAGAGTTTAAAATAACAATTTAGAAAATGGAAGCAACTGAAATGTCCATCAGTCAGGGAATGATTAAGCCAAACATATATGTCCATATCTAAGAATCAAATGTGGCCCATCAAAAACATTACAGCAGATCTATACGTACCACTGACGTGGAAAGGTGCCAAGATATATGATTCTGTTTTTGTTTAAAAATAAACTCTGTATATGTGTTGAGGGAAAACTGTAAATCCATAGAAAAGGGTTGAGAAAATACATACCCAACTTTAAAACTGATTACCTCTGGGAAGTAAGATGGCAGAGGCAAGAGCCACTGAGGAGAATTTTCATGTTGTACCTACTCACTACTTTCTATTTCTGTGTTCAGGTTTTTAAAAAATTTTTATTGGAGTATAGTTAGTTTACAATGTTGTGTTAGTTTCTGCTGTAGAGCAGAGTGAATTAGTTATACACATACATATATCCACTCTTTTTTAGATTCTTTTCCCATACAGGTCATTACAGAGTATTGAATAGAGTTCCCTGTGCTATACAGTAGGTTCTTATTAGTTCTCTATTTTATATATAGTAGTGTGTATATGTCAATCCCAATCTCCCAATTTATCTCTCCCCAGACTTTCCCCTGGTAACCATAAGTTTGTTTTCTACATCTGTGTTGAGTTTTTATAAGCATGTTTCCCTTTTGTAATTCTCCGAAATTTGTTAAAAATAAGGAAAATGGAAATATATATATATACATGTACCATCCACACTCTCCACATAAAGAACCTGCCTCAGACACTAAGTAATTTACTACAAGTCACTTGTCTAATTTGGGGTTGGAACACAGTGGAATCCCAAATCACCTCCACGAAGCAATGGGCTTACACTGCGTCACGGTGCATTTGAGCTAGATGTAAAGATTCAAACCATTATGGACTGGTATTCATTGTGACCCATTAGTAGAGTAATTTATAAAGTCAGTGAAGGGGTTTAGAATGCAGCCACTTGTGTCTTCTAGACTGCATTTTGCTCACTTATAAGCTTTGTGACCTTGAGCAAACTACATAAATCTTTGGCATCTCAGATTATTTGTAAAATTAGGATAATAGTAGCATCTATCCCACAGGTCATTGTAATTTATTTATATAAATACTATATGTTAAGTACAGTGCCTGGGATAAGTCCTGAAATATCTTAATGAACAAATATGTATCACTCACAAGAGATGTTATAAAATACAGAAGATAGATCATCTGCCTAACTGGGTTTCTGTGATTCTGAGAGCCACCCAAAATTATGTGGAAAAGTTTGTGGGAGAGAGCATAGGTGATTCTTTCTAGGGACACAATACAATCTTATCACATCCTAAAAGTTACTCCAGAAGGCTAAGGATCCCTGGTTGAAATCTACTTCTTCCTAGAGGCAGGGGTTCTAAACAATCTCCCACCAGGACGGCACAATCCCAGCACCAGTCTCCACACCCAGCTTCTCAGGACCATCCTTTATTCTTGCTGGGGGTTCTTTGGTCACCCTCTTTCACTGGAGCTGAGTCTACCATGGCTGCCAAACCAGTCAATCTCACTAAGTTAGAATAAATCTAGTCTAACAACAGGTTGATAAATCCATAAATATATTTTGTCACTGAATTGACCAGTTTGGCTGAGTTACTCAGCTGCATTACTGAATTAATCAGGACTATTTCAATGTCAAGGGATGGAAATACAACTCACTCTTGAAGAAAAAGAATAGAAGTTGTTGACGTGAAAAGTCCAGAAGTGCATCTCATTTCAAGCAGGACTGTGTCCCGGTGCTCAAACAATGTCATCAGAAATCATTCTCCATCTCTTATCTCTACTTTCTTCTGGGTTGGCTTCCATCTCAGGCCATCAGGTGGCCACAATGAAGCTCAGCAGCTCCAAGGTAGTAACCCCACTGAAAAAGAGAGCTCCTCTTTCCCACCAGTTCCAGCCAAGCTCCAAGATTTACTCCAAGTAGGCACTGATCCGCCTCTGAACGAATTACCACAGCCAAGGAGTTGGACAGCTCTGATTGGTTAGCCCTAGTCCCGCCTCTGGAGCTAGAGGCTGGAATCACCCACACAGAACCCCATGGATTAAGAGTGGGTGAAGAATGGTTTCCCAGAGAAAATAGGGGTCTTGTTACCAAAAGAAAGTAATGAAGGTTGGACTGGACAACTCTTTGCTACCCTGTGATCAGTCATCTCAAAGACACAGCCTCTGCATTGGTTGGTGTACCCAAAACAGCAGCCAAGTCTTCTTTGATGAAAACAGCCTAGCCCAGCCCTGATTCTGCAGCACCACAAGTTCAGGCAAAAGACTCCCGAAACGAAGGACGTCTGCAGTCTTCTCCAGCAGATAAGCCACGCAGACACAGCTTCTGCTACTTACTCTCCTCTCGGTAGCTCTCACTGTGGTTTTCAAGGCTCGTATTAGCCTGTCAGAAGGAAGGGATTAACAAGTATTTTGATTTCTGTTGAAAACACGTTGTTTCAGAAATAAAGTTGGCATGGCAGGCATCTTGGTTGATTTAATCTCTGACACAGGAAGCTTATTTATAGCATCACAGCCTTCTGAATGTTTAAAAACTCAAGCTTTATCAGCCTGCTGTGCTTTTCCTGCGAAGCATGGAACGGCGCTAAATGAATAATGCCACCTGGGCCAACAGCACAGGCGTGCTCTAGAAAAACACAGCTTTCATCTTCTCCTGGTATGTGTGAACTCCCTTCGGCTTAGCCTGGGTCACTCCTGCAGGATGGTTCCCGGCCACCCGTCCACATCCTAGGAATGAAGTCCTGAAGGAAACAGGCTGGGCTGTGACCCCCTTTCCCAATCTGCTTTCCCTCTCTTCCAAATCCTCTCCTGGATGGCTGGAGACCTCTCTGAATGGGATGAGTTTCTCTGTGCTAAATCTTCCCCAGAGGTAACCCCTTGGTAACCCCTTCTTTCCACTACCAATCCCGTTCCACCAGGCAAGTGGCAAGAATATTTTTGAGAAGTAATGTTAATGCAACCTAAGCCAATCTCCTCGTTTTTCAGGTTAAAGTGAGTCTCAAACAGTACAGTCTTTTCCCCTAACAATGTAATCTCCACTAAAAGGAGGTATTGGTGACAGGGGCATGGGTTAATTTAGGCATTTAACTTTGCCTTCCTGTCACAGGAAAAATTGATTATCCTCAAGTTAAAAAGTAAGTCGTTCTGAATGTATTTAAAACAGTCAGGCAATGACAACTTTTTGGGCAGAGGGTCCCCAGTGACTACTGCAAGTATAAACATTTTACCATATTAATTTATGGGCAAGCACCAACAGCCTCAAAGCTGTATCCTCAAAGCAGTGTACTTTTTTTTACAAATCAAAGGATCAGAGACATTTTTTTTCTGGATCTCAATGTCAGACATTACAGTTTCGACGTTTAGACAGAAAACAGACTGCGTGCATTTCAGATCAAGCTAACACCACCTCTTTCTAGAATCTGGCTATAAAAATAGATGTACCACACCAGGACTTTTCTATAAGACACAGAACACAAAACAGCTAAAAAATTACTCTCCATTCCCAATTACAAGCTTGATTATAGGAAAGCTCTCATCGGGGAAGAAAGCTCTCAAAACTAGGCCAGGGACCTCTGGAAGAGGCACATGACAACATTTGTGAATTATGAACACTGAGTATTAGTACAGTGACCACACTTCTGAACCAAAAACTAGGACAAATGGTCTGAGAAGCCTAAGCGTTCTTATGGGGGTAAATATTGAACTGAGGACTGTCACAGAAAATGTAGAAGACACAGAATGATATCTCGGGCCTGGAGTTAAAACTTGGGTTTGAACTGCAAATGTACGAATTCCACGACCATGAGTAAGTCATTCTTCCTAAGCCTCAGTTTTCTCATCTGTGTAATGGCAGTAATCACAGCACTTTCTTCTTTTTTTTTTAAACATCTTTATTGGAGTATAATTGCTTTATAATGATGTGTTAGTTTCTGCTTTATAACAAAGTGAATCAGCTATACATATACATATATCCCCATATCTCCTCCCTCTTGCGTCTCCCTCCCACCCTCCCTATCCCACCCTTCTAGGTGGTCACAAAGCACCGAGCTGATACAGCACCTTCTTCTTGACATTGTCATGAGAATCAGATGACATACACTGAATGTTATGATACTAAGTGAAGTAAGTCAGACAGAGAAAGACCAATATCATATGATAACGCTTATATGCAGAATCTTTAAATAATGATACAAATGAACTTATTTACAAAACAGAAACAGACTCACAGACTTAGAGAAGGAACTTATGGTTACCGGGGGGGAAAGGTGGGGGGGGAGGGATAGATTGGGAGTTTGGGATTGACATGTATGCACTGCTATATTTAAAATAGATAACCAACAAGGACCTATTGTATAGCACAGGGAACTCTGCTCAATACTCTGTAATAACCTAAATGGGAAAAGAATTTGAAAAAGAATAGATACATGTCTATGTATAACTGAATCCCTTTGCTGTACACATGAAACTAATGCAACATTGTTAATCAACTAAACTCCAACATAAGATAAAAAATTTTTAAATAAATGAGATACACTGAATATTAAATCAGATTTCTTTGTGTCATGGAAACCCTTAAAGTCAAAGACCACCAAATAGATGCCAACCCTCCCTTGGGAGACATGCTAAAAAGTTGTAAAACTGATTTTTTGACTCTTGGCTCATGAGTAACCTTGAGGGAAGGCAAGAAGTTTGATTGAGAAGGCCAGTACTAAGGATTTTTTTTAAGTCTCTGGTGTACACTGTCAGTGTTCATCATGCAAAACTTTGGTACCAGCAATTTCCACCGGAAAGAGCAACCAGTGGACAGACATACAAGCAATGGGTCACTTTGGAGGGTGTTGCCAACATGGCTGCCCTTTGGTCATCTGTGGGAACAGACACTACAGTACCAGTAAGATGCAGCAGAGAAGGAGCTGGCTGGTACATAAAGATGCCCAAGAGGACAAGTTCTTGGATCTCACAAATTCCTCCTAGATAGCTCCCTGATCTGATGGGGTTGGATATCCCACAAGGCAGATACAATCAGAGCCAAAGAAATGTGGTTTAGAATCTTATTTTTCACTCCAGGCCAGTGTGGGCTAAGAAATACAGATTCCAATTAATGTGAAAATCCTCAGTCTGTAGAAAACACATTGTGCTTGAAGGAAGCAACTCATTGAGGGAAGCGGCTGACAAAAGCTGTGAATGGAGTGCCGGTGACCTTCGACAGGACCTCAAAGCCTGGAGTCCCCAGAAGGAATCGGTATCACCTGGGCCACAGCAAGTCTCCTCATGGCTGATAGACAGCCATGAGTTGGAACCTGGAGAAAAATTTGACTGTTAAGGTGGGAAGTTGACAGAGTTTTCCATGAGAAGAATGATATGCCTATAAGACTTCAGTGTATTAAGACTTTAGCTTCTTCTCTAATACAAATGGAAGAGGAAAAAAGTGTGTGTGTGTGTGTGATAAAGCAGGGATAGGAGTGACTTCTCTGTTGACTCACAAAGACGACCTCCCTCCGTGTTGCCATCATGGCTTGTTTCACAGGTCTTTGCAATGCAAATGTCTATCAGCGCAGAAAGAAATTTCTCCAAGGAGAAGACAAAACTAGATCTAGACTCTTCCAAAGGAAGAAAGAACTTGGGAAAGAAAGGAAGTCAACCAAGAACTGAAGACACCAAGGAGAGGGGTGTTAGAGAAAATTAACCTCCAGATTCCTGAGCGCGGGGGAATGATATTCACAAGGTCTCTGGCTCCTTCATGACTCCATGACACTGCAAGAAGCCTACAGGGACTTTCATGGCATCTGTGCTGCTGAGGAATTTTTAGAAGGTGTCTCTTTTGGCCACTCAATATTGGAGGCTCCAGATCCAGAAGGAAGTAGATGATTCTGTTGAAGTTTGGGGCTGGGGGGAAGAGGGAGATGGGAAGGAAAGCCAGCAGGCACAGAAGCTGACCAAACAAACCTGAGTGCCCACTGGGTCCCTCCTCACCTAGGTGCTGGGGTGGAAGCTTTGATGCTTGTTAGACAGAATGTCAGGGCTGCAAGGGCCTGACAGTCAGATAGTACCTGAACTTCAGTGAATTAAAATTTTTGTAGTTTTTATGAACATTTTTTAAAAGAAGCATTTTTAAAGGAAAACTCATATCACTCTCATAAATAGAAACCTAAGCTCTTTTGCCAAAAGAAGGTAATTAAATAACAACAACAATGATAATAAAAACAACAGAAATCATATTAAGATATTCAGTGATAGCTTTATGCTGACTCCTGCTGAGAAGACCTCCTCTCTCACCCTCTCTCTCTAAGAGACAGGAGCAAATGTTAGGAGGATATTAAGACACACAGGGCCTGAAAGACAAAGAAAAAAACCTATGTGCCTGAGTACTCTGGTAGCCACAACCTGGGAGCTCCACCCCAGTTTACCTCTACTGTCAGTGAAGGTCAAGTCCCCAAGGTCATCCTCACCTGGGTCCTCATCCTCTTGTTGGATACAATCTCCCATTATTCCCCTTTCTCCCAAAGCCACAGTGCTCTGTGGAAATAAACTTTATCTTCAACAAATACCCCTGTATCTTTAACTTCTTCCCTAAACATCTTCTTCACCTCCTTGCCTTCACTGAATACCTAAGCATCCCAGGATGGGCTCTCTGCAAGCTGCAAGATGCTGAAATGGAGTTTGGCACGCAGGGTATTTGTTAGGGACCAGCTCCCGTGAAGCGGGGTGGGTGGGAGCAGGATGGGACGGAGGGAGGCGCTGAGTGTGGTTTTCCTGCTTTTGGGCGAAGAGGCTCTCTGCAGCCCTGGAGAAAGCAATAGCTGGAGGCTGTCCTTGGAGGTGGATCTGGGTGCTAGACTCTGTGTTCACCACCCCAGGCAACCCAGATTCCTCTGCAGCCCTGGCAAGTGGGGCTTGGCTTTTTCTTCTCATGCTGTGCATACTGCAAGATCTAATGGGGGATCAGAGACTCCTTGCTTCTCTCTTTGCCTCTCATTCCAATTCTTTTCCCTCCTCCAAGGGCCCCCGTGCCATGGGGTGCCTGCTATCAGACTGCGCTGTCGGCTGACCCTCCTTACAGCCACTCATAGATCCACGCCACAGCCCCCTGCCCCGCCCCCGGACCCAGCGCATGAGCCTTGTTCACGGGTTACTCCAGCACCACTTCACTCTCTCCCGCCCCCGCCACCGCCCCCATCCTGTACCATTCTTGGTGACTTCAACACCCTCTGGCTATGACTCCAGCATCCACTATCTCCGCCTCCAAGAGCTCTGCCTCATCACTTCCGGTTGTGCATTTCTACACCTCAGCCAACCTGCCCTTCGCACCTCGCCCTATTTTAATTCTTTTCATGACTTATGCCATTATGATATTGTTAATACCTATTGATTGTTTCTGCTCTGACCTTCCCCCGCCTCCCAGGATAAAAGCTCCAAGAGAGTAGGGTCCTTTTCTGTCTGGTTCACCTCACCCTCAGAGCTCAGAACCTACTTGGCATGTACTAGGCATTCTCAATAAGCGTTTGTTGAATGACTGAATGAATGAATGAATGATTCAATCAGTCAAACTGAGATTTTCTTCTAAAGTAATGAGTAGAACTAAAATAAAATTTAAAAGTGAATTATATTTTTCCCTGAGTAAACTGAATGATGTTAATTAACGCTCAGACCTCTTAACACTTTTGTATGCCCACACCCCATATGCTGGGAAACACTGGTCTGATTCAACCCTTTCCTTTCAGCGATGCAGAAGCTGAGACCAGGGCAGGGCAGAGACTTGTCTGAGGTCTCAGGAGAGGAAGCTTACAGGCCTCTTGACTCTCTATTTAACCATCTTCACATCCCTCTGTCTGCTCTTATTGTCAAGAGGATGGTCATTTCACCAAGTGGTGTTGTGGAAAGAGCTGGTCTTGTGAAGGGCTGGCCTCAAGTTCTGGCTTTACTCCTCACCAGTGGAGCAGTTTGGGGCTGCTGTCAACCCTCAAAAATGGGGACATTAAACCCTCCTATCTGCAATGTTGGGAGGCTTAACAAATGAACTGTCTCCAGCAACACTTAGTAGATTGCTGATACTCCATAAATGTTCATTCCCATCCTAAGAGATTCATTCTATATTTAATTAATTTTATTGAGCTACCTTTTAGAGTGTCAGGTGCTACCTCAGACCCAGGCAATTTAGTTCATGGTTTAGTTGAAAGGATGGTGGCGTAGCTGGTGAAGTTTTGATCACATTTTGATAATGAAGGCTCTTTACGTTTGCTTGGCAAATAGAAGGCAAGAAGACACAGTGCTAGGTAAAAAGATAATCCATAGAAAAGTCCTCCACAGAGGGAGTCACCAAGCTTACACACAACCAGCACTCATAAGAGACTCCCAGTGGTGAGAGGATGGAGGAGGGTTAAGGGGAAGGGGGGAAGATGGGGAGGGGGAGAAAGGGAGAGAGAAGGGGAGGGGAAGGAGTAAAGCTGCTCAGGCTCCCCAGATATCTGTGTGACGGTGGCCATTGGGGAATGACACAGGACTGACAGTATTCGTAAAAGTTTTCAGAGCACAAGCTTTGAAGTCAGACTGATCGAGGTTCAAATCCTGGTTCTGCCAGGTACTCACTGTGTGACACTTCGGATGACAAAGTATCTCTCAGAGCTTCAGCTTTCCCATACCTATAGTAAGGACAAGGTAGGACCTTTCTTGTAGACTTGCTGTGAGAATTAAATAAACTGACTATGAAAATCACAGTGCCCGGAACATAAAACATCCAAGAGTTTGTCGATTACTGTTAATGATTGTCATTGGAATGCCACCTTCTTTCATCAAGCTCAGGTCGATAGAGGTAGTGTCAGCGCCTGAAGCAAGTCAGTCCTCAACTCCAGACACTAGATCCCCCCTCCTCCTGCTTTCCCTCTCTGTCACCCCTCCCCCTCCTCCTGAATTCACTGATAGACTCTGGCTTTCATGCTTTCATGCAGAGGTCACTCTCCCGGTTATTTTTAGACTTGGAACATTCCATGATCCCTGAAAGAGGACACAGGGTTTTGGTCATGGAGCCAATCCTGGGCCAGGAGTCAAAGATTAGGATTTAAGTCTTGGCTCTTGCTTACTGGCCGCCCACACTTAGGTAAATACTTTTTCCTCTCTGGTCCTCAGTTTCCTCCTCTATAAAAAGGCGTTAATAACCATCCCTTGGGAGGCAGTGACCCAACAGAACAAAGGCTTTGGAGTCATGCCGACCTTCTTCCAGCATTGGCTGAACAACACCCTGATGATCTTAGGAAACGTACTTCCCTTTCCTGGGCCTCAGTTTCCTCCCCAAAATGGAGATAATGGTAACTCTCTCCCAGGTAGATGTGAAGATTAATTGAGTTAGTTAACATTTCTTGAGCACTTGTTATCTGCCAGATGCTCTTCCGAGAGCTTTACAAATTTAAAGGCATTTACAGATGAGAAAACTGAGGCACAGAGAGGTTAAGTGACTGGTCCAAGATCACCCAGCTAGGATTCAGCTCCCAACCATCGGGATCCAACGCATGTTAACTTCTGCTGCCTCTCATGCATGATGCCTGCAAAGCACTGAGCACAGTGCCCAATACATAATAGGCACTCAATAAACATTCGCTGTTATTACTACTTCATGGGGTTTCTGTGAAGATAAATGAACGCTCTACCTTCAAATACTTGGGAAATTTCTGTATACAAAGAAATCAGCAATGCAAATGCAAATGCAAACCAAGGAAACCTGAAACTACTGTTACCCAGCCCCATCTCCTACATCAGGAGTTGGGAGACAGAGTCCAGCTAGCTGCCACCTGTTTTTGTAAATAAAGTTTTATTGAAACATAGCCACACATATTCATTTACATATTGACTACAGCAGAAGTGAACAATTCTGACAGAGACCATATGGTCTGCAAAGCCTAAAATATATACTGTCAAGCCCTTTATAAAAAAAAAAAATTTGCTGAATCCTGTCTAGTTAAAATAATCATGTATTTTAACTAGAGTTCCTCAACAGTCAGAAGATTTGTTTGCTCAGTAAAGTAAGACATGACGCAATGGAAAAACTATTGACTTTGGAGTCAGAACAAAATGACAGCAAAGCCACCTGACACCTCCTGAGTGCCCATGCCATGGCTGGCAGTAGCTAAGTGTCTGATGTGCATAACCTCACCTAATCTTAACAAGCCATGCAATAGGATCATTCCCATGTTACAGATGAAGAAACTGAAGCTCAGAGAGGTTAAGTAACTTGCTTAAGGCCACACAGCTGGAACTTGGGGGAGCCAGAACTCAAGTTCAGATCCAAAGCTCTACTCCTAACCCTTGCTTCCCACCTCCTCCAGGCTCCAGAGCCAGCTTTGTCCCTTCCTAGCCACGCAGGGGCATTTGAGTCCTTACTCTGGCTCCAGTAATGGATGTCTTTATCAACCCCAAAGCATCCCCGATTATCATTTGCCCTTCCCTTTTCTTCACTCTCCCTCTCTTTCCAAAGAAAAAAGGGAAGACCTGCCCCCTCCCACCAACACACACACACACACACACACAGAGCCCTTGGTGTTGTGTGCTGAGCAGGGATGGATTAAAGAAATAAAAAGATAGGAAATCAATATGTAAATGGGTGGGTTTTTTCTTTTTTCTTTTGCAATTCAAAGTCATTTGGCCAATTGTCAAAATGTCAACTCTGAGTTTTCTCTCTTTTTCTCTCTCCACATCCTTCTCAGCTTCCTTGCCTTTCATGGTGTGCACCGTTTTTGTTGGCCCTGCTATGGAGGAGGGAGAAATCCATCGGTTTCATTAGCTCTTTGAAAAACGAGGTGGGACCAAGTTGGCGAGGTGACAAGGTCACCAAGAGTCATTTATCATTTTCGATGAGGCATAATGAACCCCTCGAAGCTGGACTCTAATTTAATTGTCTTCTACTTAATTGAGGAGAAGGAAGCCTGTTCCAAGGCACTGACTGAAGGTGTTTTTATTGAAACAGAGACAGTTCTCATTTGTAGCCTGTAGGTGACTGGAAAAAAAAAACTGCTTCTTGTTAAGCTGTCTCTCACTCTCTCTCTCATTCAATGCAATCTTTATTTTGTGTCTAGTGGATTCTAGATTTTCCTCTCCAGACTGATCCATCCCCTTCCAGTAAACGGCACCACCATCCATCCAGCTGCCCAGGCTGAAAAGAAAGGAGTGTGTGATTCCTCACACCCCATAGTTTCATCGGGGAGCCCATCAACAAGTCCAAGCAGCTCCATCAAAGCTGACCATTTCTCACCATCCCTTGCGAGAACCTTCCTGATTCAAGCCACCACTAACACTCACCTGAATACCTACAAACCTTCTCAGTATTTTCCTGTTTCCACTCTTTACCCTCCCAAGTTCTTTGTCCATTCCGCAGCCCAAGTATGGAAAATCTAAATCAGATGATACCACTTGAATTAGTTATCAACTGCAGCAGAACAAATGACTCCAGAATTTAGCAGCTTCAGGTAAAATATAAATATTTATTATTTCACACAGTTTCTAAGGATCAGGAATTGGAAAGCGGCTTAGCTAAGTGGTTCTGATTCAGAGTCTCTTGTGAGGTTGCAGTTAGGTTGTCAGCCTGGGCTGTTGTCATCTGAAGGCTGGACTGGAGCTGGAGAATCCATTTCCAAGGTGGTTTACACCCATGGCTGTTGGCTGGAGGCCTCAGTTCCTAACCACATGGACCTCTCTTAAAGCTGCTTGACTGTTCTCATGGCATGGCAGCTGGCTTCCTCCCGAGTGAGTGAACAGAGAGAGAGAGAAAGGCAGAAGCTGCAATGTCTTTTACAGCCTAGCCTCAGAAGTCACAGCTGTCATTTCCACATAGCCTGTTAGTTACAGGTCACTCTTATTCAGTGTGGGAGGATATGAATACCAGGTAGCAAGGGTCACTGGGAACCACCTTGGACACTGGCTATCAGATGACTCCCTTGCTTAAAACCCTCCAATGAAGGGGAAGGGTAAGCTGGGACGAAGTGAGAGAGTGGCATGGACTTATATATACTACCAAATGTAAAATAGACAGCTAGTGGGAAGCAGCCTCATAGCACAGGGAGATAAGCTCAGTGCTTTGTGATCACCTAGAGGGGTGGGCTAGGGAGGGTGGGAGGGAGACGCAAGAGGGAGGAGATATGGGGATATATGTAAATGTATAGCTGATTCACTATGTTATAAAGCAGAAACTAACACACCATTGTAAAGCAATTATACCCCAATAAAGATGTTAAAAAAAAAAAGATGGGTGAAATTAAAAAAAAAAAAACAACCTCCAATGGTTTCCTACTGAAGTTAGAATAAAATCCCAATTTGCTATTATGGTTTAGCAAGCCCTGTGCAATCTGACCTCCACTTACGTCCCCCTTACCCACTTGGTTCCAACTACTGTGGCCTTCTTTCTCTTCCTCAAGCATAGTCCTGCCTCAGGACCTTTTCATGTACAGTCCCCTCTGCCTGGAATGCTTTTTTTCCAGACTTTCACACGGCTGGTTCCCTGTCATTCAGGTCTAAAGACAAATTGTCACCTCCTGAGAAGCCTACCCCAGCTACCTTATCTAACTAGAGAAAAACTCATGTATTAATATTAAATTTTTAGAGAAATGCAGTGGATTACTGCAGAATACATACAGTGCCTTTGTAAACATTGCCCTCCCTCTACCTGCCCCCTTATTGAGGGTTCAAGAAGGAAACTAATCAATCTAAATTTGGTCTAAAGCTTACCTGATCTGGGGATTTATACATTTATTTATTTATTTATTTATTTATTTTTGGCTGTGTTGGGTCTTCGTTTCTGTGCGAGGGCTTTCTCTAGTTGCGGCGAGCGGGGGCCACTCTTCATCGCGGTGCGCGGGCCTCTCACTATCACGGCCTCTCTTGTTGTGGAGCACAGGCTCCAGATGCGCAGGCTCAGTAGCTGTGGCTCACGGGCCCAGTTGCTCCGCAGCATGCGGGATCTTCCCAGACCAGGGCTCGAACCTGTGTCCCCTGCATTGGCAGGCAGATTCTCAACCACTGCGCCACCAGGGAAGCCCTGATCTGGGGATTTAATTGGAATATACTCTTTTTTTTTTTTTTAAGCGTTTTTTTTTTAAAGGAACTCCTTTATTTATTTATTTATGGCTGTGTTGGGTCTTCATTTCTGTGTGAGGGCTTTCTCTAGTTGCGGCAAGCGGGGGCCACTCTTCATTGCGGTGCGCGGGCCTCTCACTATCGCGGCCTCTCTTGTTGCGGAGCACAGGCTCCAGACGCGCAGGCTCAGCAATTGTGGCTCACGGGCTTACTTGCTCTGCGGCATGTGGGATCTTCCCAGACCAGGCCTCGAACCCATGTCCCCTGCATTGGCAGGCAGATTCTCAACCACTGCACCACCAGGGAAGCCCTGGAATATACTCTTTTAGGTAGAGCGCAGATGCTCGGGTAACCTCCCTTTTCCCCATGTCTCTCTGTGCCTCACACCAGAACCTCAAAGAAGTAGATAGCCACAAAAAGATGAACAACCCCTAGAGCCAAGTGGAGACAGCCGGAAGCAAGCTCTAAACCCTCAATCCATATGAATCTAATGCTTTCAGACTCTTGGCACTTATGTGCCTACACCTACCTACCACTTACAAAGCACACTGATGCATCAGGTGCAATGCTAACCACTTCATGACTTCATAAAGTGCATCTAGTGTAATTCTCACAACAGACACCTCTATGAAATAGGAAGTCTTATCTCCACTGCACAAATGAGGAGACAGAGGCACAGGTGGGACACTATACCAATTAAATGACACGAGCCAGAATTCAAATCCTGCTTTAAGTACAAGGTGTGTAGTCTTAACAGCCCATTATATTACCTCTTTCAATGTTTACAGAGGCACTGTACGTAGTCTTATAGTAATCCATTGCATTTTTCTATGGAATTTTATATTAATTTATGAGTTTTTCTTATCTTAAGCATTTATTGAATAGCTGCTATGCACCCAGCCCTGTGCTAGTTGCTATGGGGATCCTGGAAAGTGTGACATCATTCCAGCCCTCAAGAAGCTCACAATTATACATTGGTTTGAGAGGCTAAAGGAGAGCAAGTCATTTCTCTAATACTTGGAGAAGTGAGAACGTTATCGAGATGAGTAGTGTAAGGTGGGGAGGGACATTTAAGGTCAGAGAGGATATGAGGTTTGAATTAAGCCTTGAAGAATAAGCGAGCTTTAAACAGCAGCAGGGACGAGTGGGGCGGGGGTCTTGTAAGCAGAAGAGTCTGCTCTTGCAAAATTGAAGAGGCAAGAAAAGTCAGAAGACAGTGAGATGACCAGTTTGAGTGAAACTGAAGCTGTATGCATGAATGTAAATGGTGTAAAAACATAAAATCCAACATAAAAAGAGAATGATATGTGAAGGGAATTAACTGACTAATAAGGCAGGTGTCCATAAATATTAGTAAAGGGATGAGACGTGACAAGAACTAGTTCTTTCCCAAGAGAATATCATTGGATAATTAGGCTTACATCCTGTCTGCCTGCTCTTAAGTAACCTAAATAGAAAATCCAGGAAACTGAATGGTCACATGTGTTCAATCAATCATGTGTTTTGGATCATATAAACAAATACTTTAAATATTTTCTGTTCTAGCACAGTTCATAAGAACTGAATCCCTCCTACGCACTCGGAATGATGATCAGAGTCCAAAAGAGTTGGTTTCTAAACCTAGTTCAACCACTTCCTGGTTGAGTGACCTGATCAAGGTAAATAACTTTTCTAAGCTCAACTGTAAAATATGGGTAAGAGTACCATAGTTACAGGGCAATTGTGGGGATTCGTTGAGATAACATCCATGTTTTATAGGCACTCAGATATTAGCTTTCTCTCCCCAACTCTGACGTTTTATTCTCTAAAGCAGATGGTTCACGTTGGTTTAGAAAGGGAGGAAGGAAAGCGGCACAGCAGGAGGTGGCAGCCTCATAAACAGGCATGCGTAGTGGACATCAATTACTTTGGTTCCCCAGAATAGCCACTCCCCTCGTTTCCTAGCTCTGCTCCATGTCCTTGTTTTAATCATGTTACAGAACCTACCTTCCTGGCCAGAATTATTGTGGGAAGAACTTATCTTAATCCAAGTCAGACCAATGACAGGGCTCAACCTCTTGGCTACAACCATTATACCAGAGATGGGCACCTGACACAAACCAGGCCAATCAGATTCTTCCCCGGAATTTTTGAACCTGAACTGGGGACACTGGCTGAGTTTCACTTCCTCTCCTCTGTTATTCCCTACCCAAAAGAAGAAGTAGTTTGACAGTAATAGAAGGTGTGAATCTTCCCATCTAGAATAGTGACAAGACTGAGAGAGACCATCTGAGAAATATTTTGGTTCCGAGTTCCACCTGTGCCAGATCCAGCCAGCCCTGCCTTCCTTGTTTGGTGAGCCAAGAAACTTCCCCTTTCTGCCTAAATAAATTTGAGTTGGGCTTCCATCATGTGCAACCCAAAGAACCCTACACCAGAATGAAGAAGGAAATGAACTTGTCGTGTCTGGAGAACAATGAAGAGATACACTTCGTTGGAATAAGAGATTTATTTTAAGGAGTTGTGAGATCAGAGCTGAATGAGGAGGGGTGTGAATGCCACCCACCAGGGAGTCACTGAGGCTTCTGAGCATGGAGCAACATGGTGAAAGCCGTCGCTTAGGATCAGTAATGTGGGGAGGGTCATCTATGATGAATAACTGCAGGGAGAGGCTAGAGGCCGGGAGGCCGCCTTGGAGGCTGTTGGAAGTGGAGCAGGGTAGATTCCGGTGCATCAACCTTCAGCAAGCAATGGAGAGTCATGGGGCTTCACCTTGTTGGTGCTTGTGCCCTGAAATCTGCTTCCACCTTTGGAATTTCACTTGACACTGGCTTCATCAGGGAAAATGTCTATCGACAGTCACATCAATAGGACATGTGTAATTAACTCAGAGTCCCGCCCCCCAGGGGGTGGCCATGGGGAGGGTTCAGAATATAAGAGCTCAATATCATAGTCAAAGCTTTTACGCATGTGTCTTCCTCCAGTGGGTTCCACGCTGACAGTGTGGCTAAATGAGGCTTAATTCGACCGTCCCAACAACCTATGGTTAATGACATGACATGGTTGTAATTTGCATTTGGTAAATGCAATTTTGGGGCTATTTGCTCTCTCTTAGCTTTCTCTCCTGGGATCCTGGACCCCTGTGTTCCTTGGGGGGCAGGTTTCCTTTTCAACACCACAAATACCATCTCTGCTATTGGGACACAACAGTTAAATAATGTGAAATTGCACTGATGCCAGTGAAATAAAAGTGAGTTTTACAAAACCGAGTTCCTTCCCTGAACATAATAACAGTAAATTTCTAGGGTCCTATCGTGTAATATCCATTAGATTTATTATGTTGCAATTCCCAGTCCCACTACTTCTGCCTGAGGGTGAGTATATTACATTTCATCACAGTTTCATTTTCTCCTACAGATGAGAAATGGGAATGCGATTGCAGTTATGTAGCATGCATGTGTTAAATCTGATCTCTAATAAAATCAAACACATCACAACTCAAAGCATTTTAGCACAGTGTCGGGAAAATGAAACACCATCTGTCATCATGTAGAGATTGCCTTATTATAACACAAAATCAAACTGCTCAGTGTGAACATTGCTACTTAATAAATGGGTAAATGAAAACTGATAATTATGGTCTTATTTATTTTAAATGATTACTTAAAGCCACCAAAAGCACAACATAATTTGTCAATTAGGCACTCTGGACCCCATAACAGTATATAGAGCAAACACCCCTCGGTAAAAATGGTGCATAGACTTGGAGAGAAACAAAGGGGAGAGACTGAAAGGAACTTTCAAGAACTGCCAGACGTGGAGATGAGGAAAGAAGCCCAAGACTTGAGAAATCCTGGTCAGTCCTGATCAGGTGGCTGCAGTTTCCACATGAGAATCGCCCAATATTTTCACTTGGAAAAAAATCAACAGTTTCCAGTGTGCAGGAAGATATGGTGATAGACTGAGGGTCCCAAGGAGAGCTGGTAACACTGCCTTCATTCCCATGAGACACATGTTAAGATGTTTCCAACTCTTGGGGGCACGAGGTTTTTAACTTGGTTTTAATCTTTCACTTGAATAGCACACTATTAGGCTAGAGTTAGTCATTTCTGAAAACAAATATTAAAGTAGGTAGAAAATACACAAGTTGGGAGAGAGACGTAGGAAATTTGAAGAGAATTAAGGGCACTGATAGTTGTGAATCCACCATAACACGGACAAGGGCTTTGTTCTTCCCTGGAAAAAAAGGAAATGGAAACACCTAAATGACTCACTGTGATCAAAGATACAAGGTGATGTCTCTTCCTAATGCTTCTACCTATAATCCTGATTATCTGCCCTGATGAAATCGCAACCATTCCTGGGATCTTACGAGATGTGACAAGAGTCTGCAAGCCCAAGAAGACAGAGAAACGCCTCCTGTCCCTGTGCTAAGCAGTTTGATGTAGACATACTACACAGGGATTAACAATTCTAGACTCTTCCTTTGACATGTCATCCAGTTTTTCAGAGTCTTACAAATACTGCAAATTCTCTTAGTCCCCAAGAAATTGATGGAGAGTTTACAGACCTCCCCTAGGTTTCCCACACTTCCCCTAAGACCTAGAAAAGTGGCAGGAAAATAAATTGAGTCTGAAAAAAATACAGTCTACTACCATCTTACTATGCCCCTCCTCCAAAACTTTAAAGGGTGGTTTCATGGAGGGACTGTCTTAAGTGCCATCACAATTGATTTAATTTCCTAATTTCATGAAAACTTTATTACAAGGTGGTTTCATCTCCAATATTCAATTCAATTAGGTAAATATTTTGGAGCACTTGTTATATTTAAATCAATGAGGTGATTTAAATAAATAAGCAGTTTGCATTTGCATGTAATTTGCGACCCAGTTAGATAGAGAAACCTTGAAGGGATTAGAATTTGTGGTAAAAGAAGGTAAAGTTGCATTCAAAGAAAAACTGTCTTGTTGTGGGAAAGAGCATTTCCAGCTGAGGTGATTGGGAAAGGCTCATAAAGGAGGTGGCATATAGGATGGACTTTTTAAAATTGAAGTATACTCGATTTATAACATTTCAGGTGTACAGCAAAGTGATTCAGATAGATATATAGATATAGATATAGATATAGATATATTCTTTTCAGATTCTTTGCCATTATAAGTTATTACAAGATATTGAATATAGTTCCCTGTGCTATACAATAGGACCTTGTTGTTTATCTATTTTATATATAGTAGTGTGTATCTGTTAATCCCAAATCCCGAATTTATTCCCCTCTCCCCTTTGGTAGCCATAAATTTGTTTTCTATGTCTGTAAGTCTATTTCTGTTTCATAAATAAGTTCATTTGTATCATTATTATTTTAGATTCCACATATAAGTAATATCATATGATATTTGTCTTTCTCTATCTGACTTATTTTACTTAGTATAATAATCTCTAGGCCCACCCATGTTGCTGCAAATGGCATTATTTCATCCTTTTTTATGGCTGAGTAATATTTCTCTCTCTCTGTCTCTCTCCCTCTCTCTCTCTCTCTCTCTCTCTCTCTCTCTCTATATATATATATATATATACCACACCTTCTTTATCCATTCATCTGTCAGTGGACATTTAGGTTGCTTCCATGTCTTGACTATTGTAAATAGTGCTGCAGTGAACATTGGGGTGCATGTATCTTTTCGAATTAGAGTTTTCACAGGAAGGACTTTGAAGAACTCAAGAGGTAAAGAGGATGAGGCAGAAGGTGAGGTATGGTTGGCAGAATTCTAAGATGACCTCATGGTGTAAAAAAGAATTTGTCTGGTCTTTGTCCCAGGTTCCTGGCATACAAGTCCCAAAACCTTTGGGATTTCATGAGTGAGAAGAATGTTTCTGATATGCTAATGAGGTAACTCGTGGTGGGCCCTTAGATAGTCACCAGAAAGACCAACCTTGTATTTGGGGGGTTGGAACTTTGGATCAGCCTGGAACTTTGGATCTCCCAGGGAGAGAGGGGGACTGGAGATTGAGATCAATCATGCGGCCAATGATTTAATTAAGCATGACTACATAACAAGACCCTCAATAAAAACTCTGGCATCCAAGTCTCAATGGAGCGTCCTGGTTGGTGCACACATGGATGTTCTGGGAGTGTGACACACCTTGACACCACAGGGAGAGGGCATGGAAGCTCTGTGCTCCCTCCTACACCTCACCATGTGTGTATCCTTTCTAATAAAAGTGTAATCGTAAGCATTACTTTTCTGAGTTCTATGAATCATTCTAGTGAATTATCAACCCGCTGAACTTATAACCATTTGGTAGAAGGATGGGTGGCCTGGGATCTCACTTGCAGCTGGCATCTGAAGTAGGGTCAGTCTTACAGAGAACTCTGCCCTTAATTTATGGAGATTATCCTCAGTGGGTCTGATCTAATGAGGTGATCCCTGAAAAGGAGTGGAGCTCTTCCTAGCAAGAGAGTTGGAAACATCAGAGTGATTCAACAAGAGGTATTCACCATTGCTAGGTTTGAAGATGGAGCAGGCCATGTGGCAAAGAACACAGCAGCCTCTAGGAGAGCTGTCTCAGCCGGCAGCCAGCGGCCAGCAAAGAAATGGGGACCTCAGTCCTACAGCTGCAAGAAACTGGATTCTGTCACAACCATGTGAGCTTGGAAGAGGACCATGAGCTCAAGATGAGAGCCTAACTGACACTTTGATTGCAGGCTTGTGAAACTCTGAGCTGAGAACCAAACAACACAATGCCCAGACTCTGACCTACAGAATTGTGAACTAATAAATAGGTTTTGCTTTAAGTCACTAACTTTGGGGTAATTTGCTACACAGCAATAGAAAACTAATAAAAGAAGGCCTTGTGATGAATATGTCAGGAATCACATTATCATTCTATACAGCCATATTGATTTGTCTGTCCAGCTTCTCTGATTATCTGGGATTTTCCCCATTACCATCTGCATCACTCCAATCCTCATGGTTATCATTTTGGAAATGTGACCTGCCTCAGGGACAGAACTGATTGGTCCAGGAGTGAGACCTAGACAGACCAATTAGAGCCCTTCTCTGGAACTTTCAGACTTGAGACACAGAGGGTGGCTGAAACTATAAGATGCATGTATCAATAACTAGTGGTGGGTGTGTTTTCTCCTATGTGGGAGAAGCTCTGCTGTGAAAGGAAAAGAATGAATTCAGCACATAAAGAGAAGCAGAGACAAGAAATACTGTGGCTGTCTGACACCAAAAACAAAGGCAACAAAGCAAAAATAAACAAGGGGGACCACATCAAACTAAAACACTTCTGCATAGCAAAGGAAACCATCAACAAACTAAGAAGACAACCTACTGAATGGGAAAAAATATTTGCAAATCGTATATCTGATAAGGGGCTACTATCCAAAATATATAAAGAACTCATGCAACTCAATAGCAAAATAACAATTTGATTTAAAAATGGGCAGGGGATCTGAATAGACATTTTTCTAAAGAAGACATAGAGGTGGCCAACAGGTACATGAAAAGATGCTCAACATCACTAATCATCAGGGAAATGCAAATCAAAACCACAACGAGATATCACCTCACACTAGGTAGAATGGCTATCATCAGAAAGGCAGGAAATAAGTGTTGGCCAGGGTGTGGAGAAAAGGGAACCCTAGTACACTGTTGGTGGGAATGTAAATTGGTGTAGCCACTGTGAAAAACAAAATGGAAATTCCTCATAAAATT
This sequence comes from Balaenoptera acutorostrata, assembly GCF_949987535.1. NCBI lineage: Eukaryota > Metazoa > Chordata > Mammalia > Artiodactyla > Balaenopteridae > Balaenoptera > Balaenoptera acutorostrata. Next base: position 32,150,451 of record NC_080082.1, on the reverse strand, counting down.
AAAAATAGAACTACCATATGATCCAGCAATCCTACTTCTATGTATTTATCCAAAGAAAATAAAATCGCTAACTCAAAAAGATATATGCCCTCCCATGTTCATTGCAGCATTATTTACAATAGCCAAGATACGGAAAACCCTAAGTGTCCATCAATGGACGAATGAATAAAGAAAATGTGATATATATATGAATATTATTCAGCCATAAAAAAGAATGAACTCTTCATAACATTGTAAATCAACTATACTTCAATTTTTTAAAAAAAGAATGAAATCCTGCCATTTGTGACAACATGGGTGGACCTGGAGGGCATTATGCTAAGTGGAATAAGTCAGACAGAGAAAGACAACTACTGTATGGTCTCACTTATATGTGGAATCTAAAACAAAACAAAACAAAACAAACAACCCAGCTCACAGATACAGAGAACAGATTGGGGATTGTGGGGATTGCCGGGGGGTGGGGGTGGGAGGGAGAGAAGGGGGCAGGTAGCAAAATGGGTGAAAGGAATCAAAAGGTACAAATTTCCAGCTAAAAAATAACTAAAGAAGTCACATGGATGTGATGTACAGCATGGTGACTATAGTTAATAATACTGTAGTGCATATTTTAAAGTTGCTGAGAGAGGAAATTTTAAAAGTTCTCATCACAAGACAAACATGTTCTGTAACTATGTATGGTGATGGGTGTTAACTAGACTTATTGTGGTGATAAGTTCGAAATATACAGTCATCCTGTACATCTGCGGGGGATTGGTTCCAGAACACCCCTCACTTACAAAAATCCACGGATGCTTAAGTCCCTTATATAAAATGGCATAGTATTTGCATGTCACCTACGCACATCTTCCCATATACTTTAAATCATTTCCAGATTACTTATAATACCTAATACAATGTAAATGCTATGTAAATAGTTGTAAATAGCATGTAAATGCTACGTAAATAGTTGCTGGCATGTGGCAAATTCAAATTTGGTGCTTTGGAACTTTCTGGAATTTTTTTTCCTGACTATTTTAATCTGCGGTTTGTTGAATCCAAGGTTGTGGAACCCGTGGATACGGAGGGCTGACTGTATACAAATAGAGAATCATTATGTTGTATGCCTGAAATTGATATAGTGTTGTGTATCAATACCTTAATTTTAAAAGAAAAAGAAAGAAAGAAATATTGTGGCCGTATTTGAGCTCCGGGTTCCAGTTCTTCCTTAGGCCCAAATACAACTTGGCTTTAGGTTCTGAGAGACAAGTATCTTTTACAAGAAATTCCCTTTTGACTTAAGCCGAATCAAGTTGGGTTCTGTCTACTTTAATAAATACAGTCTTAATACAATAATGTTAGTAAAAGTTCAGTTTTCTAATTTATACTAGGCCGAGCCTAAATTCTGCATGTTCTAAGACAATGTCTCTCCTCCAGGGAGTATATTCATGGTTACTCCACAGATAGGGTGCTGGATTTCCCAGACACGAATCTAAACAAGGCCTTTATTTTTACCGTTTAGATGTTTCCAGAGGATGCCAAAATCATTGATTCATGTGATCAATTCAGCAAACAACCTGTTAATTAATATTAAGAAAAGAAAGAACTTAGCCACAGTTGGTTCATTGAACTGGCCTTGTAGATAAGCTTCAAAACCACGTTGCTGGGCTTCCCTGGTGGCGCAGTGGTTGAGAATCTGCCTGCCGATGCAGGGGACACGGGTTCGAGCTCTGGTCTGGGAAGATCCCACATGCCATGGAGCAACTAGGCCCGTGAGCCACAATTACTGAGCCTGCGCATCTGGAGTCTGTGCTCTGCAACAAGAGAGGCCGCGACAGTGAGAGGCCCGCGCACCGCGATGAAGAGTGGCCCCCACTTGCCGCAACTAGAGAAAGCCCTCGCACGGAAACGAAGACCCAACACAGCCAAAAATAAAATAAATAAATTAAATTTTTTAAAAAGCCCAGAAGAAGTTCGAGACAATTTTAAAGCATCAAAGAAAACACTGGATATTTGGAGGAAACTTGGCATTTCAGGCCTCCTACCCATTTTTCCCATGAAAATCAAATGGGAGGGTAACACAAATGAAAGGATGAGTATAATAGTTCTTTTCCTGTTGCAACAGATTGAAAAGCAAAACTCAGATTGTCTTCGGCAAAAGGGGAAAGAAAGGAGCTCAAGTAACGGGAAATCTGGGGGGTTCAGCTGCACAAAGGCATGGACACCGTCACCCCCACTCCCCCATGCACTCCCTCCCCAGCTCCAGCGACAGCTTCAGGATGTGCTTCCTCCCTCTCTTCCTCTCTCGGCTCTGCTTTTCCCTGGGCCGGCTTTACTCTTACTCAGATGCTCTTCACGTGATGATTCCAGAGATGCTCAAATGAACATCCTCAGAGCTCCGAATCCGGCCAAAAGAGAGTTGTCTTTTTTTTCCAACTCTTCAACAAAAGCGCACAACTCAAATACCAGTGGACTGATTTGGGTCAAAAGTGCATCCCAAATCATTGTGGGGAAGGGGGGCTGGACTGAGGTGAGCGGGTTGGTCCCCCCCCCCCAAAATCGGGGTTGTACTGAAGAGTAGGAGTGACTTCTGGGCCAGCAAAAGCAACAGGTGTCCACTGCCGTAGTCTTGCCTGGTTCCAGGCTCCGTGCTACCCCTTCTTCACACCTGGAGCCACTTGACCTACATTTTCAAGCTCAACTGACCACAGGCTGACTTCTGGCATAGGGGATCTGAGAAGCTTCAAGCTATCACCCCAAAACTCGGCCTCAAGTCAGTTTTGTTGGTTTTCCAGCTCTGACCCAGCTTTATATCCCAGGATTCTTTTCTTGTTCCCTAGACCTTCTTGTCTTGGCCACCTGCCTTAGGTATCTCCATTAACATGGAATGACCCAGACTTGCTTTTGCTAATTTTGTCCCAGAAACTGGCTTGGAATCCCAGTTCCATCTTGGGCCATGTGTGGACAGACTTCCATGATGTCAACATGGATGTTAGTGTATTATATATTTCTCAATTATCCATCGTTATGTACCACTTGCCTGTTGAAACTCCTCCCATCTCTTGTTATTTCCTGCTGAATCCTCAAAGTGTGTCCCTAATCCAGAGTATCATTTGTCCTCCATTGGCTAAAGTCTGCTTGCTGGGCAGGACTTTTTTCAATTATTCAAGGCTATGTCTAATTTAAAAAAATAATTCCTGTCTCTAGGGGGCATTTTTATATTTGCCACCAGCAGCCATCTCCCTTTTCTACAGTACTCTAATTTTCCCAGTGTCAATCCATGGCTTGTTTGGCCTCAGATTCACTCCTCGCTTTCCCTTGCTCTATTCTGTATTTCAGGATTGCTGATTCCTACAAACTGCATTTCCTAAGCCCCAGTCAGATGTTTTCCAAGAGAATTAACTAATGAGGGGCAATGGCAAGAGACTGGAGGGTAGGAGAAAGGGAGATGCCATAGTATTTCTCTCCCTCCATCTCTGCCTTGGGTGATGTGTCCAGCAGTGGGAGTATCTTCTCCATGGCTTCAGCTCCTACCAGGCAGCCTCTGCTGTAGCTCCTCCTTCCACCAGGTGGACCTGGCCCCAGGGCTCTGGGAATTTGCTTCCTTCCTTCCTCTGTCCCTCCAGCCAAGCTGCGGTAGCAACATCCTGCTGTTGTTAATCTCAGGATTACTCCACCATTCCCACCTGGCTTCTCTGCTCTGCCATAACTTGTGTAACCAATCGCCTGCATTAAGTTACCTCTGCTTTAAATATTCAAAGTAGTTTCAGCATCCCTAGTTGGACCCTGTTTGATCCCACTCTTTCCCCCATCCTCAGTCCATTTGATTCTCGTGAAGCTGACTCCACCCCCAGCTGTAAAGGTGGGCAGGTGACCATGTGACTTAGACCTGGCCAATCAGAACATCTCATCCCCCTGGCCACAGTGACTGGTTCAGGAATTTGCATATGGCACAATCAGAGCCAATGATAAATGTTATCAGGAGTTATGCTGGGACTGCTGGGAAAGAGACAGATTCTCCTTATTCTCTTGGACTTCCAGGTGTAAAGATATAAGCCCATATCTACCATCAGTCATCTTGCCAGTCTATGAAGACAGTCCTGGCTGAGAATGAAGTCGATATGGGTAACAGCAGAGCTGAGAGATAGAGGGAGGAAAAATAAGTCTTGATAATATCTGTTGTCTGATACCATGAGCCCCTAGAGTCTGAAGACAAAAGAAACTGCCTTATGAAGAAGGGGAAGAAAAAGCTATATCTATATCTATCTATCTACCTACCCACACATAGTTTTTTAAAATAGCTGAAAAGCCCAGTCCAAAGGCTAAATCCAAGGTCTCAAATAATATGATCGGGACAAGGTCTTCCCTCTTCCCCACCTTTTTCTTGGTTCTGCTTAATTATGTGCCCACTCTAAACCACTGTGGCTAAGGATATATAATATTTCATTGCCCGGTCCTGGCCAAGGGTCTACCCCTAGAAGCACGGGAGAGGAGGGGTCAGCCCCAACCAAACTACATGGAGAGAATTGGGGGAGAAGTGGTTTCCTGAAAGTGTGTGCAGTGCTGTAATTTCCAAACAAGGAGGAGGCAGTAACAGTCCCTGACCTGGTCCAGAGCTTCTATTTGTAGATAGGAAAACTAAAGACTGGAGAAGAGATATGACATGCCCCAGGCCACACAGCCCAAAATCACTTTTCTATGTCTGGTGTCATGGTAGCTGGAGACCTCATTAGCCTCCTTCCACAACAATTCACCAGAAATACCGTCCATGAGCTTCAAACAACACTCAGAATATTTCCAAACTTTCTTAGTTCATGGTGCCCTTGAAATCTCAGGAATTGTTCCCAGTGCCTCTAGGCCAAAAGAAATACATAACAGTTCCAAATATTTGGTAGTTAGGCTCAATTAACTAAGTATTTCTAGTCTAACAACTTAGTAACCATTTTTTAAAAATACAAATAAGTTTAAAGAAAAAATAAATTTTAATTTCATTCTAATGCCCATAACTAATTAATGGGAGGCAGGCACCCACCTATTAGACACCGTACAACTTCTCAAACCTTGGAATCAGATTTGATACCACTACCTGTACTTCCTATTCCACATTGATGTTGACACACTTCTTGCTTTTGATCACAGTAACTGTCAAAAAAAAAAAAGAACGAAAAAAGAAAAACAGCTTCACGAAGATACATCATGGAAAAGAATGTAGTTGAACTAATATTCACTACCTCAAGCTAGTAGTTTATATAGTGTTCAGCTGACTATCACTGGTTTCCTTCAAAAATTGTTAAAAATCCTGCGGTGCCACTATGAGTTAGCTGCAGTGCTTCGATACACCTTGACAGATGGTTCAGGAACTGCAGCCTTAAGATAAAGGCCTATGGCCTGCCCCCAGGGGTAGCACCTTGAGCCGCGGAAGGGAGGCATGGAGGAGAATGAGGGTGCTGCTGGCAGTTGGCCAGATTAGAGGAAATCCCTTGCCGTCTGAGCAGGAGGCATTACCCCTGAACTCCTTGCTCACCAGAGAAAAATGGCAAAGCCACCCCTAATTCTAAGGAATCAGCATAACCACCTTTGGCTTCCTTCTAAAGACAGTGGGACCACCATCACCACCCCCAAAAACCACTTGTGGCAGTATTTATTGCGTTTCAGAAGTTTGCTTCTTCATGATTTAGCTCCTATTTCCTTTTGCATCTCTGACCTGTAATCTCATGACAAACTTGCGCTATAAATTCCTTCAGAAACTGATGCAAAAATTCTTTTCAAAATTATGTAGTTCCCCTAAAATGAATATCAGTGCTGCTTATTTTCCCTATATCGTATCTACTGACCTGGAAGCAGAGAGATCCGTGCTTTGAACATGACTCTGCCATCCGCTTGCAGTGTGATGCTGACACACACACACATACAAGCCCCATTTTTCTTATTTGTTAAAAAATAAGGGGGCTTCCCTGGTGGCGCAGTGGTTAAGAATCTGCCTGCCAATGCAGGGGACATGGGTTCGAGCCCTGGTTCGGGAAGATCCCACATGCCGTGGAGCAACTAAGCCTGTGTGCCACAACTACTGAGCCTGCGCTCTAGAGCCCGCGAGCCACAACTACTGAAGCCCGTGCACCTAGAGCCCGTGCTCTGCAACAAGAGAAGCCACCACAATGAGAAGCCCGTGCACCGCAACGAAGAGTAGCCCCTGCTCACTGCAACTAGAGAAAGCCCGCGCACAGCAACGAAGACCCAATGCAGACAAAAAAATAAAATTAAAAAATTTAAAAAAATAAGGAACTTCCCTGGTGGTCCAGTGGTTAAGACTCCGTGCTTCCAATGCTGGGGATGCAGGTTCAATCCCTAGTCGGAACCAGGATCCCACATGCTGTGCGGCGCGGCCAAATAAACAAATAAATTGGCTTTAAAATAAATAAAATGGGGGTAGACTTTGAGATTTTACCAACCAGCAGATTTTTTAATGCTTTGGATATCAACCTATGATTGCCAAGGTTTAATTTTACCAAAGACAAACCAAGAGCAACTGCCATCTACTATCACCATTACTTTATAATATAAAGGTTATTTTAGCATTAAGAAAAGGAGAAAGACAATATCTCCCAATAATCTCCATTTTTAAAGCTTGTTTCTTTTACTTTATTAGGAAAACTCATTGTTTGTCCTTTTCTCCATTTTGCTTCAGACTGGTGAAAATTTCATCATAGATCAGCACAAGCTTCAAATGCATATTTGCACATCTGAGGCATCCCTCCCATCTTTGACTTTGTAGATGTTCACTGCAACAACTTAACTTTCTGAGCCTCAGTATCTCCATCTGACAAATGGGCGCAGAGAAACCAACTTTACTTCCCAGGGTTGTTATGAATGCGAAGTGAAAAAGTGGTTGTAGTAGTGCTTTAAAAAAAAAAAAAAAATTAAGGTACCATTCCTACCACCATCTTTTAAAATCCTTTATGTTCCATTCAGCATCAAGACTGCAATTATGGATCTCCCAACTTTTTCTCTAACTCTCCAGCCTTGACTGGTTTAATTTAGACACTGAACATTAGTTTAACAAAGTGCTTTCATGTTTATTATATTGGATTAGCAAATTATAAGCTATCATATGAGGCTTTCAAGAACACCCAGACAAATAGTCTGCACACAGGGAACCCTCATATAGTCACCATATGGGCTTCATTTATTAAAGCTTTGGACCCCGAGCATGGGGAGAGCCAACCTCTTTGCAGAGAGACTCCTGAGGACTGGTTGCTAGGAAGCTACAAAAGCTAGTGTTTCTAATGAGATTTAAAGTATCATAAATTATATATTATTTTCTGCACTTAGGACATTCATAGCTCTTTGGCTTATTTTGTATTTCATTTTGCATTGGTGACATATAATCCTTTACATATAAAATGCCTTGCATAAGAATTCCCTCAGAAATCAGAGCAAAATTACATTTCAAAATTATTATTTTTTCCTCCCTAAAATAAAAGTTCACATTTCTTTGTCTCCTTCTGTGTGTCCAGGGCAGGCAATTGCTAAGAATTTATTTTCTCCAGCTTAAAAAAAAATTAATCCCAGCCTTTACCAATAATAATTACTCAAGTGAATACTGTGAGTTGAGTCTGGAGCTGCTGTTAATAAGAATTCTCATAATTCCATTTTCTGATGAGAGTTAATGTGGGTTCTGCGGGTTTAATTCCACAGATAATTACGGAGGCAGTATTTAAAAAACCTGTTTAGTTGGTACCCTTCCTCAACTCCCTTCAGTGTTCAACATTAAATAAAGAGCCATTCCACAAAAGAAATTCAAAAACTATTTGGTTTAACTGCCCATCTTTAAGGAGGAGAGTCATTATGCAAATACGGTACCCAGAATTGGCTGGTGGAGGCCAGTTCTGTCTGATCTGCATAATAAAATGCGGCCCCTGGTCTGTTTCAAAGGGCCAGGGGCATATTTCTGCAGAGAGTGGACACCCATAGAACAAGTTAAGAGAGTGGTTTTCGATTAAGAAGTTGTTTTGATCAGGAACATTTGTGAAATGAGATTTTTAACATCTTTGGAAAGCAATGGTCCCTGAGAAACACGTTTTCTTTTTTGCTTCCCCTTTGTAACTTGTCTTCTTCTCCATCACAATCTTCTCACATTAGGCAGCTTTCAGGGACATCTCTGGGATTTAATTTAGCAAGCTCTATTTTTCACTTTTAACAACAACCAAGGGCTCTAGAAAGGTACAATTAATTCCAGCAAAAGTTTAGGAACAAGTGTAAGTCGAGACACGGAGAAATCTGGGAGGCATGGATATGGCCATCAACAATTGGATGCAGGACTGCGGAGCCCAGGCCTTCTTGGAATGTTGAAAGTCATCTTTGTCTTGCCTTCACAGTAGCCAGTTTACACACTACTCCCCATTATCTTCCCCCCAATTCCAGTGTAGGGGCATTTGACAGAGCAGTCTCTATCTGCTTCAGGGTCCTGATCTCTGCCTTTGATTGCTTGATTTCTGGACTCAGCTTATCCCTCACTGGGTTGGTAGCTGACCAATCAGAAATCTGGGCTTCACTCAGCATCCCGGTCCCCTGTTCTTTCTGCTCTGCTCTATACCAAAATATCCTTTTCCAACTGCATTCAAATGCAACTGTTCATAGACTTGTCAACTTATGAACTATGTCCTTTAGCTGTAATTTCAAGAAAACCAAGAGAGGGTAGAAGGATGACATGGAAGTCTGTAACAAGTGGCAAAATGGAAAAAATAAGAAATTGTTGGCAGATTGAAAAGAAATGGAAATAGAAAAAATAGTCCGAAAATATATATATATAAACCAGAATCATTAGAGTAGCTATATGTGAGTTTTGAAGGTTGATTTATATTTTCTTTTTTTGGTCTACTTGTCTTTTCTACATTTCCTACAATGATCATGCATTACAGTTACAAATATTTTAAATATTTTTTTAAGCTTGTACTGATTTCCCATGTTGATATGGCCAAGTGAAGCCTTCAGGTGTGGCTGCACGAGCCTGGACCCTCTTGGACTTCAGCTTCCTAATTTGTAAAGGAAGAATCTGATTCTGAAGTCTCTTCTGGGGCTCATGTGTTGTGTCATCTATGAATACCTGTTTCATCCTAAGGATAAAATAAAAATAAAGAAGCAAAAGGATAAGGAGGCAAAATAAGTCTTATTCCTACAACTCAGCAATATTCAAACTATAAGAGTGCTTGGAGATCTTCCAAGATGTTCCTGTGTAAGAATTATTTGAAAAGAACTATTCCACTAAGCAGAAAAATGGTTGAGAACCTCTGATCTATTTTAATGCCTTAGATAAGAAATAAGTGGCTCAAGGGTGACTTGAGCCTGCTTCAAGCTAGAAGCAGGCAGAGCTAGGACTGGAACTTTGATGTCTTAGATCTGTCTAGGGCGTCTTCTACCAAATTATGTGCTTTCTTTAATTTGTGATGTTTCCCTATTTGACCCCTGAATAGGGTGACTATTCATTGCAATTTGCCTCGGATCGTCCAGGTGTATGGCTGTTGTCCCAGTGAAATTATTAATAGCATCCCTTTTGCTCTCAAAAACATCTTGAATTAGACAACTTTTATGGTCATGTCACTCACCCCTTAGCCCTCTCCCAGCCTGGCAGCATGACACAGCTTGACCTGGGTTCCCTCCTTGACATCTGTCTCCATCAGAGAAAGGACTGACCCTAACATCTCAGAGTCCGTCTTCATTCATGGGTCATCTTATGGTCTGGATGACAAAAGAGATCCCAGGAGACATAGACTGGGGTTTGGCCTCTTAGCTCAGGAACCAAACTCTTCAACAAATCATAAGGGGAGGTGGGATGAATTGGGAGATTGGTATTGACATAGATACACTATTGATACTATGTATAAAATAGATGACTAATGAGAACCAACTGTATAGCACAGGGAACTCTACTGAGCGCTCTGTGGTGACCTAAATGGGAAGGAAATCCAAAAAAGAGGGGATATATGTATACATATAGCTGATTCACTTTGCTGTACAGTAGAAATGAACCCAACACTGTAAAGCAACTATACTCCAATAAAAAATTTTTTTTAAAAAGCAAAAAAAAAATCATGAAACACCATGCAGAGAGAGAGGCCAGACCTGCTTAAAAGGAGACCACCATATCCACATGGGGCAACAGCCCCTTTCTTTCTAAAAGGAAGAATATTGTATGTAAAATGTCTCATATCCCAACTAGGGATATGAGTCTTGTCCAATCAGCCTCTTTCATTCATTTGTTTGACAATTCCTATGTGTCAGGTTCCATGTTAGTCCTTGAGGAGAACTACGTCACAGTCTGTATCCCCAAGAAGTTCACAGTCTAACTGGGGCGGTGGGGAGAGGTAAGGATGCAGGTTTTACATATCACTGACTCATCTTTACCATTCTTAATCTCCTCCAGACAATGTGCCCTGTAGTAGGCACTCAAAAAGATTTGTCGAATGCGTGCATGAATGAACGCATTAACTAACATTGCCTTATTCTGTAATTGCATTGTGTATGTATTTCTCATCTCCCAAGGGATAGAACCATATTATGATAGCATGGTAGACTCAGAGAGACAGTAACCTGTAACAGGTAAGAAGTTGGGTCTACAGGCAGAGTTCCTAGGTGTGAATCTTGGCTTTTCCACCTGCTAGTTGCACAATTTGAAGCAATTTACTTTACTTCGCTGTGCCTCAGTTTCCCATTCTGAAAATAAAGATAATAATAGTAGCTACTTCATGGGGTTGTTGAGATGATTGAGCTAATGCATACTCAGTACCTGAAGCAGTGCCTAGCGATGGTGTTGTGCTGGTAAATGTTTAACGATCAGCTTTCTGGTGGTTAAAACACACACACACACACACACACACACGCACGCACATACACCCCAATTTGTCCCATTTGCTGATTTCAGTGGTGTAAATGCTTCCACCACCAATCACCATCAACATGAAATCACTGAACTCAGAGCTGGGAAGAGATGTGTCCAATCTGTTTGGTGAGCCAGCTCTCCATTGAGTTATATCTAATGAGCTAATGTACGGGAAATCATTTCCTAAACTTTTGTATATGTTAAGTTTGCTCTGTTAATCTTTTTCTGTTTGTGGTCCTTATTGTGTTTAGCAGAATGGTAAAGATATGAGGTCAATTTCTCAATAATTATACGAACAAGCCAACTACAGTCACCAAGTCTGGCTGAGCACCAAGGAATGAGGGAGGTCCCCTTCACAGCACTGTCCACTGTGCACGATGTTGTCAAGTTTCTTTAGAAAGATGCCATGATAATAACAGTCAATTTTAAAGGACTTACTATAGTCTACAAACTGTATCAGGTGCCTTAAATACATCATTCCATTTTATCCTCACAACTTTGAAAAATCAGAAATATAACCCCAATTTACAGATGAGAAAACTGAGGCTCAAAGGGGTAAAAACACGCTCTTACTCCACCACCACTAAGTGACAAAACCAGGATTTAACCCTGGTCTGTGTGATGTCAAAACTCACACCCTAAACCACTTACACTTGAACTTCCATGACGCTTTTAGGTCCTAAAGTCATTTTTTTTTTTTTTTTAAGAAATTCACGTTCTTTTATTTATTTATTTATGACTGTATTGAGTCTTCATTTCTGTGCGAGGGCTTTCTCCAGTTGCGGCAAGTGGGGACCCCTCTTCATCGCGGTGCGCAGGCCTCTCACCATCGCGGCCTCTCTTGTTGTGGAGCACCGGCTCCAGACGCGCAGGCTCAGCAATTGTGGCTCACGGGCCCAGCCGCTCTGTGGCATGTGGGATCTTCCCAGACCAGGGCTCGAACCCGTGTCCCCTGCATTGGCAGGCAGATTCTCAACCACTGCGCCACCAGGGAAGCCCTAGTCATTTTTTTAAAATTTATTTTATTTATTTATTTTTGGCTGCATTGGGTTTTTGTTGCTGCACGTGGGCTTTCTCTAGTTGTGGCAAGTGGGGACCACTCTTTGTTGTGGTGCATGGGCTTCTCATTGCGGTGGCCTCTCTTGTTGCAGAGCACAGGCTCTAGGCGTGCAGGGTTCAGTAGTTGTGGCTCGCGGGCTCTAGAGCACAGGCTCAGTAGTTGTGGTGCACAGGCTTAGTTGCTCCACGGCATGTGGGATCTTCCTGGACCAGGGCTTGAACCCGTGTCCCCTGTATTGGCAGGCGGATTCTTAACCACCGTGCCACCAGGGAAGTCCCTTAAGGTCATTTTAATTTTGACTATTGGTGCCAGTAGGCAACATATCATAGTGCCTAAGAGGATAAACTCTAGAGCCAGACCAGGTTCAAATAGGTGTCTGCTATTTATCAGCTGTGTGACTTCAGGCAAGTTACTTAGCTTCTCTGTGCCTCCGTTTCTTCATCTATAAAATGGGGATAATTATGGTGACTGCTTTAAAGTTTGTTTTGAGGACTAAATGAGCTAATATGTATGAAATGTTTATAACAATGTCTGGAACTGAATAAGTTCTATGTAATTGCTTAGTAAATGAAAATGAAGTTCCTTTAGATGAGGTGAGAGTATCCCTGGATTTCAAGAGAGAAATCACGTGAAACCAACTCTTAGATACAATAGCCAGTTCACTTAATTCACTTTCCAGAAAAGCTCCTGGCAGATGAAACCAAACAATAACAGGACCAAATACAGACAAACAGCAGGCCTAGCTTTCCTCTCACATGTACACTCTGCACCCTGAGTTTCCAGTTAAATGACCTCTATGGAAACCCCAATCATAACAGCTTACAATTTTCTAAGCAGGTTCTTCAGTGGTGACTATTAGTGCCCCTCAGAGGACACAGGATGGAAAATAAACAGGAGTTTTTATATGGTGATAAACTCATGACTTAAGTAGCCTTTCCTCAGTTATGGGTAACACAGTTCCACTCAGCTAACTAACCCCAAACAAAGCCACATAGACATGGCTCTCTCTCTCACATCCCTCCAAATCATAAGTAAACACTCCTGTTGAAAGGCAAAAGCTTTTGAAAAATCTGATCAAGATATAGACCCAGGTCATGTTGCTGTATCCACCAAATGGGTGGCTTTCAAAAAGTACCTGGAGGGGTCTCATTGAGTTCTTCTTTTCTTTCTAAAAGCATTTAGTTACCGGCGGTGGCAGCAATACAAGTTGGGTGACCCATATACACTTCCAGGAACTTTTTTTGCATAGTTTTGATAGCACCCCTTGAAACCTTTAACCACACATACACCCATGTAGTCCATCACCTCCAACACAGTACTTACCATGTTTTCCAATAAAGTCTGTGTCTTTAAGGATTACCTCTTATGTGTAGAAAGTTATAAGATCTAACTACCAGTGTACAAGATCAGGGGTCAGAGGAGCATGATAAATGGTACCACTGGGATGCAATCAGCAAAACTTGGAAATTCTATAGGGTAAATGACGTGGTTTCTTCCATGAATAAAAGGGAAGGAAATTGTTATAGATTAAAAGAGAGTTTAACTGATGAAAGAAATTAAAGTGATACAAACAGATGGAGAGATATACCATGTTCTTGGATTGGAAGAATCAACATTGTGAAAATGACTATACTACCCAAAGCAATCTACAGATTCAATGCAATCCCTATCAAACTACCAATGGCATTTTTTCACAGAACTAGAACAAAAAATTTCACAATTTGTATGGGAACAAAAAAGACCCCGAATAGTCAAAGCAATCTTGAGAAAGAAAAACGGAGCTGGAGGAATCAGGCTCCTGGACTTCAGACTATACTACAAAGCTACAGTAATCAAGACAGTATGCTACTGGCAGAAGAACAGAAATACAGATCAATGGAACAGGATAGAAAGCCCAGAGATAAACCCATGCACATATGGTCACCTTATCTTTGATAAAGGAGGCAAGAATATACAATGGAGAAAAGACAGCCTCTTCAATAAGTGGTGCTGGGATAACTGGACAGCTACATGTAAAAAAGTGAAATTAGAACACTCCCTGACACCATACACAAAAATGAACTCAAAATGGATTAAAGACCTAAATGTAAGACCAGACACTATAAAACTCTTAGAGGAAAACATAGGAAGAACACTCTTTGACATAAATCACAGCAAGATCCTTTTTGACCCACCTCCTAGAGAAATGGAAATAAAAACAAAAATAAACAAATGGCACCTAATGAAACTTAAAAGCTTTTGCACAGCAAAGGAAACCATAAACAAGATGAAAAGACCACCCTCAGAATGGGAGAAAATATTTGCAAACGAAGCAACTGGCAAAGGATTAATCTCCAACATATACAAGCAGCTCATGCAGCTCAATATCAAAAAAACAAACAACCCAATCCAAAAATGGGCAGAAGACATAAACAGACATTTCTCCAAAGAAGATATACAGATTACCAACAAACACATGAAAAGATGCTCAACATCACTAATCATTAGAGAAATGCAAATCAAAACTACAATGAGGTATCACCTCACACCAGTCAGAATGGCCATCATCAAAAAATATACAAACAATAAATGCTGGAGAAGGTGTGGAGAAGAGGGAACCCTCTTGCACTGTTGGTGGGAATGTAAATTGATACAGCCACTATGGAGAACAGTATAGAGGTTCCTTAAAAAACTAAAAATAGAACTACCATATGACCCAGCAATCCCACTACTGGGCAAATACCCTGAGAAAACCTTAATTCAAAAAGAGTCATGTACCACAATGTTCATTGCAGCACTATTTACAATAACCAGGACATGGAAGCAACCTGAGTGTCCATCAACAGATGAATGGATAAAGAAGATGTGGCACATATATACAATGGAATATTACTCAGCCATAAAAAGAAGTGAAATTGAGTTATTTGTAGTGAGGTGGATGGACCTAGAGCCTGTCATACAGAGTGAAGTAAGTCAGAAAGAGAAAAACAAATACTGTATGCTAACACATTTATATGGAATCTAAAAAAAAAAAAAAAGGTTCTGATGAACCTAGGGGCAGGACAGGAATAAAGACACTTTACTAGGAATAAAGACAGGAATAAAGACTTAGAGAATGGACTTGAGGACACAGGGACGGGGAAGGATAAGCTGGGATGAAGTGAGAGAGTAGCACTGACATATATACACAACCAAATGTAAAATAGATAGCTAGTGGGAAGCAGCTGCATCGCACGGGGAGATCAGCTTGGTGCTTTGTGACCACCTAGAGGGGTGGGATAGGGAGGGTGGGAGGGTGACACAAGAGGGAGGGGATATGGAGATATGGGGGTATATGTATACATATAGCTGATTCACTTTGTTATACAGCAGAAACTAACATACCATTGTAAAGCAATTATACTCCAATGAAGATGTTAAAAAAAAAAAAAGAGAGAGAGAGTTTAAAGCCATATCAACCAAATGCAACGTGTGGACTTTGGTTCAGATCTTCATTTGAGCAAACCAATTATAGAAAGTCATTTTGAGATAGTTTGAACACTCATTGAATATTTGATTATATTAGGAAATTTATGTTAACTTTTTAGGCATTAAAGATATTGTATTTATGCTTTTAAATACTTCTTATCTCTTAGAAATCCATGCTGAAGTATTTATGGATGAAATAATGGGATATCTGGTATTTGCTTTAAAACACTCCAGGCAGAGGTGAGGGGCATGGGGGGGAAGTCAGAATTGATGAAACCAAAGGACTCTATGTTGATGGTTGTTGGATGTTAAGTACAAGAGGGTTTATTATACTATTCTCTCTACCTTGTATATGTTTGAAGGTTTCTATAATGAAAAGTCTTTTCAACTTTCTGAAGCAGAAACATGTGAATCCTTTCTGACTTTTCCCTCCCTTCTTCCCTAGCCCCCTTCCCTGTGCTGTTCAGTCACCAGGGCTGGTCTCTTCTACATACTACAAACTGTCCCCTCTTCACCCAATAGCAACCACCTTAGTCAAACCCTCATTCCTTCCTTCCTGCATTATTGCCACAGCCTCCTTACTGTCCCCAGTCTCCAAGCTCCTGAGCCTTCATCTTCTCTCCCACCAGAGTAATCTTACTAAAATGCAAATCTGATCAAGGCACCCCGCTATGTACAACCCTTCAATGGCTCATCTTCATCTACCAGGAAGAGTCTAACCATGACCCACAAGACCCCTCATGATCCGATCCTTGCCTACCATTCCAGCCTCATCTTCCCATCTTGCCTTCAGATAAGTAGGTTCCAGCAATACCAGGCTACTTCTCATTCATTTGACAAGAATTTAATTAATGGGCCCCTATTATAAGATGAACACCATATTAAGTATGGGGAACACAATGGCAAAAACCACAGACAAAGTTCCTACCTCATGGAACTTATATTCCACTAGGAAAAACAATACATAAATAAACAAGACGGTGATGAACAGTGAATGTATTCACTTACAGTCCCCTGAATTTGCTATGCTCTTAATCTTCTACGTCTTTGCATATGCAGTTGCTTTTATCTGGAATGCCCTTCCACAATCAGCTCCCTTCATCTGCTGAATGCCCACCCATCTATTCACCCTTTAAGATTCAGCCCAGCCATAGCTTCCTCTGGGAAACCTTCCCTACCTCCCTCAGGCTTGGTTTTTCATCGTTGTATCACCAATATTTTGTACATTGCCTAGGCTAAAGTAGGTCTTTAATAAATGCTTATTTTAAAAAACAAATGTATGAATGGATCAATGAATGGATTTCTGCCTCCCTTAAACTGGCTTTCTTGGTCTTTTAAGTTGTGAGTGTTAAAAGCAGAGGTTACATTTGAGCATTATTCTATATCTTGAAGCATTTGGGATTATGATGTACTGTCTATTAACCAAAGTCATTGAAAATGGATATTTGCTTAAAGCAAAAGTTTCTCTGTGCATTTCCAGTGAATCGTGTTATCTGCAAAAAAGGCTCTACCATGAAATACACTGAGTTAAAGAAAAATTATACTGAGTAGTTTTTTTTTTATCTCCAGGATTTCTCAGAACCTTTAACATGCTAATTTGCATCGTGACTCTCCAGAATGACACTTTATATAATTTTCCAAAACATGTTTGACCAACGGACCCATTTGTTCTAAGGGCATCTCAACAGATGAAGGTCTTGAAGAGCATCTTTTAGGAAGCATTTGTCTACCTGATGCTCTGCCTAAGAGCTTGCCTTTACTGGTCCACGTGACTTACCATAAAATAAGTAATACAACAGAGCTTGGCAGCAGTGGCTGTTCAACAGCAAGAAAGTGCTGAAGCTCTCTGTTCCCTTGCCTCCTGGTCTGTTAAACTATGGTAATAACACATGCCAGAACAAAATCAGCAGAAAGAAAATAACTTACAAGGATGGGATGTAGAGATTTTATTGTTATTGTGTGTTATTATCACTATTTTCCAGGTTTCTCCCTTTCTGTCTTTATTCCTCAATCTATACAGTAAAGTTAGCAATGCCTTATTAATTGAGAAAATGGCATATCAATCAATGTTTGTTAAAACAAACGTACAAAAATGAAAATCTCTAAGGACAAAAATCAGTAGCTGCTAAGGCTGCTTCTAGATACGTGAGAAATGAAATAAGAGTAGACTATATGCCATTTGGGAGAAGAGAGTTTCTTTTAACACAGTGGTTTACATTGTTTTCAAGAACACAAAGAATGCAATAAAATACATGTGAATGTGAGATTTTACACATATATATGAATACCTGCCTTACACTATTGTGTGAGAAAATAAAATTGATGAAGGTTTTCTTTTCAGGCTATATCTTTGTAGCTTAAATGATGACTAATCTTACAGATTAAATCTGATCACTGGATTATTGATATTAATTCTTTCTTTGGCTTGACAGCTGTAGGATGAAAATGTCATCGGAAACACACTGAAATTGACTGAGCCCAATTAAGAAGGCAGGACCTGGGCAGACACATAAAAAATACATCAATCACAGCTCAGAGTTTCATTTTTAAGTCAGAATATTTTTGTAACTGGAGAAAGTAAGTTTAACACACTATATTAATAACAATATTATTTTACATGATGATTTATGTAATGATTTAAGCTTTAGTCCATTGTTTAAACCTAATCTGTCAACAAATAGTAAAGATTTCTTAAACTCTTTTAAAAGCACAGTTTGACCAAGAAATGATCAGACATGGAGGAGACTTTATCATCTTCAGAATTTTAAGCCGTGCTTTTGGTGAAAGCTTTTAGTTAAACAAAGATGAATCTGTCTAATCTGGCAATTTGCAAATAGGCTCATTTCAGTACGCATTCATTAATGTGCTGATTAGAATCATAATGTAGAGTGGGAGGCATCTTAAAGTCAACTCATTTATGGAAATGCTCATAAATTTAGCACATCTTTGTTCAAATAGAAACATTCCATAATTATAGAACGTAGAAAGAGAGTAGATTTTAAGCAATCGAGGACGAAGGAGCATACAAGTTCCTTGTTACAAAGTATCTAGACGGAAGTGACAAAACCTAAAATCAGAAGACGTGAAAGATATCCAGTATCAGTGAATGGTAAAATTGGCAGATTCCAGCAGACTCATCTTTATCCAAGTGCAGAAAGCAGTGGGAAAGAAGGAAATGGAGGGGTAAGGAGAGAAGGAAGTCTTTAGAAGTAAGATTGGTCGTGAGCTGATTATTGTTGAAATGACATGACTGATACATGAGATTGACTATTTTTATATTTTTTTATAAGATTTTTTTTTAATAAATTTATTTATTTATTTATTTATTTTTAGCTGTGTTGGGTCTTCGTTTCTGTGCGAGGGCTTTCTCTAGTTGCGGCAAGCAGGGGCCACTCTTCATCGCAGTGTGCGAGCCTCTTCACTATCGCGGCCTCTCTTGTTGCGGAGCACAGGCTCCAGACGCGCAGGCTCAGTAGTTGTGGCTCACGGGCCTAGTCGCTCCATGGCATGTGGGATCCTCCCAGACCAGGGCTCGAACCCGTGTCCCCTGCATTGGCAGGCAGATTCTCAACCACTGCGCCACCAGGGAAGCCCGACTATTTTTATATTTGTGTGAAACTTGTCATGATAAAAATGTAAAAATATGTCTATTTGACTTCTAGCAAGAAACATACTAATTTTAAGTGAATAAAAAGGAAATCAAAGGTAAATCAAGTACTATGAAAGGAATATATTGACTCTAAGGAAGAAAGGAAGGAAGAAAACTCTCCAGAGAAAGGAAGAAACCCTGTATAAGGAATATTTAGAAGAAAGCAGGATGAACTCAACATAACAACAGCAACAACAAAATTGTAACTGTGTGAGGTAAAGGACGTGTTAACTGTTGTGCTAAACTGCTTCACAGTATATACGTGTATCAAGTCATCACATTGTACACCTTAAACTTATACAGTGTCATATGTCAATTATATCTTAATAAAGCTGGGGGAAAAGAAAACCAGATGATGATACAGATGTGTTTTGATAGATAACACATTTTTCAATTTCAAGTAAAAACAAACAATTATTACTGAAGTACACTATATATTTAAAAGAGTACTAAGAAAAATGTACCGACAGAGGAGATAGATGTAGCCAGGACCAAAATTACAGAAAATATTCAAATCAAAATTCTCGTGAGAAGGTGGTTGAAATAAAAGAGAGGGAATATAAATTCCCACATGGGAAAGGGAGACTTGTGAAGGCAAAAAGGACACTTCAGAAAGTTCCAAGGATTTCTTTTCTCTCTAGGATAGCATTCATCCCACCCAAGCCAAACACCTTGCCCCTTCTGTGACCTGTATTTCTTTTTTTAAAAAAAGTATACTTGGTTTACAATGCTGTGTATCTAGTGTACAAGAAAGTGATTCAGTTTTATACATATATATATATATTCTTTTTCAGATTTTTTCCGTTATAGGTTATTACAAGATATTGAGTATAGTTCCCTGTGCTATACAGTAAGACCTTGTTAGTTATCTATTTTATATATAGTAGTGTGTATCTATTAATCCCAAACTCCTAATTTATCCCTCCCCCCCACTTCCCCTTTGTTAACCATAAGTTTGTTTTCTATTTCTGTTCTGTAAATAAGTACATCCCTCTGCATACTTCTAAGTGGTCCTAGGACAGGGCCGAAGGGAGATGACATGCACGCCCAGGTTCTACCTCAATAGGTACAGCGAGAAGGTGACAGGTATGTAGCTGTGCTGTTTAAAACCTTAAAATCTTTTGCTATTGAGTTTTTCTGAGTTTTTAGCATATTCCTTGTGACTGGTGGCATACCAGGCATCTAGGCATTATTTCTCAATTAATATTTGTTGGATGAATAGAAGAATGAATAGGTGAATGTACGAAAATAAATGAATGAAGCACAGAACATTCCCTGTATGATACCATCTCCACTAGATATCTGGGCACATGAGTGTCAGACTGCATCCAAGTCTATTTCATCTTGAAATGAACACATCAGGCAATAGGTGGCTTCAGGGTCACCGTCAGTTCCTCCCTGTCACTCACTCGTCTTATCCAATCAGTCCTCAGTGTCAATGTCACCTCCTAAATATCTCTCAAATCTACTCCTTCTTCCATTGTCTCATTAGACCCTTATCATCTCTCACCTAGACTGTCTGAATAGTTTCCTAACTACTCTTCCCTTAAACCTTTCCTTTCTCCAATATGAGCCTCTTTGACCACAGATCCATCATGCTTCTTCCCTTATTTAAAACATCCACAGCTCCCCTAACTCACAGGGTAAAATCAAAGATCCTTAGCCCAGGAAAGGCTTTCCCAAGACTCCCTCCACCCACCCACCAGTTTCCTCTGCTTCCATTATACCCAGCTCTACTTGTCGGGGGTCATGGTGGTTTTGTATGCTTTTCCTATATAAGATGCTTTTTTCTCCAGCTAGGGCACTATAGATCCTTCCAAGACAATTTCAAATGTAACCTCTGAAAAACTTTCTAATCATTCTTTCTTCTGTTTCCATTGGCATTTAGGTCATAGGCTTTTATAAAAACTTATCTGATTATTCTAGAATTATTCGTTGACTTGTCTGTTTTTCCCACTAAACAATGAGCTCTTAGATGGAAAATATCAATTCTTATTCTGGTCAGAATCTCCCATGCCCAGCAGGCACCTGACATATAGTAGGTATTCAATACATGTTTGTTGTATTAACATAATTCACATTTGGGAATGAGGTTAAGGACAGAGAAGGGAGTGACCCAAGATAGAGTCCAAAAAATGCTATGAAAAGTCCACAAGTTTCTTGAAAAAAAAAAACATAAAGGAAGATATATGAACCTAACACATAAAGTCCCTAAATTAGCAAATGTTGGGAATGTAGTAAGCTTTCAGGCCAACTATTATTCCATCATTAGGAAAAATGAGAAACTATAATTCCACTGTTATCTAACCTTTCCCACTGTGTAACATCATTCTATCTCCAAATCATTTTCTTCCTGGTCTGGCAAAAGGAAACTGTTGATCCAAGAGGAAGATCACACCATGGATTTGAGACCTGAGTTAGAAATGAAAAAGGAAGGAAGAAAGGAAAGAAGGAAATGAAGGAGGGAAGAAGAAAGACCTAAAAAGATAAATGCAATGACCTCGTTATATCAGTAATTTTATTTACCAGGTTTTGAGGCCCCAGTATTTTTGGGGGCCTGCTAATAATAAAAATCAGCCCAAAACATAGATACCAAATTACAGTGACGTGATGTCTCCTCTCTTCTTGTTTCCTTCTTTGCTAAAATGTCCTTGATTTCCCCCCATTAATTGCACACCAGTTCTTCTAACATACAGAATATCTTCTAAATTACCCACTAGTGTGAGCAATTCGTAGTGTGTGAGCTGAATGAAATACTCAGCTCCTCAAAGCTCCCTAAATACTCTTTCAAAAATGATCCACTATTTTCTTAGCTTGAATAGTCTTTTCATTGTAACCTCAGTGACTACCAAAACAGTTTAATGTTATTAGAATGTCATCAAGTTTCATTATGTTTAATAAGAGATGGTGACAAGAGATAATTTTAAATACATTTTCACCAAAATTAAAATCACAAGTTGTAAAATTAATCTTCAAAGTGTCAGTTATAATGTGATGTAATTTCAGTCTTCTTAAACTTATTCTCGTTAGCTGCTCTGGTATGGAGCTCTAGGAATAAAATTATAAATATGGCAAAGAAGTTAAGATCTTAAATACCCATCTTCATTCTCAATAATGAAAACTGTGGTTTGCCTCATCAATTTATTTGCCACTTTAAACAGATTATCTAAAGGAAATTGATTGACATGATCAAATATCTCATTGTCTATTCATCATTCGGTGTATATTCATCAAATATTTATACATAGAACATTGTTGGTAGGCCCAGTGTGAACTAACAAGAAGGGTAAAAGACATTGCATGCTCACTTTCCCCCATTCTCTGTAACTAAAACTCAGAGAATAACCTGGAAAAGCATCAAATTAAATGTGATTTGTATTTATTTATTCATACCCTGTTTCATGTAAAAAAAGTTTTTGAGTTTCATTTTTAAAAATACCTGAAATATGAGAGTATAAAACAAAGGATAAATTAAGATGAAAAGAAAATGAAAGAAAGCATATGGTCAGGTGAACATTCCATTGAAAGAAGTGGATTGTAAATGAGGCAGAGAGCTCCCTGTGGGTCAAAGCAAAGAACACACACACACACATACACACACATGCACATATACACACACACACACATACACACACACATACACACACATATACACACACATACACACGCATACACATGCATACACATGCACACACATGCACATACACACATACACATACACACACATACACACACATACACACATACACATACACACACATACACACACATACGCGCACACACATACACACATGCACATACACACATACACACATATACACATACACACACATACACATACACACACATACACACATACACATACACATACACACATACACACACATACATCAGTTGCTTAGAGAATGCCAAGCTTTTCTGGAACTAAAACTCAAATGATGCTTTCATGGAACATATAAGGGATGCTGCAATGTTTCCTTGACAACATCATATCTGTATCTGATGGCATAGTGAGTTTCATGTAGCTTAGCTGATAGCAGAGTGGTAATAAGAGGCCAAAGCAACATGGGCTAAGCTTGCTGCTTTCTATTCCTCATCTCCCAAGGACTCATTATCTAGTTGGAATCCCTGAGGAGTCCAGTCAGAATTATAGTACATGTGATAAGAACTATGGTAGTCTCACATACAAAGTATCATGAAAGCACAAAGAAACAGGTGGCCCTTCGGCAAAATTATAAAGGAGGAGGAGGAGCTACCTTAGACTAGAGGAAGCAAACCAGCGAGGCACAGTCAAATCTCACAGTCAGCTGTATCTTTAAATGTACACCAGTTGCTAATGAATTCAGATTCCCCATTCCCCACACAAAAAATTGGAAGATTTGTCAGTCTAGAACCCACTTTCTTGCATGACAAAAGTTGGTTGAGATTGAGCAGTGGCCACTTCTTTAGATACAGCTAGCACCCTCCAGTTTGTCCCAAATCCCATCCAATCCACTTCACTCATGAAGTTACCTTCCTTAGCCCCATGGACAGTCAAGCAATAAGGGAAGGAAAGGAATCAGCCCATACAAGGGTACGAAACAGCATGGTACCTTGGGGAAACTGGAGTGAAAGGTGTGTGTAGGAATGATGAAGAAGAGGCTAGGGTGGCCAGCAAAAGCCAGATGCTATTCAAGACAGTATTTATTACAGGCAGAATAAAATTTCTCACACCTGTTCTTTGCTCACATGGTCCATAGGCTCCATTTGCTGCAAGAAGCTCTTAGGGTCTAATTGTTGCAATGGTTTTAGATCTTTAGTGAAGAGGCTCCACTAAGTATTTAACACACTCCTCTGGGAGAGGTTCCTTAGGAACATTACCATTCAAAGACTTACATTTAGATCTCTTTGCTGCAACAGAGTGGGTTCCTCATTTGAATGTAACAGTCATAAATAATCCCTAGGAATCAGTGTCCTCAGGACATTTCCTCTGTATCTGGAAACCCATACCATAGTGAGTCTTCCCCACTCCTTTCTGCAGACTCAGAGATCAGTGCAAAGACTGCTTCCTACATGAAGCCATCTGCTTTTCATCTAGCTGGAGGTGATCTCTCCCCCCATTGAGTCCCTTGTGGCCCTCAGTGCTTGGTATCTTTATATCACAGTTATTTGTGTACCCATTTCCTCCCTTATTTGATGAGATTTGGGGGGGAGAAATATCAAAAACACTTCCAGAATGAGAGCATGTATTTCAGTCTGATGCTCTTCTGTATCCTGTATACTTGTACCACCAACTTCATTCAGTCCACAAACTATAATTGACCATCTACCATGTGCCAAACACCGTTCTAGGCACTGAAGAACCACATTCTGAAAGAGGAAGAAAGCGGTCCTTAGCTAAAGGAATTTAATTCTAGAAGAGAGATATGTTTATTTGTAGACAAATAAAATCATTTCAGATGGTGATAAGGATACAAAATGCAGTGAAATAAAAGACAATGGCTGGGGGAGGGCTGCCCACTTAGAGACAGGGGTATCAGGAAAGACCTCTGTGATGACTTGACATTTGAGCTGAGACCCAAAAAAATCGTGGAGAAGGAAACAAGCCATGGAAACATCCGAGGGCTAGATGTTCCAGGCAGAAGGACAGCAAAGGCAATCACAGGCAGAAACAAGCTCGGTGAGTTTGCAGAACAGAAAAGACGTCAAAGTGGCTGGATGGTAGTGAGTGAGGGAGAGAGAAATAGGAGGCGAGGCCAGGGAAGTGAGCATTTTAGTGCCCTGTGGACTAACTAGGCCAGGGGTCTGCAAGTGATGGCCCATGGGTCAAATCCAGCTCACCACCTGTTTTTGTATGGCCAAAATGGTTTTCACATTTTTGATTAGTTGGGGAAAAAAATCAAAATCAAAATATTTCATGACATGTGAAAATTATATAAAATTCAAGTTTCAGCATCCGTAAAGAAAGACTTATTGGAACGTAGCCATGCCCATTCACTGACGTATGGTCTGTGGTTGCTTTCATCCAACAACAGCAGTTGAACAGCTACAACAAAGACCATATGGCTCACAAAGCCTAAGATATTTACTATCTGATCCTGTACAGAAAAAGTTTGCCAACTGTTGAACTAGACTATAAGCTTCCTAAGGTCCATTCATCTAGTCAACGAATATGCCTTGAGGGTCTCTTTTCCAGACATGATGTGGGCTTCCAGAGAAACGTGGTGGATTAAGTCAGACAATGGAAGATTCTGAATTCCAGTAAAGATACATTAAATAGTGGGTGAGCAGGAAGACAGTTTTCTTTGAGTTCACGGATTTACAAAAACTCTTGTGACCCTCTCCCACTGAACAAAAGCATCTGGCCCCATTTTTATCAGCCCCCAAAGACAAGAAAAGCTGGATCCTGAAAAGTGACCAGCTTGTGATAGAAATGTAGCCAATCAGCAAAATCTAAAGGCTCTGAAATATGTTTAGTCAAACTTTTTTTTTCAGAGCAAATACGAAAAAAGACGATGAAGTCCTCAGAAATGGAATATTATTTAGCAAGCGCTGGAAAGTGTTCTCACTGCACTAATGAGTCATTAAGTGAGGCATTTGGGAACTGGGGAGGTGCTATAATTAGGTTATCTGTATTTTTAACACAAGAAAAATAATCCAAAGCGGCATTAACCAATGCAGCTGTATTGGAAGGGGGACAGCTCTTTGCAAGTCTCCAAACAGAGGGGAATCGTTTTTAACAACTCAGAGTTCAGCTGAGCAGTTAATTTAACAAAATGCTTAAGAACAAACCATCAGCCATTGGTTGCCATCCTTAACTGTCTCCTAGCTTTACCCTAACTAGAAATCAACACACCATTCCAAAACACCAGGCCTGTAGAGATATCAGTTTAGATGGAGTGGAAACAGCAGATCTGATCATAACAAAAGGGGAACAGAAATGAAGTGAGTGACGGGTTAGGGATTTCACATAATTAAATTGTCAAAGGCCACAAAAGGAATGTGAAAATCAGGGGATATCACCATCCTAGGGGAAGAGAGAGGGGATTTAGTTATAAATACATTTCAGAGGAAGATGAAGAAAAAATAGATGTCCAGATTGCTCATTTTTGGCCTAATGAATAAATCATCTTGCTCTCCCCCAACCCCCAATGCACCTGCTGCTCTGAAAAGTCCTTCCACACCAACCCAACAGTAAATGCCTCACAATGGCTCCAACGAAGCTGGAGTCCCGCCAATGAAAATTACCACTCTTCAACCAAGATAAACATCATATTACTTCATTACCCTTTTAAAACATATGCAAATTAAATCCATTATTCTTTTTTCACCCAGAAATGAGGTTCGTTTGGCTGGAATTCAGCGATTCCTTTTGTTGCAATTGACCATGAATGGATGAACTTCATGTAGATGGTGCTCACTCCCCATCTTTGAATCAAACATTAATACCATTTGACAGTAATAAATAACACTTATCACAATAGGGATGGAATAATGATTTTCCCACTCAGCTGGCTCATCAGAGCCTATCAGCTGACAACTGCATAAATGAGATTAGCATAACAGCTGCCTATGACAAATGTATCTAAATCCTTCTAATGCCAGCTAGTGCTTTGATCTCCCTATCAAGTCGATGCCAAAACCCAAATCCATTTCTGCAAAATACATCTTGTTTATTATAGATACATATGTATGTCCCAGCCCAGTCTGCAATCCCAAGACAACCTTAATTCAAAGAATTTGGAATATTGATTGAAAATTGTCAACTTTGGCTTTGTACTTCCTTCTTTGACATTGCTGAATATTTTAAGAAATTTATATTCAAAATGGAGTTTATGCTTTGCCTTCCCATACTTCCCCTTGAGTCACTCACTAGAATGTAATGAGGTCCCATTCTGACGTTTTCAAATGAAAATAATTACCATGGTTTCATTTTGATTATTGCCTTTCAGAGGTATCAGGTTCATAAAAATTTAAATCAGCTCCAAGTAACATAAGCCACAGTCCTTTACTTCCTATTATACAATCACAGTGAAACACAGACTTGTTCTTTGTTTGAGAATGCAAATGGAGTTTGATCAAACCTGAACTAGAATGTCTTCATTTATCCTTCTCAACAATCCACATGGCTGATGAGGGTAATATGAGAAGCAGTAAATACACATTTTTGGTGTCCAGGTCCCTGCAAGTCTCCATTTGTTTCTCCTACTGAACTTGAAGTTGAAGCAAGACAGAGAGTCCAGTGTCCAGGAAATAATATACTGGATATTAGGGAGATTAGGATGTAAGGAGTTAGAGATTCCCTTAAGAAAAGGGAGGCAGTTTGGAAAGCAAGGCTAGCACGTGAACAGAGTGTAGGTCTTGTTACTCTGTCTTGAAACATACTAAAGGTGATGGGCAGTAGTACCTAGTTTACCTCCTGCCCCTCTATGTGGAGCATTTTAATCATGTCCATATCACAACACTCCTCCAAACAAAAAAATTAAGCAGTCAGTCAACAGTCATTTGTTCATACAATAAATATTTATCAGGGGGCTGCCATGTACTAATGTAGGTGCTAGGAGTACCACAGAAGCCAGATAAACAAAGTCCTCACCCTCATGGGATGTTCTAGAGGACAGATATCAAGTACTATTGAAAAGTAATTACTTAACAGTGGAGAGAGACAGGATGCTTCTCAGATCACATATTAGAGAAGATGTGAATAGATTTCAACATTTGCACAAATATGAGCAGTCACAAATAAGAACAGACATAAGTGTGTTAGGCAAATACAATTGATGAAGACCACATTTTAGGTCTGACTTTTGAGCAATTTTTAGACCGGGGTTGGGATTCCTCTGTAATTAATTAGCCCAATGTAGAGAGCTCAATATGAAGCCTCAGGGGATATTCATTAATTTATTCAACAAACGTGTATTGATCAGCCACTATGTGCTAAGGATACTAGCATGAAAGAGACTAAGTCTCTGCCCTCTGTGTCATGCCATCCCAATGGTGGAATTATGAGCATCATCATGATTTACAAAAGTATAAGTCTACTAGGCTAGGAGGAAACAGGTAAGGGGTTCATGAAGAAGTGGACTTTAAAATGAGACTAAAGAGTGAAGACTGGTTATAATACACAGCAGAGGATCCGTGTGACAAAAGTAGACATCAGATAATATTGGCAAAAGGCAGGCATGTCAGAGCAAGAACTTTAGCAAGATCAAATTTAGGAGATCTTGGTCATTAACACCAGACCCCTTTGTAGTTGTCACAAAGTGATTTGTAGTTGGATGGACATGTGTTTCTTGACATTAACTCTTCATAAACCATCTATGCTTCATTGTGTTAGGTAGATCCAACCATGAGTGAAGGAGTCCCACAAATATTATGAGGGCAATACTTCATATCCTTCCCAGAGATGGTAGAGAAGAAAAGTAATGCACTTAGCTGAAAGGTTGTGGAATAGAATCTAGTCCTTCTTGGTTTTGCTCCACAAAACCTAGTTAGACATTTATTAGACATCTGTTAGTCAATTGATATTTACATCAAAGGTTCCACTGGAAAGAGTTCTGAAAGTCTATTTGTACTACATGCATTACCTGTTGTCGGAATAAACATTATGCATCACACAACAAAATTCTGCTTTTGTCAAATATATGTAGATGGTGCTATGACTAACAAGATATGAAAGATTTTTAAAGCATCATTGAATTTGTCATAGTTCTATTATTGTGTATGTTTTCCATTCCCAGACACAAAAGTACTACTATCATAAAATTAACATTAAAAATAGAGGTTTTCACCATATGATATCACTTATACATGGAATCTAAAATATGACACAAATGAACCTATCTATGAAACAGAAACAGCATCACAGCCATTGAGAACAGACTGGTGGTTGCCAAGGGGGAGGGGGATGGGGGAAGGATAGAGTGGGATGCTGGGGTTAGTGGATGTGAGTTTTTATATATAGAATGGATAAACAACAAGGTCTGACTGATAGCACAGAGAACTGTGCTATCTGAATCACTTTTCTGTACAGCAGTAATTAACAAAACATTGTAAATCAGCTATATGTCAATTAAAAATTATGTAATTCAAACAAAGAGAAATTATGCAACTGAGGTAACCCTGTATGCATAAGGCCTCTTCCACAAAGCTGGAACTAGAGATTCAAGCTGAAAACATACAGGATTATGACCAATAATCTTATTAAGGATTATTTTAATCCTGAACACAAATATGATATCCCCAAATAGTCTATTTGGGTTAGAAAAGTTTCTACATGAACTGTTTTGGCTCCTGAAAAGCGCCATCTTTTGTAATCAAATCATTAATGATTTCAAAGGAAGTGGTTCTGATATGCTCTTTATGTTATTAAAAGACATCAGAATAATATAAGGTATTGTTGATTTACAATGTTGTGTTAGTTTCAGGTGTACAGCAAAGTGATTCAGTTATATACATATATATATTCTTTTTCAGATTCTTTCCATCATAGCTTATTATAAGATATTGAGTATAGTTCCCTGTGCTATACAGTAGGTCCTTGTTGTTTACCTATTTTATGTATAGTAGTGTGTACCTATTAATCCCAAACTCCTAATTTATCCCTCCTCCCCCTTTGGTAACTATAACTTTGTTTTCTATGTCTGTGAGTCTGTTTCTGTTTTGAAAATAAGTTTATTTGTATCATTTTTTTAGATTCCACATATAAGTGATATCATATATTTATCTTTCTCTGACTTACTTCACTTAGTATGATAATCTCTAGGCTCATTTTTTAACTTTATTTCATTAGAGAATCAAACTTTTTTTTAAAAAATTGTATATTATTTGCCTACATTCCTGGGAATCCTGTCAAATTCCTAGAAATCTGAAAATAAAAACACACACAACCTCATAAAAAAATATGTAATAAAATTTAAAAAAGAAATAGAGGTTTTCATATTGTAAAAAATTAGAAACTTCTGGTCTATCTGATGAAAATGCCATATGGAAAAATGATCGATTCTGTGTTATGTGTCTCACCCAGCTAATGATTAAGAATAACCAAGCAAGGCTTCCCTGGTGGTGCAGTGGTTGAGAATCTGCCTGCCAATGCAGGGGACACGGGTTTGATCCCTGGTCTGGGAAGATCCCACATGCCACGGAGCAACTAGGCCCGTGAGCCACAACTACTGAGCCTGCGTGTCTGGAGCCTGTGCTCCGCAACAAGAAAGGCCGTGATAGTGAGAGGCCCGCGCACCGCGATGAAGAGTGGTCCCCACTTGCCGCAACTAGAGAAAGCCCTCGCACAGAAACGAGGACCCAATGCAGCCAAAAATAAATAAATAAATAAATAATTTTTAGAAAACGAAACAAACAAACAAACAAAAAAAGAATAACCAAGCAATTGATTCACTTGACTTCACAGAATTCCATCCTTAACACGACCCCAGAGACTTCTATCTGATTCAACATGCCATATATCCAAACTTGAAAATAAAATAATGGAATCAATAGAGTCAGTGTTATTAAGAAGACCATAGGTTTCCATCTCAGTCACGACTGAAACCTCTGGCCATGTTTTTGGTTTCTTCGTTTCCATTCCAAGCACTTGCTATGTGCCTAGCACTTTGATGGTGCTATGGAAGAAACAGTGATTTTATGTCTCCTGACTTCAAGAATCTTATAGTATAATTGGGGAGAGAATATAGAGAAGATGTATACCTT
This sequence comes from Balaenoptera acutorostrata, assembly GCF_949987535.1. NCBI lineage: Eukaryota > Metazoa > Chordata > Mammalia > Artiodactyla > Balaenopteridae > Balaenoptera > Balaenoptera acutorostrata. The sequence goes on along the minus strand of NC_080082.1, from coordinate 32,119,755 downwards.
GGGGGGTGGGGCGTGGTGGTGGGATGAATTGGGAGATTGGGATTGACATATATATACTAACATGTATAAAATGGATAACTAATAAGAACCTGCTGTATAAAAAAATAAATAAAATTCTAAAATTCAAAAAAAAAAAAAAGATGTATACCTAAGTTCCAATTCAAGACAGAAAGAGCTAAGGACCATAAGAAATATGGGCACTCAGGATGGGAAAATTGTCCCAAACACTGGTATCAAGAAAGTCTGCTGGAAGAGATAACATAGAAGATGAGTCTGGGAGATTGGGCTGCACTAGGCTTCTGGTCCAGATTGGCTAAAACTTCTGACGACAAAAGGATAAATGAGAAACTAAAATTTAGGACCAATGGATGGAGGGTCTTGACCACCCTCCTGGGAGTCACTAGGCTTTGGGGAGCCGTCATCTACTTTTTTAAACTACAGAGTACAGTTTAATTTTCTTTATATGACAAGAAGTCTGGATGTGGGCAGCCCACAGCTAGTACAGCTGCTCCGTGGGGCCATCAGTTTCTATCTTTATATTCCATCATTTTTTTAATTTAAAAAAAGAAAAAACATTTTTAACTGTACAGTTCAGGAGTGTTAACTATACTCATGTTGTTGTGCAGCCAATCTCCAGAATTTTTTCATCTTGAAAAACTGAAATTCTATACCCATTAGACAACAATTCCTTCATTTCCTGGTAACCACAATTCTACTTTGTTTCTAGGAATTCAACTACTTTAGATGCCACGTTTAAGTGGGATCAAAGCAATATTTGTCTTTTTTTGTGGCTGGCTTATTTCACTTAGTATAATGTCTTCAAATGTCTTCCCTCCATGTAGCAGCACGTGACAGGATTTCCACCCATTTTAAGGCTGAGTAAAATTCCACTGTACGTATATACCACATTTTCTTTATTGATAGGCATTTGGGTTGCTTCCATCTCTGTGGAATATAGTGAATAATGGACTAATATTGCCATGAAGATGGGTGTACCATCATGCACTTTTGAGGTAGAGAAAATGACAACCACATAGATACACAGCCATTAAGATTTAAGAGCTTTTGCCTCACTCAAACTCTCATCAACAGTTAAAGAATAGTAAGTGAATAGAACTTATTAAAATGTACAAGTGGCTCTTGCCCAGACACGGTTGTTTGGAAATGCCTCAGAAAATAGCCCATTCGACCAACCTTCCTTCCACCCTCCCCCACCAGCTGGCCGAGATCCCCCAACAGTCTCAGCACCTACTGATCTCCTGATCTCAAGGTCCAGGCTGGCTGGATATGTAAGACTTCACTGCGTATGAGGGATGTTAATCAGAGACTCTGCCTGGGGCTACAACTGAGGTGAAAGTTGGGGCTGTAGGGCAGACACATGAAGAGAGAAGCAAGTATCAATGAAAAAAATATGGCCTGCCATATCAGGAAACAGAGGCTGCTGCAGCCCTCAAGCCATCACATTACGCCCCCCGGGCCCCTCCACCGATGGTGAGCCCTGAAGGAACTCAGGATGAGAAAGCACAGGATACTGGCCCCAGAGAGCTGAGGTGCATAGCAAAGGAAAGATTTCAGTGAGCCCAGACTCTTGCATCTTCCCATACATACAAAAGCACTAAATTCCTTAACGCCAGAGAGCGGGTTTTCTTTAATTAACAGTAATCTTTTGAAGTTCTGACCACCTGGTCTTTGTTGCAAAAACTCATATATCCTGGCTCCTCCCTGACCTCTTCAGACCAGTCCCTCAGAGCGATCTGAGATGCTGTGCCCCAGGCTTAAGTCTTCAGTTTTGTCCGCCAAATAAAACATAATTCTTAACTTTTGAGTTGTGCATTTTTTTTCAGTTGACACAAGAAAAGCCATCTTCTGCAAGAGAGCAAAGGGGTTACAAAGAGAAAGACAGAGATGAGAGACCAAATGACCCCAGAAGGAAACCAAAAGAATCAGTGTCTTGGTTCTGGATATATTCTAATCCGAGCCCCCTGTGGCTTCTGTCACATACCCCTGTACACTTATAATAAATTCCATTTCTTGTTTAAGCTAGCTTGGTGTGGGTTTCTAGTCCTTAGAGCTAAAACAGCCTTCACTGGGATAGTGACATAAAACATTGCCTAGTGTAGATGATAAATGTGTTTGCATTCATCAAAGTGATATTTCAATGGGTCTGTGGTCAAATAAGTGCTCTCGCCTTGCAGTTTGTCGCTTCATTTAGAATCACTTGGAGCAGGGTTCACTCTGCAGTTTGAAGACAGGTCTCTTTATGTGGCTTTTTCATATGATAATGTAGACTGTATTTTCAGCCCAGCCCTCAATCAAATGGGCATCGTCTTAAAGAGATATAATTATAGTAGCTATTTTGCTGGCTCTTAACTGGAGACAAAGCAAACAGTATGCTAAGAAATTATATCCAATGATGACACAGAACAAGGTGGGGAAGAGGGTCAGTCAGCATAGAGGGACTGCACGTTCCCGTCTGTAACATTTTATCCTCAGAGGACTTCCCCCTAAACTGAAGGAACGTGAGGAGTGTTGGGTAATTTTTCTTGGGTGTATGGATTGTGTTACTTTAATAGGCTGTGAAATGATTGATGCTGGCATATCCAACAAATCCAAATAAAATAAGGAACAGTAGCCATGATTACCAGTGAATCATATTCAGCAATAACCACTTAAATCCACTGAAAACAACTTAGGTAAAACAGTCAACCATTTTTTGTTTTGTTTTATATGTTGTTTTTTTTCTTTTTTTTTAAAAACATCTTTATTGGAATATAATTTCTTTACAATGGTGTGTTAGTTTCTGCCCTACAACAAAATGAATCAGCTATCCATATACATACATCCCCATATCTCCTCCCTCTTGCATCTCCCTCCCTCCCACCCTCCCTATCCCACCCCTCTAGGTGGTCACAAAGCACCAAACTGATCTCCCTGTGCTATGTGGCTGCTTCCCACTAGCTATCGATTATACACTTGGTAGTGTACATATGTCCATACCACTCTCTTCATCCCAGCTTACTCTTCCCACTCCCTGTGTCCTCAAGTCCATTCTCTACGTCTGTGTCTTTATTCGTGTCCTGACCCTAGGTTCTTCAGAACCTTTTTTTTTTTTTAAGATTCCATATATATATTTTAGCATATGGTATTTGTTTTTCTCTTTCTGACTTACTTCACTCTGTATGACAGGCTCTAGGTCCATCCACCTCAGTACGAATAACTCAATTTCATTTCTTTTTATGGCTGAGTAGTATTCCATTGTATATATGTGCCACACCTTCTTTATCCATTCATCTGTCGATGGACACTTAGGTTGCTTCCATGTCCTGGCTGTTGTAAATAGAGCTGTGTTGTTTATCATTTAATACTAACCATTCAAATTCACACTGGAAATTTTTGCCTTCCAGTGAAGAGTCAACCTTGACAATTTCACAACCTTGACAAAACCCTGACAATTCTTTGTAGTTTAAAATTGCCCCAAAGTTAAAACACTGTAAAAATGATTATCTATGATAATATAGTCTATCTTAATGCCACAATCAGCAAATGAAACATAATTAGAGAATACCTGGTTTGTAGTCCAATTATTTATCCATCTCTGTTTGTTAAGAGAGAAATTTGACTTGGTCCATCATGAAAGTCACCAAACTGCATTACATATCCTCTGTTGTGAAATAATTACATTTCAAACATACAGCAAATGTGTTTGAAAGTGAGAGGATAAGAGAAAATAATTTTAAGAAATACAAGTGATACGTGCTGGTATAAATCTTTCTAGTTTTCTTTCTTTCTTTTTTTTTCATTTCAAACACTACATAAGGTTCACTCAGACAATTGGGTTTGTCTGTAAACACAACCAACCCATTCTCATTGAAAAGACCCTTTTCCCACTCTTCAGCTAATAATATTTTCCTTTTGTTCCACCTCATTACTTTGAGATTTCCTCCACTGTTCTAAGCTAAGTAATTTCTCTCCCTCTTCACTGTCTGCACCTTTACAAATATTTGCAAACTGTTATCATGACCTATCCTGGTACTTACCACAAAGCAAAAATCTTCAGTGTCTTTAATACTTAATAACTGGGCCAGTGTCTTAACGGTTTTTCTCCCCTGAAATTTCAACTGTCTAGCATGTTATGGTAATTATCTAACGCAGTCCTCGGCAGCACAATGTTGAATTCAAAATTCATGTTGTTTTCCTTAGAAAATGCTGTCTTGGATGAAACTACTCCAAGAGGTTATCAGAGCCAAAGAGGCACCACTGAGTCCTAGACAGTTAGGAGACTTTGGTCGTGAGATTAACATAGTCGTCCTACCTCTCTCACTGTGTGGCTTTGGGCAAATCAGCTTCTATGGATCTCACTTTCTTTTCCTACAAAGGGAGAGTTCACACAGACTGTCTCTAAGATGCCTTTTAAATCCATGATTCTAAGGCCAACCTACATTTTAGATTACCCCATTTTAAAACCTAAATCTAATCAAGTCACTCCTTTCTTAAGAGCCTTTGGTTGTTTCCTAATGCACTTATAGTAAAATCAAACTTCTTTACAAAGCCTGCAAAGTGCTGCATGGTCTAGCTTCTGCCTACATTTCCAGCCTCAGCTTGTATCACCCTGCTCATTGATCTTCAGCTAGGTTTCTCCAAATGAGACCTTGAAAAAAAAAGGATATGAGTTTATCTGGAAGGGGAATGATAAGGGAGTGGAGAAGAGAGGCATTCAAGGGAAGGAAGCCAGCAAAAGGTATCTTATCAAGCATCTTCATGATGGGTTCCTGAGGTTCAACCCCAATGAAAACCCTTGGGAGACTGTGAGGAGAACAGAATATGCCTCCTGGTCATCCCTCCCGAGGGATGGGGCGGTTGGGACATGTCTCCACCAACCCATTCATCATAGGTTGAGAACAGCTCCTGGGACATCAACTCCCTGGCACCTCTAGCTTGCCCAATATGTTGACCCAGCATGCCAGGAAAAGCCGCCACTGTATACAGGACTGATATAAGGGCTGATGATATAGGGCACTGACACATCTGCCACCCCATTTTTACTAAAATCCAGGCTTGCAGGCCTTCTTCCCGTTCCTCGGACTTGTCCTGTCCTCTCTTTTAGGGCCTCTGCAAACATGACCCACTCTGATTCAGACACGTTGCAAAGCTCCCTCCATATTGGTGTAAACGTCACCTTCTCAGGCAAGTCTTCCTTGACCACCTTAATTAGGTTACCCTCTTTCTTTATTGTATTAACACTCTGTGTTAGATCCCTTCAGAGCATTCTTTATACTTTGTAATTACGTTATTAATTTAATTTATTTTACATTTGTATACTCCACTAGAATACAAGTTGTCCTTATAGGGACCATGTCTATTTTATTCACCAATGTATAGCCAGCATCTGATAAATGGCTGGTAATCACTAAATTGTTCTCACACGAGTAAATTTTTGAAAGCCCATAGTTGTTTGTAAAAAGTCATCCATTTATTCTCAACAAACACAAACGTTTGAGTGAGATACAGAGGAAACGTTTTGATGCATTATTCTCCTACACATTGAAAAGTGCTGATTTCAATGGTCTTCTGGAGGAGACCACACCATAAATTACTATAGGTACTCAGCTTAAGTAACTTGTACAAGTACAGTAGATGTAAGCAGGGATGCAGATACTAAAGCAGTCAGAAGACAGGATTCCAGTCTCAGCCTTCTATGCTCCTCTGCTTCAGGCAATAATTGTCACTTTCTGAGCCTCTAGTGTATTTGTTCTCTTTTTTTGGAGGTTTTAATTTTTTCATTAAAAAAAAGTCATATGAGGAAATTGGGTTATCTTTTAAGTCTCCCCTTCAGCCTCAACATTCTCTCAGTCTATTAACTGAGAAACAAAAATATGGCCCTTGCATATTATAGATGTTCAACAAATATTTCTTTTTTAAATGCTTAACATGGATGCATTGTATGGATGGTAGAGCCATATGTACAATGACATGAAATTCTGAATAAGTGAATCTCAACTTCATCTGCAAGAGATGGTGGCCTTATCTGAGTCAGAAATAGCAAATATCAATACTTGCTCTGAGTAGCACTATTCCCTGATTCTGTGCTCATGGCAGACATCACTAATCAATTGCCACACTCCTTACCACTGATCAAAATGTAGCCCCAGAAACCTGACATACACTAACTTAACCAAGAGATCAAGGTTAACACTGCCAGTGGTAAGTTACACTGAAAGCAGGATAGCATGATATGATGTGATGAGAAAGGCACCTTACTTCTGTGGTATTTTTCCCAAAAACCCATAACCCCAGTCAAATCAGGAGAAAAACAGTAAGACAAATCCAAATGGAGGGATATTCTACAAAATACCTGACCAGTATTCTTCAAACTGTCAAGGTCATGAAAAATGAGGAAACACTGAGAAACTGTCACAGACCAGAGGAGACTAGGAGACATGACAACGAAATGCAATGTGGGGTCTCAAATAAGATCTTGGATCAGAAAAAGGACATTAGTGAAAATAAATAAATAAACACACACACATACAAATCTGAATAATATCTAGAGTTTAGTTAATAGTAATGAACCCATGTTAATTTCTTAGTTTTGACAAATATACCATGTAACATGTTAACAGTAGGTAAAACAGGGTAACAGGTTTACAGGAATTCTCTGTGTTATCTTGGTGATCTTTCTGTAAATCTAAAATTATTCTGAAGTAAAAGGTTATTTTTAAAAAGTCGGTAAGCCAGGCCCTTCACTAATTATATGTTTAACCTCTTTGACCTTCAGCTTTCTCATCAGTATATCTTTAATCTTTTCAGATATTTTATGCAGATATAAAAGATTGAAATTAAATACTTACTGTTAAATCTTGCAGTTAGAACACCTTGCTTGGGGCACATAGTAGGAGAAAAATAAATGAGCCCGCCAAACTCAGCACTGCTTTTTTCCCACTTTCAAGTAATTTGAGTTGCTATGCAGCCACAGACCTTTCTAAATTAATGCTTTTGTTAAATTTTTAATTTAAAAATTAGTTTTCCAAAGCATCTTTTACCTACACCCAAATTTAAGTGCAAAGTCTGAAATCTGGGCACAGGGAGAATTTATGGAGTATTTTGATGCTAAGGAATCACTGCCCCTGGGCTTCCCTGGTGGCGCAGTGGTTGAGAATCTGCCTGCCAATGCAGGGGACACAGGTTCGAGCCCTGGTCTGGGAAGATCCCACATGCCGCGGAGCAACTAGTCCCGTGAGCCACAATTACTGAGCCTGCGCGTCTGGAGCTTGTGCTCCACAAGAGAGGCTGCGATAGTGAGAGGCCCGCGCACTGCGATGAAGAGTGGCCCCCGCTTGCCACAACTAGAGAAAGCCCTCGCACAGAAACGAAGACCCAACACAGCCATAAATAAATAAATAAATAAACCCAAAAAAAAGTTTAAAAAAAAAGGAATCACTGCCCCTAACACTAACTATCAACTCAATTGCTACAGATCTTCTCTTAATACCCTCCAGATGACATCCAGGCTGTGGCTAGTCTTTGTTAGATTCTTACAGCTTTTCCCTTGAAGATACATACCAAGTGCAGTATTCAGTCTTTCTATGTACTTATGGATCCCATAATTCATTGTCTAGGTGAAATGGGCTGCTTTTGAAAACTTGGAGACTACAGCCTTCACTTTTCAAATTGTGTAGCTAGCAGATTTCATTTACAGTATATTGCAACAAGTCCCTGGGAGTTTCCACCGAAAGCCATAAATCAGAATCAGTTAAGAAAAATGTTCAAGAGAATTTCCCATTTCTGCAGATAGACAAGGTTGAGAAATATCAGAGGTAGAGTTATGTAGTGTGAAATGACACTTTCTAAAGGGCTCTTTTGAGCAATTTATTAAGAATTTGTCAAAGACATGCCAAGTGCTCATCAGTGAATTAGGCATGTATTATAATGCTTATTGTAGCATTTAAAGATCACGATACTTATCACTTAGATTGTACTTAACATGCTCAAAACATTTTCAGTTCTAATTGAATATTCTCCCACGTGTATCTGTGTAGAGAAATAACCATTTATAGGAGGAAGAAATACCCAGACTCACAAATAAAAAAAGTCCATCAGAGAAGGCTTGGGAACTTGAGTACAGTATTAAATATGTAGGCAAATGTATAGCATCTTGAGTTTTCAGCCAGAAGTCTAAGCTGGTTCCTCAAACAACAATTTGGAGTTCAGTCTTCTTGTCAAAATGAGCCTTAATGCTTTTTTTTCCCTGAAGTTTGAGCTGCCCTAGACAGAGTCTTTTGAGGTTTAGGCTAATTATGTGAAGCCAAACAGGGAAGCCAAGCGATTCCAGTTTCCCAAATGCAGGGTTTGTCTTTTCAAAAATCAAGCTCCACAAATACGGGTTCAACATATTCCAGCTTCATGACTTCCTCTTCTTCATTTTTTTTTTTCAAGTTTAAAAAAGGCATCACTATTTCCCAATGGAATCAGCATTTTGGTAGAGGGAACCAACCAAAAGGAGAGGTAATCATTTTGCTATTTGAAAATATGGGGTAAGAATTTTTCCTGAGAGAAGTTTGGGATTCAAGATTCAAATTCGGCCACTCAGTGAGGAGCTTTAATTTTAATGTTCCCCCACTAGACACTAAATTTAGTGTAACTATGAGTCCCAGTGGTAGACAAGATGGTGGTATTTATCCAAATGTATCAATGCATGTCCTTTGGTCCAAGCATGGAACGTATAAGCATCTGTCCCAAGGTCATACCACATATGAAGTATATGTACAAGTGTGTTTATTGTAGCACAGTTGATAATAGGAAAAAATTGGGACTCTTCAAAAGGCCCCTTGATCGGGAAATATATATTCATCCATCAAATACAATACAACCCTGAAATAGCGTGAGTTAGAACTAGGGTCACATCAGCTGGCTCTATTAGTATCCTGCTGTTCCATAGAGAATCAGCCACCACAACTTTACCCAGAAGAGCAAAGAAACAAGAGTTAGAGTTTTTCAAAAGCTAAATTACTTGGCAGGCGACAGTGCTGTCATTATGCATATGAGCAACAGAGCCAGATAATATGAATTCAAATCCCAGCTCTGCCCTCCACATGACCTTGGGCAAGGTGGCGATATCCATGATCCTTGGTTTCATTATCTATAAAATGTGGATGATATCAATCATAGGCCCTCTGTAGAGTTCCTATGAGAATTAAATGAGACAATGCATGTATTTAGCACATTGTCTAGCACACAGGAAGTACTCAGTAAACATCACCTACTATGCTAATACACAGCTAGAAGGGATCTGAGAGCCTCACTACTCAAAGTATACTTTGGGGAGCAGCTGGGGAAGCCGCAGCAGCAGCACCTGGGAGCTCAATGGAATGCAGAATCTCAGGCTCTATCCCAGATACGCTTAATCAGATTCTGCATTTTAACATGATCCCCAGATGATCCGTAAGCATATCATAGTTTGAAACTAGTAAATCTGGGGTAGGGACTGAGATTCTGCATTTTCAACAAGCTTCTGGTCCGTGGCCCACACTTTGAATAGCAAATTAATTTTGAGATATACTGCCTTAAAATTTACCCAGTTCTGGCCCCTCTGTTTTATAGATGAAGGAACTGAGTTCTGAAAAGGCGAACTGACTTGTTCAAGTCACACACACATCAGTCCGTGGTAAATCTGAGACAGACCCAGCTTTCCTTACTCTTCACCTTATACTTTAAACAAAGCTTTTGGATTGCAAATTGTCAAACCAGCAGAGTTCTCTGAGAGCACAGTGGACAGTTTGAAATGGACTCACTGTTGAATTCTGAGAATCTGTAGGCGTGTCAAGGTAAGCGAGATCCTAGATGGCTGTTTTAATGAATGCTACGTTATCATTCATGCAGAGTCACTGTTGTACCTAGCAAATTCATAATTAGAGGTAATTTTGCACCTGCTGTCACAAGAAGATGGCATTTCCTTTAATTTAGCTTGATGCCTTGACTATACTGTGGGAGCGGCAGGAGACAAGGCAATCTCTCACTCGACTCCTGGAGAAAACACACAGCCTCTGGTCTGTGGTTATGATTAATAAAGCCAGTTAACATCCTCGGAGTCATCAGCTGCTGTTTCTTATCATACTGATGCAGAATCTTCCATGAGGTGGGAGCGCTTGTCACCATCCAACCTGTTGCAGAAAACGTGAGAGGCCACTGGGTTCTTTTTAGGATGAACCATCCCAAGAATGCCATTCAAACTAACTTGGATAATTATCACTAAAGCAGCTGTGAATTTGTTCTAGTTCAAAACCAGGAGTTTGGAAGGATACCTCCTTTTCTTGTAGGCTGCTTTCTATTGGGGGAATTTATGTGGAGTCACGTCATTAGGGAGGTGATGGTTAATTTTATGTGTCAACTTGACTGGGCTAAGAGATGTCCAGATAGTTAGTAAAACATTGTTTCTGGATGTATAACATTCTGTGAGGATGTTTCTGGAAAATTAGCATTTGAATTGGTGAACTGAGTAAAGCAGATGTCCCTCCCCGATGTGGGCGGGCATCATCCAACTCATTCAGGGCCTTGAATAAAACAAAAGGCAGAGGAAGGGCAGTTCGCTCTCCCTCTGCTTGAGCTGAGACATCCACCTTCTCCTGCCCTTGGACATCAGCGCTCCTGGTTCTCAGACTTTTAGACTCAGATCAGGACCTACACCATCGATTCTCAGGCCTTCGAACTCAGATTGAATTGCACCACCAGCTTTCCTGATTCTTCATCTTGCAGACAGCAGATCATGGGACTTCTAGACCTCCATAACCACATGAGCCAATTCCTATATTAAATCCCCTATCTATCTATCTATCTACCCCCTGTTGCTTCTGTTTCTCTGGAGGATGCTGGCTCATACAAGAGGAGAGAGGCTTCTAGACACACTGACATCCACTGAAAGGTCTCCATCTGGGGCTGGTCATCAGTGCCCAGGGTCACTGCTATGTCCAGTCACAGGAGTAACCCATTCCAGTGCTCTCTTGGGCTCTTGGATGCCCAGGTTTTTTTCTGCTACTCCGTGCCAGCCAGAGGAGAAGGAGGGGCCAGGTGAAGCCTGTCCTCTAGACCTACCACAAAGCCACGACATCTGCTCTGGTGTCATGCTGAGAGAGAGTATGGAGAACTATGGAGTCTTGCCAGCTCAAGGTTCAAATCCAGGTTTAGCTGAGGCCAAGTCACTCCTTAACCAATGCATGACTGAGCCTCTTATTTTCCCCTTCAGTGTTGACCAGTAGGGGGCATGCTCGGGGTCTGGCTACCTAACTGTGTGACACTGGAAACCTATTGAGCATTCTAGGGAGGAAGCAGGAAGGTCAGAATGGGGAGCCAGAAGAAGACACAAGTCCCTGGGACAAGGCTCTTAACCTGCTTGGCTGTCCCTCTTCAGTCCTGACATTCTTCTCAGTGGCTGGGGAATATTCCATGATGGCAGTCACCATCCTTCGTTGCTTTAATCCCTTGCTGATGGAAAATTAGGTCATTTGCACTTTTTCCTATTTTATACAAAGCTGCAATGGGCAGTCTTTAGAAAGTATCTGCACAGGCTGTTGTTACCTGTCAGCAGGGATGGGGACAGAGTGTGAGGTCACTGGAACCACTCTGGACTCTGGTCACCATCCATACCATTCATTCCCTCTTGGCTGCCTCTTTTAAAGGAGTGTTCCTTCAAAACACAGGTGTGAAGAGAATGCAGTTTACAGCTAGAAGACTCCAGTTCACATCACAATTGTGCTGCTTACCGGTTGTGTGACTGTGAGCAAGTTTCTTGACCTCTCCTACCCTCAGCATCCTCACCTATAAAGTAAAAATAATGCCTTCCTCACAAGGTATTGCAAGGTCTAGATGAGGTATGATAAGTAAAATATATATAAAGCGTTTAGCATTGTGTTTCACTATTGGCAAACACTTAAAAATGGCTTGTTCTTGCTGTTATTATTATTACTATTTTGACTTGAGTAGGGAAAAAAGAGGAAGAGCAGGAGAAGAGAGAAGGACAGTGGAACATTTAGGAGTTTATCATTCATGGACACACCAGAAGGTGGTCCACACCCGCTCAAAAGAGGCTGCCAAGTGAGATGAATTGTCCGCGAAGAATGGATGAACCTTCACCTCCTCGGCCGGCTCTCCACTTCCTGCCATATCTCCTCACCTCCAAGAAAAAGGGAGACCATCTGGGGTGACTCAAGAAGACCCTTCAGTGCTCTGAAATGGCAAATAACTACTCAGGTATGTTAAATTCATAATAACTTTCTGGTGTAGACACACAAGGTCAGTATGAATTCCCAACGAAATGCAATTAACTCTAAGTTATTTTAATAATTGTGAGATTTTGTTATACATAAAAAACATTCATGATGACTTGAAGCCAAACTACATTCCAAAGGGTGTATGTTGTTTGGGGTTTGCTTTTTAATCAAACAGTTATAGGAGATGCAAAATTATGGGGAACATAATTACAGGGTTGAATTTTTTTTTGGTAAGTTTTGTTTGTATTTTTTTAAAGGTTTTCTTGTGTTTATTCTATTTGCCTCTCATGAGATTCAAAATACAATTGAAAGTGGTATTAAAAGACAATCATTACCCCAAGCCCAGAGGATAGAAGGCTCAGCGTGTTGCATATGAGCCACTTGATTTCAAGTGGTGTTAAGAGGGTTTTTAATTGCTCAGCTTTGGACTCAGGTATCACCTTCTCTGACAAAACAGCAACAGAGGAACAGCTTTCTAAATGGATTAGATCACTTCCCCCACAACCTGCCCCATGACTGGGAGCCATTTTGCCACACAGGAGAAGCTATTTTAAACCAGCTCATTAGAGGGGGCAAGGACAGATGCTATTTAGAGCTCCCCGGGGCCCGTGGGGAGAAAGATGAGGGGAAAGTAGGCAACTCTCATCAGTAGTCAACATCTCAACACTTTTCCCCACCCCAAATCTGCCTCTTTCAAGGGCATTACTCAAACTATATGGAACAAACAGAGCAATACCTAAGAGCAGGAGCTTCAGAGTTGATCAAAAAGATCTAAGCTCCAATCCCAGCTTGGGTACACAGAAGCTTAGGCAGTTCTTCAGGGATTTTAGACTCACTTCCCTCACCTGTGAACAGGGCATATGAATATTATTTGCCCCATAGGATTTTTGTAAGAATTTTTTAAAAATTTAAGTCTTGGTAAAATGCTTGTCCCTCAGTAAATGCTCATAGGAAGTAACTATAATTAGTGTTATGATGATGGTCCTTCTTTCCTCAATCTACCAAACCAATGTCATACAAAAACTTCATTCTCGTCTCGTCCTAAATCATCCTTCAACCTAGTGTGTCTTCCATCACGCTCAGCTTCACCACTGGCTTATTCTGTGAGGAGGACACCCCATTCACACAAGCCCTGATCACTCTGCTTTTCAGCTCTACCATCTCTTACCCCACCTCAAACCCGTAGTACAAACGACGGGTGGGGAGAGTGGGACTGAAAGTTCCAACCCTCCAATCATGTGGTTGGCTCCACTGGCTACTAGCCCCCATCCTTAGGTGAGACACAAAAGTCACCTTGTTGGAACCTTCTTGCACTGTTGGTGGGAATGTAAATTGATACAGCCACTATGGAGAACAGTATGGAGGTTCCTTAAGAAACTAAAAATAGAACTACCATACAACCCAGCAATCCCACTACTGGGCATATACCCTGAGAAAACCATAATTCAAAAAGGGTTATGTACCACAATGTTCATTGCAGCTCTATTTACAATAGCCAGGACATGGAAGCAACATAAGTGTCCATTGACAGATGAATGGATAAAGAAGATGTGGCACATATAGACAATGGAATATTACTCAGTCATAAAAAGAAATGAAATTGAGTTATTTGTAGTGAGGTGGATGGAGTTAGAGTCTGTCATACAGAGTGAAGTAAGTCAGAAAGAGAAAAACAAATACCGTATGCTAACACATATATATGGAATCTAAAAAAAAAAAAGGTTCTGAAGAACCTAAGGGCAGGACAGGAATAAAGATGCAGACGTAGAGAATGGACTTGAGGACACAGGGAGTGGGAAGTGTAAGCTGGGACAAAGCAAGAGAGTGGCATGGACATATATACACTACCAAATGTAAAATAGATAGCTAGTGGGAAGTAGCCACATAGCACAGGGAGATCAGCTCAATGCTTTGTGACCACCTAGAGGGGTGGGAAAGGGAGGGGGGAGGGAGATGCAAGAGGGAGGAGATATGGGGATATATGTATATGTATAGCTGATTCACTTCGTTTGTAGGGCAGAAACTAACACACCATTGTAAAGCAATTATACTCCAATAAAGATGTTAAAAAAAAAAAAAGTCACCATGTTAACAAACCAAAAAACACCTTTATCACTCTCATCACTTAGGAAAGTCCAAGGATTTTAGGAGCTCTGTGCTGGAAACCTGGACAAAGACCAAATATATATATAGGTTATCATAAATCATGCTACCACACTACCTCATGGGGCTGTAGGGAGGACTGAATGAGTTATTTCATGTAAAGCACCTAGAACAGCATTGAGTAAGTGTTGGCTATTTTTGCTTTGGTTTATTGTCCCAAACACATGTGCATTCATTCAAGTCTCAGAACCATGCCTATGAAGAAAGCAGAACATGATTTACTGATGAGGTTTAGAAAGTTGTCCCTCCTATCAGAGTTCACCTTTGTTCTTCCAAACTTGCAGCAAGTAGAAAGTCAAATCCCCCCATATGGTCACCCACCCAGAGAAAGGCACTGTTAACAGTTGGCGTGTGTTATTCTACATGTTCAAAAAATATAAATATATATAAATGAAATTCTTCTATACAACTGGCCTCATTTTTTAATTTAATAATATATTGTAGACATCTTTCATGTCAATATTATTGGCTATCTCATTCTTTCCAATGGTTAATTCTGTTCCATGGCATCCATGTACCACACTGTGTTGAACTAATCCTCTATCCACCAAAATGTGATCCTGCATTCATCATCATTTTAAATACGTCCACACAAATGTATCTGAGTATTTAGGATAAATTTCTAAATGTGCACTATCTAGGTCAAGGGATATGAATATTTAAAATTTGGGTACCTATTGCCTGTACACCCACCCCAAAGAGAGTTTTTACTGTATTTTATCTATTTGATTTGCCCTTTCTTCTAGTTCTGATCACATTTTACCTTGGGTTACATTTCATTTCTATCTGTATTAGTTTGCTAGGACTACATTAACAAAGTAGTCTTACAGACTGGGTGGCTCAAACAACAGAAATTTATCTCCTCACCGTTCTGGAGGCTAGAAGTCCAAGATCAAGGTATCAGCAGGTTAGTCCTTTCTAAGGCATCTCTTCTTGGCTTAGAAATAGCCATCTTCTCTCTGCATCTTCACATGGTCTTCCCTCTGTACCTGTCTGTGTCCCAATTTCCTCTTCTTGTAAGGACACCCATCATATTGGATTAGGGCCCACCCTAAGTTCCTCATTTTAACTTAATGACTTCTTTAAAGACTCTATCTCCGATTGACATATATACACTACTCTGTATAAAATAGATAATTAATGAGAACCTACGGTTTAGCACAGGGAACCTTACTCAATAATCTGTGGTGACCTAAATGTGAAGGAAATTTTAAAAAAGAGTGGATATGTGTATATGTATAACTGATTCACTTTGCTGTATAGCAGAAACTGACACAACATTGTAAAGCAACTATACTCCAAATAAACATTTTTTTTAAAAAGACCCTATCTCCAAATACAGTCACATTCTGAGGTTCCAACGGTTAGGATTTCATCATATGAATGGGATGTGGTGTGTGTGACACAACTCTGCCCATAACATTATCTGTCACCTAACAATTGCTTTTTGTATTTCTGGAATGCCTAGTATGAAAAAAAAAAGAACTCAAAGAATTATTAAGGCTCTCCAATGAAAAATTCGTATGAATGCATTTAGTAGACAACAAAGTATGTTTAAAGATGAAGGGCAGTTACTACACTGTTTCTTCTTGCCTCTGCTTCTCCCATCACCACATTCATGCACCCCCTACCCCTCTTGGCCTCTTCAGAGTTTACTTTCTCAAGAAGAGGTCTGCTTCCTGTGCAGTCTCCAAAGGTAATCAGAACTCACCCTCCCTCCCCAGGGTTTGTAAAACTCTATGCATTCCATGCTTCTACAAACATTAACCATGACTTGGTGACACCATCCCAAAAGGGACCAGTTGGCTTTGGGATAGCCGACAATGACTTCATCGGGAAAGCCATTAATCATAATTATGAAATAATGAAATGGCTGTCAATTTGCCCATGCCTAATAACACCTAGTTAATAAGAGGGTCTTTTTATTTCTCGCAGTGGAAATGGATGGCAGGGGGATAGTGTTTCTGGGAGAACATTACACGCCTTGGATGGCTGAAACGTCTTGGCCAGTGGAAGTCACTCAGTTCTTGGCTGAATGCCTCGGCAACACTCTATGAGCCGTGCAATAACCGCTCCGAAATGCACTGCCTGCCTCTGTCTTATTGCTTAATTAATCCTCTTCCAACTGATATGGCTATGCATTACCATGGCTGCTTCCCTGCCGTGAGAGCCCATAAAAACATATTTGGCTTTTTTAACAGGACTCTCCAAAACAATGTCAAGAACATGAACTTCTAAATGACATCATACTTTGTCAAGAGTTGTGAGTCCTGTGACATTGGCCAAATATGATCCTGATGTCTAATAAAAATGTCCGGGTCCATTGACAGCATTACCATATTTCAAAGAATTTATATTGCACAGAGGTGGGGGAGAGGGGGGATGGAAGAAGATAGGAACTAATTGGAGAGTGGAGGCTGATATTGCTTTTTGTACCATCCCCTAGTGGACACTCTTCTTATCCTTCCTCCTAATTGTATCATTCTAATCACCAAAATGTCTCTATCAGGTATCTAACTGAGTGGTAGGCTGTGTGAAGCACTGTCCTAAAAGAAACTCATTTCCAGATCAGTCAATTCTAGATGTTTCTGAGAAGGGGTTCCAAAAACAAACAGACAGTGTTCAAATCCCAGCTCCATCACTCCCTAGCAGGATGCCTTTGGACAAGTTTCCTAAGCTCCCTACCTAACCCAACTCTCTCAAATATTAAAAAAAAAAAAAAAAAAAAAATCACATATAACAGTATGTTAGGCTAGGGCTGAGAACAAAGTCTTTGCAAATTACATATAATCAAAATCATGTTTAGAAAATCCTTTAAACCCCTGTTGTCCCTCTAAATCTACCCCTGTAATCCTCAGGCACATTCCACTTTGAGACCTCTGAAAGGAAAGTCTAGATCAAGGGTTGACAAACTATGTGCCAAATCCAGCCCACCACCTGTTTTTGTAAGTAAAGTTTTATTGGAACACAGACACACATTCATTTACATATCGTCTGTGGCTGCTTTCCCACAACAGCAGAATGGAGTGGTTGCAACAGAAGCCATATGGCCCACAGAGCCTAAAATATTTCCTCTCTGGCCCTTACAGAAGAAGTTTGCTGACTCCTGGTCCAGGCCCAGATGTCTGTCCATTCCATCCCCTCTGCCTTCAAGACGACTCTCAAATCCCTCGCAGTGAATGGAGAGAGATGGAGAATTCTCAAGCACACCACTTGCCTGTAGGGTAGTCTCCATTAGGTTGTAATGTGCAACCTCTACAGCCTTAATTTGGGTTAATGGAGTTGTTGGTTGCCAAGAGAATTAAAAAGAAATCTTGGTGAACATCTTGCATAGGAGTTAGGTTCTGAAATCAGCTAGAACTGCACTTGGGATTTGATTTCCCTAAACTCAGCACCTCTCTTTCCCAAGTGGGAATCAAAGTGAGGGGTGAGGGGTGTCAGCACAGAAGCAGGGCCTGTGGGGAGAGTTCTAGGGTTAGGTTCCGTCCCCCTGGGAGCTGGCAGGATGGGAAACTGAAGAATTCTCTGCAAAGGGACACATCAGGGCTTTTTGGCTACTGGATTCACAGGAGCCTTTGACAAACTGGCTTTGCCCTCCAGCTCAGTATTTCGCTGTCAGTTCCCAATGTCATCTCCACCACTCCACCTTCTGCACCAAGAGCCTTCTCAAATCCCAAGCGCGTTCCAGCTCCCTCCTTCCCGCAAGAGCAGCTCCGAGACACTTCACAGGAGATATTAATCACGCTGATTAGGCTCGACCTTCCCTTTTGTAAACTCATGTTGATGGCCTCAAACCAATCAGTACCTGTCGCAATGTTTCTGGTCCCTAATGAGGGTGGAAGACAGTGCAAGGGGAAAGTGCTCTGTGTGAGAATTAGGAGTCCCTCCAGGCCCAGCCTGCTGGTGGCAGCTGCCAATTCTGGGAGGAAGTGGTTTTCAGAAATTTCCTCATTGCTGTGGCCTCTCTTTTTGGTCTTTTTCACCCCTCCAGCTCTATTGAGCTATGATCGACAAAAACAGTACACGTTGTACAACGTGATTTTTTTTTTCAAGATGTACAACGTGATGATTTAATATGCATACGCATTGTGAAAAAAAGCAAGTTCATTAGCACATTCATCACCTCACAAAGTTCTCTTTTTGGGTGTGTGTGTGGTGAGAACACTTTAGATCTACTCTCTTAGCAAATTCCAGGTATACAGCACAGTATTATTAACTCTAATCATCATGCTGTACATTAGATCCCCAGAATTTATTCATCTTGCCACTCTTTTATGGTCTACATTCATAAGGCTGCCCCTGTTGGAAAAAAAAACAAAAAAACAAAACAAAACATTACATTTCTGCAGTATCTCTGCGTGTGTTATCTCCCTACAAAGATGTTACAGATTAGTGGCAACAAACGTGGGCTCTTGACTAACACGGCCAGGATATGAATCTTGTGTGCCTCGTACTAGCCAATGACCTTGTAGGAGTGTGAATTTCTTTATACCTCAGTTAAATCATCTGCAAATGAGGGACAGTAGTCAGGGCCAGCTTTGTGGACCAGTGACGTCAGCAGTTGCACAGAACTCCACACTTAGCAGGGTCTTGAACTTGATCTAGTTCTCTGTGGTCACTGTCTTGAAATTCTTAGGAATTTTTGAACAAAGAGCCTTGCATTTTTATTTCGCACTGGGCCCTACAAATGCTGTCGTTGTCCTGAAGTGGGTACCTCCCTCACAGGGATCACTGGGATAGATGAATGCAGGGGAAGTTCTTGGTACAGTACCTGGCACATAGTAAGCACCCCAAAAATAAGCTATTCTCATCAATACTGCTTATCTGATCCCACAACGGCCTTATGAGGCAAACTGAACTGAGTCTATGATTTAGCCAACAGTATGATTTTACTTTACAAGTGAAAACTTTGAGGCTCAGGAAGGTGAAATATCTTCTCAAGATCATCTAACTCAGCTTTGTTCAACAAATGTTCATTCATTCATTTATTCAGAAAATGCTTAGTAGGCTCCGATTATGTGCCCAAAGGCTTGGGGAGACTAGCGAACAAGATAGACCAATGTATCCCTCGTGCATCTAACCATCCAGCACCAGCTCTTCAAAACCATTACCCAGGGTCACTGTCCTCTAAGATCAGCAGAGCCAGCTCATGTGCCCTTCCAGCGGTGACTAAGGCGAAGGCACCCTACAAACACCATTGGTCATGTCCCAGGGTCACTGTCCTCTAAGATCAGCAGAGCCAGCTCTTGTGCCCTTCCAGCGGTGACTAAGGCGAAGGCACCCTACAAACACCATTGGTCATGTCCCAGGGCCTTTGGGGAATTTTCCAGTCTCAGTCATGGAGGTGTGTCCACTGCCCCACATCTGGCCCCAGCGTTAACCTCCAATGTCACTTGTCATTCCTAGGCTTCCCTCCTGCAAGAACACCCCAGGGGATGACCTACTGATGCTCAATTTTAGTTTCCTTGCCCCTGGGGAGAAGGTCCATGCACAAACGCTGCTCTGCTCAGCCCGGGGCTCTGGGCTCTTGCTTATCTGAGAAGAGGATGAAACAGCAAGTCCCTAGAACCTAACCAGCTGCTTTTCCATCAGAGCAGAGCCAGAGCGGGAGCTGCAGTTTCACCCTCTAGCCCACCTGGTCCCCAGGATGAATCAGTCCCCTCCCTATGGCCCCTCCAATTGATCCCAGCACCCATGGTTAGTCAAGTAGTCATTGCCAAGAACTCACAACCTTGTTTCTGCCTCACCCACCCCCATTACAGGGCCTTTGCATCTAGCCATGAAATAAGATGTGCTGTTAAACCAGCATTTCCCAAACTTGGAGTCATTCATGGTATTTTTCCACGTCCTCGTACACCTATCTTATAAGGTACATAATATTTTTCTTCAAGTTGCCTTTTTTCAATTAAATATGTTTACTTAAAAGAAATTTTATATCTTTAACAGGCCCACTTGCCCTAAATAGAAAGTGACTGCACAGAGGAAAAATAAAATAACATAATATAAAATAAAATACTGGGTAAGATTGTGTGGGTACCACTTATAACCATCTTCCATACCTCAAGGGATATGCAGGGCCCACTCCGGGAAACTCAGGGTTAAACTAATTCCCAGCACTTCATTAATAGCTGACAACACCTGAGTGTACTACCTATTTGTGGATATTTGCATTTTTATAGGGGACTCTTGGAAACATAATGCTTAACATATAGAAATAACGTGGGGATTCTAAGCAACTGGTAATACGAGGTATTTTGCTGAGAGCAGGGCTTTCCGGTAAAGCTGAAAACTTAATACATGGGCAGCCACTTTACTCATCTCCGAGTAATGCAGACCCTGGACACTCAAGAGTGGGGTCTGGACTCCCTGTTGAACAGAGGAAGAAAGGTGATCTGCTTTCCCAATGAGCTCCATTTGCTTTGTGCTTCGTTCCTTTCCCAAGTGAAACCAGATAAGGAACCGCTG
Source organism: Balaenoptera acutorostrata (assembly GCF_949987535.1). Lineage (NCBI taxonomy): Eukaryota > Metazoa > Chordata > Mammalia > Artiodactyla > Balaenopteridae > Balaenoptera > Balaenoptera acutorostrata. The sequence goes on along the minus strand of NC_080082.1, from coordinate 32,098,867 downwards.
CCAGGTCCTCCTGTCATTACAAATGACTGGTGGAGATGTGAGTTATGGAACAAATAATCTAACAGGTATCTACTGAACAGATGTTCAAGTGCTTATCTGCTGATTGCCAGGGCTGGCCTGCTGCAGAATGGAGAAGACGGTCCTCTTTGTCAGCCACGCCTTTCTTATCTATCTTGCTTTCCCCCTGGGGGTCATGATTCACCTCAACTTCTCAGGGGTCCACCCTCTCATAATGCACCTGCTGACTTTTCCCTCCTCTCTTCCTACCTAAATTTGACAGCCTTGATCCATTTCAAATATCGGAGCTGCTCCAGGTAACACAATTAGAACAGGAATGCCCATGATGAGCTCTGTAACTTTGCATGCTTCATCATCAGCTCAGCATACAAAACTTTCTCACTTTCTGCCCCACGATTAATCACTCCCCTGGATGACTGACAGTGGGAACATTCATTTCCTTTGGACAAAAGCACTACTTCCACCCACTGAGTGTCATCTTGTCACCATGGTCTCAAAAGACAGCCATGAAAGAGTCAGCCGTTGGTACATTTCACAATGTCCGGGCTGTCCAGTCTTATCTATGACTAATTTGTTATGCAGATACAGAACCTTCCAGAGCCTGTGGCCTCCTACTGTTGAAATGAGATGACCTCAAGGAGAGAAGACATGGGAATGAGTTCTAGACATGCTAGAAAGCGAGGGAGAAAGGTAAAAGGACGTAGTACTTGCCAAATGACATTTCTTTTAATATTCAAATTATACTGAATCCAAGTTCCCATATGCTTAGGTGATCCAAGGTCCAGTCTTTCGTGGAGGTTTCTCTTCAAATATCAGAGGGATCTCCAGGTTGCTTACTGGACCTGTGAGTCAGGCTCCTCAGTGTTACCCGCTGCCACCTCCCAACTGAGACTGACTCACGGGCAACCCAGAAGGTGTGACATCTTCTGCTGTTGGTTGCCCCGGAGAACTTCTCCTCCCCATGGCCAAAGTGGCCCCACAGCTGGAACCCAAACAGCTCAGGAAGTCTAAAGAAATGCCCCAGAGATTGCCTACCATCTCCAGTGCCTTGCTTACGCCCAACTAAGGCTAGATGGTAGGTCTCTGCTAATTGGTTCAGGTCACATTCAAGGAAGCCTTGCAACAAAACTGCCCAATACTGCAAAACAGCTTTGTGTGAAGTAAGAGATGAGCTGGATGTTAGACACTGGCTGGGACATTTTCACATTATTCCCAGATGTTTTGCAAATAGAGTTTGTTGCTCCAATAAGGATAGTGGGTAAGCAGTGACTTGTGTGTCTTTCTGGGTGAGTGCAGACTCAGGTTTTAGACTTTTTCTTCTGCTAACACAACAGCACACCAGATCATAAGGATCTGCCTGGATTCAGGAGTTTGATTGGGACTATCTGGTCTACCAAGGTGTGTGCTTCCCACTACTGCAGGCCAATAAACTGAAATTCGGGGGCCCACGTTGCCTTTGTCTTCCCTAAGGTGTTATTGCATGGAGGAGGAAGCCACCCCAAAATAGATAGAACAGCCAGGGAATAAATGTCTCCCAGCCCCCAACATCTATCCCAGACAAATGAGAACATGGATGAAACAAGAGACTCTTACAGTGTAATTTTCAATGCCTTGAATTCTTAACAAAACCTCCAAACAAGCATCTCCTAGGAGAGGATAGAAAAATGCAACTGAAATAAAGACTTTTGGAAACGAAAAAGAAATGGCACATTTGACAAGGGTCAGCTGGCCAGGCTCCTGTGATGACAGCATTCTGGGAGTATTGATGTGTATCAAGAGCTGTAAATGGTTGCAAAAATGTACATGGATTCCTTGACATAATGTACTAGCTCACACCATCTGCCACTTTCAGCAGTCATGGACTGCATGCTTGAAATCCTTTTTAATCACTTTCACTTAGCAAGAAGTTGAGCTCCAAGCTAATTTTTGAAAATCTGCCACTAGAGCACTTCCTTGGGGTTGTTGCTCTGGTGACCTTTAGGGATATCTAAGATAGACAGAAGACTATGAAAGAATGCCAAGCATTTCAAAACTTGTGTGCTAGCCCACACTGGGTACTAAATTGAGCTTCTCTTATGCTAATAATGTTGGCCATACATAGTAGATAGGGCAGTGAAATCCCCACATACCAACATATGGTTTCCACAAAATTGATCCTATATCCTCAGGGGGCAAAAAAAAATATTTAATATAGTATGGGCACTTAAGCCAATTACTCCTCAAGAAACTCAAGGTCTGTTTAACTCAAGAAACCACGATGCCAACACTTCAAGGAGAATATGACAGTGCTGAACTTATTAAGGTCTGATACTGTATACCCTAAACCATGTATGCTAAGTTTCCTAGTGAATATAAAATATTTTTAAGGAAATGTTCAATTATACACAGTTTTTACCTTAGACATTTAGAGTCCTAACCCCAGTCTTAAGAGTTAAGCCTTCTTTTGAAATTCTTTCCAAGTCCACAGAAAGCCACCCTCTCTTTGTAGGTTGGAGGGAACATGTGTAAGGAAACAGAATACCCAGAGTTAGTGGGTGTAAGGGTCCCTGAGGTAGACTCTCCAATTTATGGTGGGTTTGTTTTGTTCTCCCAGGGAAGTGTCGCCTTGGCAACATTTTGCCAAAAAAGTCACCTTTTAGGGCCAAATATAATAAATATTTCCTTTCTAGAAAGGAAATAAAGATTTTTCCTGTCTTTCAAAAAGAGCATAAGAGAGAAAAAAATCCCAGATCAGGGCTACATGCACTGCCACGTACTCCAGAGAGATATGAGCTGAAACCACACATTGGCACCTAAACAGAGGCAGTTATATAATGAGACCTTTTTTCAGGTATCATAACTGAAGCTTTATTTTAATATGTTTCATTATTTTCAGAACATCACTGGCAACTAAAAACTTGTATGCATGGGTGATTTTACAATACAGTAAATAAAAGACTTTTACATATAAGCCACAGATGTTTGTCTCTCTCTCTCTCTCTCTCTCTCTCTCTCTCAATGGAATGACCTTTGGGGTTACATTGCCAAATGGACTGATTTTAACACCAAATTCCATTGCTCTGTATTGGCTCCAAGATTTGTTCACCATAGAATGAACTTGTTTCCCACAAAGCCTCAAATTCATCTTGTGGTGGATAATCTTATGTCTCAACTTGACTGAGCCATGGGGTGCCCAGATATGGGGGCAAACATTATTCTGGGTGCTTCTGTGAGGGTGTTTTGGGATGAGATGAACATTTAAATCAGTAGACCGAGTAAAGCAGATTGCCCTCCCTAACATGGGTGGGGCCTCATCCAATCAGTGAAAAGCCTGAGTAGACCAAAAAAGGCTGAATAAGAGGGAACGCCTTCTGCCTGACTACTAGAGCTGGAACATGGGTCCTTCCCTGCCTTCAAACTCGAACTGAAATATCTCTTCTTCTTGGGTCTTGAGCCTGCCAGCTTTCAGACCGGAGCTTACACCACCTGCATTCCTGGTTCTCAGACCATTGGACTCAGATTGGAACTATACCACTGGATCTCATGGGTCTTTAGCCGGCTGACTTTAGATTTGGGGGACTTCTCAGCCTTTATAATCACATGAGCCAATTCCTTGTAATAAATCTCTTTATACACACGCATGCACACACACATACACATATATCCTATTAGTCCGTTTCTTTGGAGAACCCTGACGGATACTTGCCTCTGTAGGCAGAACAGTCTCTGTGGTTTGTGCATCAAACTAGGTCTCAACGTGACTGTATTCATCAGAATAGGCTCTGGTAACAAGCAATTCAAAAAACTCAGGGACTTCTGGCAACATTGGTCACAACTCATAATACTCACCCATCCCAGATCAGTAGAGAAGCACAACTATTGCAGTCACTCAGAGACACAGGCAGATGCAGCAGCTATCACACCACCACCCGCCCCCCCCCCCCACCCCAGATCCTGCTGGTCACTGGGCCAGGAGAAAAGGAAACTCTGGACAGTCTTGCACCAGGAATGTAATGTTCCAACTAGAAAAGACATGGAAAAGACAAACACTACTTTTACTTACAACTCATTGACCTGGGCTGGTGCATGGCCTCATCCAACCATTAGGAAAATAAGGAGAACAGTCCTACCGTGTGCCTGGAAGGCAGAGAGTTGGAAATATATAGTAAGGATTGCTAAGGTCAGCTATACTCATTTAAGACATGATTCTCACTTCCTCTGCTAATCTTCTTCGGTTGTCTTAAAAATCACAAAGCAGTCTGACCAGATCCTGTGAACTCATTGCTAGAACAGTAAAAAAAAAAAGAAAAGAAAAGAAAAGAAAAGAAAACCCTTGAGCTGATTGATAGGTTGTCCAGCTAGTAAATTTTCATTGAAATAAGTAAGTAAGTAAATAAACAAACACAGCACCCTCAGAGTGATGACCTGGGATTCTTCTTTGATGGTCCAGTTTTGCTGTGTGGTAGTAGAAAAGCATTAGTGCCCAAGACGAAATGTTCCTTGAAGATATCCTTTTCTCCTCTGTCCCACTTTGTGGGCAGTGAGCTTTCCAGAATTCTTTTCTCATAGTCACTATTCTTGATTTTAATTCTCTTACATTTACCCCCGAATTTATCTTCCTTCCATTCCAAGAATTGATGCTTTATTCAGGTGAGACATCACATTTATCTCAAGAGCATCGTTACATAAATTGTAGAGCAAGGCAGTGGGAGGGTAGCCTTAAAATCAGTGAGAATAACTGCTTCTTTTTATGGATAAGGAAATTGAGGCCCAGAAGAGGAAAGTTATTTTTGCAGGTCAGAGTCAAGTCTCCTAACTATTAGCCCAATTCACTTTTTACCAAACCATGTGTCATCATGGAGGAACCAAGAAAGAGATTTCTTTTGCCCAGGAAGTATGGGAAAAAACAAACAAACAAACAAAAAACCAAAAGGGGCTAGTCCCATGAATCATAGGGAAAGAAAGGAAGATAGAAAATGAGTACCTGTGATGTTTAAGAAAAAACTAGGGGATGCCTTATCATATTCAAGATTTCCAAAAACCATGTTTCATGATGTTCATGATTCACCCTCCTTGTTTTTCTCTCTTCAGTCTCTCTTTACTTATGCACAAAAAGACACGAGTTAAACAACAACAGGGTATGAAACCATTTCACTGAGCATTTCAGGACAGGTGAGTCATAAAAGAAAATGCCCACTGACTCATTCCTTCTGAAGGTGAAAGGAAAGAAAACAGAGGTTCCTGTTGCATCAAGGGCATCCTTACAATTGACTTTTCCCCTACGAATGGTGTTTTCCCTGGGAGTCATATTCTAATCTGTATTCATAAAGACTAGTGCAGAAATCAAAAGTTAAATAATACCTCTGGCCTTAGCCACCGACCTCTTCATAAGCACAAATTGCATTCTCACCTCTCTTGGAGCTGTTTGATATCTGACATATATTTAAAGTAAATATCAGTCATATAGAACATCTGCATAATCTTGGAGAGGGTTATAGTCATGCAAATAATACTAGTAGATGAGGGACCGGGGGATAAAGGCTCTGTTAACTGTAAGTCTTAATTTGAAAGCTAGATCTGTAACCTGTCACTCTAATTACACCAGTCCTCTGTCCTCCACGGGTCCCCTACATATCCATGTGTCGTGGCTTTCAATGGAAGGGACAAAGCGTTTTAGAGGAGCGACAAAAGTGTTCTTGTCAATTACAGCAGCTATTAATACTAATTGTGCTTTAGAATTCTCACTAACAACAGCATCAGAGACCCTAATTAATACACCATGGTTTATGGAGATAGGATGAAACCGGAGGTGTTACTGACACCAGTGTAATAACCAGGCTGGTTGCGATGTGAACTGGCTCAGAGTTAGAATTTTAAGTACCAAACAGAAAAGGAATTAGTATTCTTCAGTCTCCTGTTGTAATGGGGGTGTGAGGAGCCGGCCTCAATTGCAGAGTTGTGGCTGGAGGAACATAAAGCCCCTGAAAGAGGAGTCTTGTTTTCTAAACCTTTTGGAAAATGGAAGGGCCCTCCCAGTGTTGTCAGTTCGGGTAAACGTGTGCAGTGGGGTTGAACACAGAAGGGGGCTTATCCTCGGAAGTTTCACCTTCACGGTCAAACACCAACAGAGAAAGAGTCACAAGGTGACTTCCATAGACCAGCTTCTACTTCTCATCGAGAGAGTAAATCGGAGTGCAGACTTCTAGAAAAGAAGAAGGAAAGTGTCTTTCCTTTTGTTGATAGAATTAAGTGCTTGCCTTGGACTTGGAGGGTATTATGCTAAGTGAAATAAGACAGACAGAGAAAGACAAATACTGTATGATATCACTTATATGTGAAGTCTAAAAAATACAACAAACTAGTGAATATAACAAAAGAAGAAATAGACTCACAGATACAGAGAAAGAAACTAGTGGTTACCAGTGGGGAGGGAGAGGGGGAAGGGACAAATAGGAGAAGGGGATTAAGAGATACTACTATGTATAAAATAAATAAGCTACAAGGATATTTTATACAGCACAGGGAGTAGAGCCAATATTTTATAATAACTATAAATGGAGTATAGCCTTTAAAAATTGTGAATCACTATGTCATATGCCTGAAACTTATATAATATGGTAAATCAACTATACCTCGATTAAAAAAAAAAGAGATTGCCTTGGTTTGAGGGTGGAGGGTTACACTTGCAAATAGGTGTTTATATCTAGGTGTTTGTATCTGTAAAAGAAACACACACACACACACACACACACACAACTTTTCTCAGCCATGCTCTGCAGAGCTGCATGGCCCAACTTTACAAGATTTCCTCTCCATTCCATTGGTAGAGGCCCTCCTTTCACACATCTCAGAGGGCCAAGAGACTATTCCAGATGGTAAAACAAATTCCCTTCATTTAACTTGAATTTATATCAAGATCTGTGTGCAATAGCTTTGAGCACAGAGACAACCGAGGAAGGGGATCTTATTCCTCTATGTGTATTATTTTCAGATCTCTGCTCTCCTTTGACCTGGTCCTGTGTCCTACTATGCAACATTTCCATGAACAGATACTACAATCAGGGACTTGTCATAGAAATCCATTAGTACATGCAATCATGCTCTTAACAGATAAGATCCAACAGATTTCTTCTCTTGGGCAGGGAACAGTCTTGGCCAGTGATAATGCACAGGTGAGAGGTTTTGTCAAACCAGGTACCAATCTCAGTGACCAGGACCAATCATTTTACTGCTCTGTGCCACTGTTTCCTCAGTGGTTGAAAAAGGGTGACAACTACTGCCCCTGGTTCCTGCTAAGAATGTTATAGTGAGGAAAGGATGCGAATGCCCTTGGATGGGGGAAAGGTAGTATACAAAAGTTGGATGTCACTAACCAACTAAAGGAGAGGTTTTTTTAAAAAGGAGTGGAGAAGGGAAGATGAGAGAAAAAGGAAGGAAAAGAAAATATAAGCATATTCACAAATAGAACCATCCACCCTCAGAGGAGCTGTTGGAAAATGTTCTTATTCCATGGGATGTTAATAGGTGTTATATAATAAAAACATTCTAGCAATCCCATCCTTAGGCCCATAGAAGAGAGGACCCTGACCTGGGTCTTGAGTGACGGAGGCCTAGCTCTGGTCCTTCCCTGGCTGTACCCTTCAGGGCAAGGAGTCCCAGCTCCAAGGGGACATATCAGCTTAGAACCCACACCCCTCCTTCTAGCCCACACTCTGTGTCCCCAACAGCCCCCAAGCTCCTATGGGAAGAAGCTTAGATATGGATGTGCTATTAGAGTGTCCACACACATAGACCAGAGGCTTCCTGTAGTGTGGGATGCAACCAGGGGTGGTATGGGAGAGAGAACAGACCATGAGCTGGGGGCCAAGGAAGAACCCTCCCAATGCAGAAGCCTAAGGAGTCCAAGAATTCCAAATTCAAACCTGGATTTCCACGTAATTGAGAAGGTATATTCGTCAGTATATTGAGGATATAGTATTTATTACATAACAGTTTGTTATGGTACATGGATCTCCACTTACTCTCTTGTCAAGGCCCTGAAAATATTAGGAGTGGGCCTAGATTCCAGGGTCAATTAAGTTTGGGCAACACTGGGATAAACACAGTTAAACAGACTTTTTTTCAGGGCAGAGTGTCACAAAGCCTTAAATATGCATCATGCATTATGCATATCCAAGAAGGGATTATACCATATTTCCTTCATTCCAAAATGCACATTTTTTTTCACATTTTAACATTTCTGAAATCAAAATGCATCTTACATTGTAGTCAGCCAGAAAAACGGCTGTGCAAGAACATATGCATTAAAATTTGCATAGTGAGTGTCAGTGGCTTGGAAGAAAATCCCAGAGACAATAGTGGAGCGTGTTTTAAGAAATGTTGCATCACCCAAACTCCTGGTGACATAGAAGAAGATACCTTGGGGGAAAACACACATATCGATGACTCTTGGAGTCAAATGATACACAAGAGTCAAACTCAACATGAAGGAGACCTAAGAAATTTAATTGGCTTAAATTTTCTTCTTTAGGTGTATGCAAGAGTGATTATGACAAAAATGTATATAACTACATAAATATTAGACAACTCTTTCAATAAATATAAAATAAAAATTCTAAGTGCTAAGAAAGAGTTGTTTCATGGTTTAGTCGGTAGCAATTTGCCTTTCTTAGTTGAGCACAAAGTAATGGTATGTATTTATGTAATGGCATTTTGGAGCCTATGAAATATCATAGCATGCAAAGCTTCCCAGATGTCTTTGAACAGGGAGGCCCTTTTTTGCTAAATGATTACTTGAGATTAATGATTTCTGGATCATACTTTGAAAAGGCTGCATTATATCATGAAATATTGAAATGTAGGTGTTGGAAAGGGCTTCAGACGACCCAAATCCCTCACTTTCAAGCTAGGAAAAGTGAGATACAAAGGGGAAGTGACTGGTCCAAATTTATACAGCACATAAACAGCAGATGTAAAACAAGCTACCCTGATTCCTGATAGAAAATATTTGATCCCTAGATAAACTGAATCTTCTCGGATTTTATCACACTCATTATTTCTGTCCCACACAGAGTGAGTCAATCAATATTCTGTTCTTTTGTGTCTTGGCAAACTCAAAACTTGTTTAGGATTTGCTTGTCAATCATCAATTAAAAAAATGAAAGTGACTGACAAAGAAAGAAAATTCATCCAGAGGTCTATAAGCCCACAGATTCAAGAAGCTTAATGAACCAGTAGCAGAATAAATTTAAAGAAAACTGCCCCGAGATACCATAATCAAATTGCTGAAAGCCAACCTTTTTTTTTAAATCTCCAGAGCAGTCAGAGGCAAGAAATATAAATAGGTTAAAAATGAAAGAATAGAAAAAAGATATGCAAACACTAATCAAATGAAAGCTGGGGTGACTTTATTAATATTAGACAAAGTAGACTTCAGAACAGGAATATCAGCTGGAGCCTTCTGAGGATATTTCTGATATTATTACAGGTATTACATCTAACATCTAGTGATGAAAAGGTAAATCATCAAGAAGATCTAACAATCCTAAACATATACACCCAATAACAGAGCTTCACAATATATAAAGCAAAACTGACAGAACTAAAAAAGAGAAAGCGGCAAATCTACAATTATAGTTGGAGATTTCAACAATCCTCTCTCAGGAATCAATAGAATAAATAACTAGAAAATCTGTATGAGTACTCCCAGTTTTACAGAAATGTATGTACACAACTCTTTGGAGAAGCACATTTTGAACCTGGATTCTACCCCTGTAAAGTAATGACACAGACTCCTGAATTTGTGCTCAGCGTTGAGTCCTGTCAAGTGAAGTGGGTATTATCTGCATTTCAGCTTATGTCAAGAATTAAACAATTCATGAGTCACTAACTATGGGCTCTCCACCTCTACCCAAAGCATTTGAGAAGCTAGCAGGAACTTTTACAGGAAGTTTATCACTGAATGACTGAAATGTGTACCACCTCTTTCTTGGGGACAACACCCCATTAGGACACAGAGGGGGTAAAACATGCATATCCCCTTTCCTGTGTCATTTATCTCTAGAGAATGCTAGATAATTCCCCTTGTGGTAGATGGATACAATCACGGCCATCAGTGAATCATGCTTCCTTGTACCTAGCTCATATGTAGTTCCTCCCACTATGACTGTTGTCTTGTCATGTAACTTGCTTTGGCCAATGGGACATCAGCAAACATGTAAGGTAACATATTCACAGGTCCATCCTAATCCCCAGAACCTGTGAATATGTTACCTTATGGGCAGAGGCTTGTAAAGCACTAGGGAACTGGGGTTTCTCTCTCTCTCTCTCTCTCTCTCTCTCTCTCTTTCTGGAACCCAGCCACAACGTCAAGAGCCTAGGCCAGCCTCCCAGACACATGTGCCCCATGATAACCAAGCACCAACCACCAGATATGTGAGGCAGCCATCTTAGCCAACCAGTTCCAGGCAAGCAACCAAAAGTGACCCCAGATGAGACTGGGGAAAGCCCTGCAGAAATTGTGACAGAATTGCGCACAATAAGATGATTGTTTTAAGTTTGGGGGTGGTTTAGAAGGCAGCGAGCAATGACTTGTTATACCCCAAGCAGCCACCAGCTCTGTACCAAGACAGGCATGAGTAGTAACCACTATTCTGGTGACTCAAGGGAGAGACAGAAAATGTCTCATTAGTATCGCCTAGGAATTCAGGCTTAACCTGTTCTGACGCAATCCCTCTCTCAGCCCCGCAAATCGATGTTAATAAAACACGTGCTGGGAATCCCCTGATACCATTCTAGGCAGAACTTTTTGGTTAGGAAAAGAAAAAGAAACTTAATTTGAAGCTTTAATAACCTCCCAATTAGGTTGTTTCTGTTAGTATGAATATTTAATCTTGACATTACTGTGACTATTTTAGAATTGAACCGAAATGAAGTAAAAATGATCATAAATAATTTCATTATTAAAAATAATCTTTGTTATGTATGTTCCTGTGCCTATCTTTTATTAAGTTTACTTTTCATGTTGACATTTTTAAGGGCATAATTGTATGTTTTCGTTCTTAGTAATATTGTTGCCATATATTAATTATGGCATCATACCAGGAACACTAGTAATGAAATTTGTTGGTTTTCTAGAGCCAGCCATAGTCTCTCTCTCCTTCACAACTAACAGATAGATGATCGGCTTTGAGCTCTACATTGATTCCCTGAATTATCGTCTCTCCTTCTTAATTTGTGAGTCAAGCACCATTGGTCTTGATTTATGGGAAAAAATCAGTGTAAACAAGAATGAAAGGGATCGTTATCTTTGCCCTTTTTCCAGGAGTTTCTTGGAGGCCACATATAGCACCCAAGGAAGGGTGATATGGTAGGCAGAAAAACAGCCCCCCAGAGACGTCAACATCCTAATCCCCAGAACCTGTGAATATGTTACCTTCCATGGCAAAAGGGACTTTGCAGATATGAGTAAAGGACCTAGAGATGGAGAGAATATTCTGGATTCTCTGGGTGGGCAAAATGTAATCACAGGGGTCGTTAAAAGTGGAGGAGGGAGGCTGAAGAGACAGGCAGAGCGGTAGATATGACAATGGAAGCAGGATGGGAGTGATATCATGTGAGGACTCAACCCACCATGGCTGACTTTGAAGATGGAGGAAGGGGTCATGCATCAAGGAATGTGGGGCAGCTTCTAGAAGCTGGAAAATGGAAGGAAATGAATGTACCTCAGTTTGTGAATCTAGGCATCCCACTCACAGGCTGCAGAGCAGGAGGCAAGCTGTTTAACCTCTCCAAGCTTCCATTTTCTCGTCTGTAAAGTGAGGATAATAGTGGTTATTTCCTAAGGTTACTGGGATCATTAAATGAGGTGATTTGCATAAAGCTCTTATCACAGTGTCTAGCACATTTTAAGTACTTGTTAAAGGTCAGTTATTGTTGCCATTATTAAAACCTGTTGTGACCGAATGTGTGATTGTTCCCACTTATTTGCATTCTGCCTTCGTAGAGGAGCCCACTGCTTGTCCATCTGCAAGAAATCTGCAGAGCCTTCCTAGAGGTGGTGTGCACCCCCGGCCCCAGTATCAGGCTTGGAAAGGGGGCATCTTTGGCCAATGGATGGTGAGCACACCTGAGCTGAACCACATCCAAGGGGAAGCGTCCAGGCACACAGGTTGACTGGGCCTCTTGTTCTTTTCTCTTTGTGACAAGAAAGCCATTTCCCAAATAAAAGCTGCTCCTTCCACCTGGGTCCTGGCTGGGAAGACACACGGCAGAGCCACAGCACATGTAAAGAGGGATACAAATGTTTATTGTGGGAAGTAGTTGAGATTTGGGTATAGTTTGTTTTCACAGTAAAGTTGACAAACACACCTCTCAGAGATACAGTTTGAGATACAGTTTAGAGAGTCTGCCAGCTCACTCTCTCTCTCTCTGTCTCTCTCTGTCTCTCTCTCTCTGTCTCTGTCTCTCTCTCTCTCTCTCTCTCACACACACACACACACACACACACACACACCTCCCCCCAGACTATTCCAAGAACTACACTTTGCAGACCCACAGATATAGAAAACAAACTAGTGGTTACCAGTTCAGAAAGGAGGAGAGGGGAATTGTAGGGTTGGGAAGTGGGAAGTACAAGCTATTGGGTGTAGGACAGGCTCAAGGATGTACTGTACAACACGGAGAATATAGTCGATATTTTGTAATAACTGTAAATGGAAAGTAACATTTAAATTGTATTTAAATATTTTTAATTTTTTTAGTAAACTTTTAAAAAAAGAACTACACTTTGTTCTCAAGTACTCTGACACTCACATTAGTATTCTGTGACCCCAGGGTCCCTAACCATAGTTATTCCAAGCACAGATGGACCCTTGGCCCTACTGGGGCCAAGTAAATTCCCTGTCTGAGAAACTTGGAATTGTGACATAGAGGCAGCTAGAGACAAGCTCTACCTATGCCCAGGACTAAGGGATTTGTGCAGCAGATGAGGTAGAAGTGACCCAGTTGGATGATCTTGAAATATCATCATCAGACTTGATATCAGACATTTGCACCTTGGATAAATTAACAATCTGTGAGTGTGAGGAAAATGAGGAGAGGAGTGAGGGCATAAGCCACTGAGCATTTTACTGGATCTGGGGAGGGTTCTATCTCAAGGAAGAATGGTGAGGAGTAACAGTAGTTTAAACAATAAAGCAACGAAGACCCAATAACGAAGACCCAATGCAGCCAAAAATAAATAAATAAATAATTTAAAAAAAAAAAATAAAGCATCCTACTGTCTTACATACGTAAGCACCGTAAGTTCCCTATATACGAACCTTCAAGTTGTAAACTTTCGAAGATGCCAACGTGCGTTCACATGTCCAGTCACGTAAGGTAGTTCATGTGTCTGGCATAAATTGCCACGTGCGTGCATCCTCTACAAGTGGTTGTGCTTTTGTGTACTTTACCGTACAGTACTGTATACAGTACAGTAGTACAGTATCTTTATTTCAAGCCCAGGATGTCCTGAAGTAAGCGTAAAAGCAGTGGTGATGTAGCTGGTATTACTGTACTTTTTAAGGTACTGTACTATAAGATTAAAAATGTTTTCCTTACTATTTCTGTTTGTTTTTATGTATTATTTGGTGAAAAATATTATAAACCTATTACAGTACAGTCTATACAGCCGATTGTGATAGCTGGGTGCCTAGGCTAAATTTGTTGGACTTAAGAACAAATTGGACTTACAAACGTGTTCTTGGAATGGAACTTGTTCACAGGTAAGGGACTTACAGTATGGAGCTAGGTGTTTCTGAGTTGTTTTAGCCTCACATCAGAGATTAATATTCTTTTTGTTTTCTCCTTCCTTTTACTCCACCATCCTCCACATGTAGATTTTCAACCTCCAACTTATTACCTCATAATCACAAGATGGCTGCCATAACCCCGGGTATTTCACCCTAACACTACAGCATCCAAAGCAGGAAGGGAGAGAACAAGCCCTTTCTTTCTACATGTCTCTTTGTAACCAGGCAGGAAAACTCCTTCCAGAAATAGCATTCATCTTATGCTTCATTGGCCAGGACTCTGTCACTTGATCACTGTTGAGGGTTGAATTGTGTCCACCCCAAAATCTATGTGTTGAAGTCCTAACCCCCAGTACCTCAGAGCGTGTGACCTTATTTAGAGATAAGTTCTCTAGAGAGGTAATGAAATTAAAGTGAGGTCATTAGGGTGGCTCCTAATCCAATATGACCCGCGTCCTTATAAGAAGAGGAAATTTGAACACAGACACGGACAAAGGGAAGATGATGTGAAGACACAGGGAGAAGACGGTCATTTGAAAGCCAAGGAGACGAGCCTGGAACAGATGCTTCCCTTGTGGCCCTCAGAAGGAGTCAACCTTGCTGACACCTACATCTTGGACTTCCAGCTTTCAGGACCGCGAGACAATACATTCCTGTGATTTATGCCACACAGTTTGTGGTACTTTGTCACAGCAGCCATAGCAAATGCATACAGCCACCCCTTGCCTAAGTTCAAGAGATGCCACGAGAGTGAATACATAATCAGCCTCTATTGTGCAAGGCAGACCCGTAGGCATAAAATATAGAGGAGAAAATGCCTGTTGGCTGGGCAACCAGTAGTGACAGTCCCCATCTTTGTTTGCAAGTCACAGAAATAGAATCTGACTAGCTTAGTGGGGAAAGGAATGCATTAGAATCATATAAGGAAGGGGTTCCGATTAGGGGCTTGAGGGGAAAGCTAGAGAACCAAGCTCAGACAAGTATAGAAAGCAGGGCGGGACTGGGGGTCTGGATAGCAGGAGTGACACCACCTCTTCTCATATCCCCCACTATAATGAATGAGCTCCTGATACATTTCCTGCCCTTAAAATTCTTAATATTCCAAGCTCCAGGAGAGACTGGACCCCTCTTTTGACCAGGTAAAAAGAGAGAAGGGTAACCTGAGTTAAGTCCAACAAAGCAAGCCTACACTAAGTTGAAGACAGAGAATTCTCCAAAAGAAAATTAAGAACTTATTTCTTAAAGGATTAAGAATAAATGCTGGAAGGCCAGAAAAATCCATCCACTACACTGGTCAAAGAAGGACAATGGGTACAAAGACAAATAAACCTTTCTTACAACTATTGCAGGTTGTCCCAGATCCTGGGGAGGGGTCCTCAGGGCCAAGTTATTTTTAAGCTGCCCACACTTTTCAATCTAACACCCCCAGCTCTTGAGCATGATAACTAATTACCCAGTGTCCATTCAGGAATCATTTTCCAATCTCTTCTTCTAAATTCTCCCTATTCCCTTTGGATCTTAAGCCCTCAAAGGACCAAATTAAAAAGCAAACACAAAAGCACTGGTGTCAATTCAACAGGATCACCCAGTTTCTTCAGATCCAGCAACTTTTTGCATTCAAATAACAAAGAAAAAAAATCACTTGAGTCTGTGTTGACAAGGTACCAAAACATTTAGTCAATTAGATCACATTGGCAAACAGACTGTCACTCTGGTCGAGGGAGGGGAGAGAATCTGTCACATTAGTTGTTTGACTAAATTGATGGACTGTCTTGGTCAAAATAAGTCTTTTTTATTAAATGTTGACAGATCATAGTATATCAAAAGGAAAATCTACAAAAGCCAGTTTTCATCTATGCTAACAGTAAAATCAAGATGGCATATTGGAAATCTCTAAATAATACTTTGTCTACATAAAAGGGTGTAATTCTTTAGGTCAGAATAAATTAGGAAGGAAAGCCTCCTTTTTGAGTAGAAAAGGATTGAGAATCTAAATTACCCGGAGTTGGTGTGTCACCAATATCAGTATGATTTCTCACCACCTCTATCATTTCACAACTACCTGCATAGTTTCAGCCCCATATACTATGCACATCATGCTGTTTTCTATTATTATCTTATTTAATCTGACCAACAACTGTAACAGGTAAGGAACTGCTCTCCCCTTTGTAGAAAGAGGAAACTGTGGTTTATGTGGTCTAAGTAGCTTCCCCAACTTCAGACAGATATGAAATTTCAGGGTGGAGATTTGAACTTATGTCTGACTTCAAAGCCCTTGGTTTTAACCACTGTGCTAGTGGCTGCCTGCTAAGAGCACCTGACTGTACCTTCCTGGCAACTTTCTTCTTGAGCTGACTCAAAAGTTCTAGAACATTCTTTTACAACAGTTTGGGGTCAAAGAGGACCCACTTTCATCAGCTCCCATAAATACAAAGATGACCTCTTGACAACCCTGGCTTCAAAATTCCTTCACCCAGGGGAAATGTGCTGCCGACTGGAGCTGTGAGCAGCCTTGCTTAGCGTCAGAACAGTGACCTAACAGAGCCAATCTGCAAGGACTGGAAAGTGAATTACAATAGGAGAAAATCAGACTTCTATGCAGTGGATGCTTGATGCATTTTTAGAAGCCTAAGAGTAATAGGGGGAGACCTTCAAGATGGCAGAGGAGTAAGACATGGAGATCACCTTCCTCCCTACAAATACATCAGAAATACATCTACATGTGGAACAGCTCCTACAGAACACCAACTGAATGCTGGCAGAAGACCTCAGACTTCCCAAAAGTGTGGCTGGCAGGGTCTTGGTGCTCCGGCTGGGTGTCAGGCCTGTGCTCTGAGGTGGGAGAGCTGAGTTCAGGACATTGGTCCACCAGAGACCCCCCGGCTCCACGTAACATCAAATGGCAAAAGCTCTACCAGAGATATCCATCTCAATGGTAAGACCCAACTCCACTCAACAACCAGCAAGCTACAGTGCTGGACACCCTATGCCAAACAACTAGCAAGACAGGAACACAATCTCACCCATTAGCAGAGAGGCTGCCTAAAATCAAAATAAGGTCACAGACACCCCAAAACACACCACCGGACACAGTCCTTCCCACCAGAAATACAAGATCCAGCCTAATCTACCAGAACACAGACACCAGTCCCCTCCACCAGGAAGCCTACACAACCCACTGAACAAACCTTACCCACTGGGGGCAGATACCAAAAACAACAGGAACTACAAACCTGCAGCCTGCGAAAAGGAGACCCCAAATGCAGTAAGTTAAGCAAAATGAGAAGACAGAGAAACACACAGCACATGAAGGAGCAAGGTAAAAACCCACCAGACCAAACAAATGAAGAAGAAATATGCAGTCTACCTGAAAAAGAATTCAGAGTAATGATAGTAAAGATGATCCAAAATCTTGGAAATAGAATGGAGACAGTACAAGAAACGTTTAACAAGGACCTAGAAGAACCAAAGAGCAAACAAACAGTGATAAACAACACAATTATTGAAATTAAATATTCTCTAACAGTAATCAATAGCAGAATAAATAAGGCAGGAGAACGGATAAGTGACCTGGAAGATAAAATAGTGGAAATAACTACCGCAGAGCAGAATAAAGAAAAAAGAATGAAAAGAATTGAGGAGAGTCTCAGAGACCTCTGGGACAACATTAAATGCACCAACATTCGAATTATAGGGGTCCCAGAAGAAGAAGAGAAAAAGAAAGGGACTGAGAAAATATTTGAAGAGATTATAGTTGAAAACTTCCCTAATATGGGAAAGGAAATAGTCAATCAGATCCAGGAAGTGCAGAGAGTCCCATACAGGATAAATCCAAGGAGAAACACGCCAAGACACATATTAATCAAACTATTAAAAATTAAATACAAAGAAAAAATATTAAAAGCAGCAAGGAAAAAACAACAAATAACATACAAGGGAATCCCCATAAGATTAACACCTGATTTTTCAGCAGAAACTCTGCAAGACAGAAGGGAGTGACAGGACATATTTAAAGTGATGAAAGGGAAAAAAAATACAACCAAAATTACTCTACCCAGAAAGGATCTCATTCAGACTCAATGAGGAAATTATAACTTTTACAAACAAGCAAAAGCTAAGAGAATTCAGCACCACCAAACCAGCTTTACAACAAATGCTAAAGGAACTTCTTTAGGCAGGAAACACAAGGGAAGGAAAAGACCTACAATAACAAACCCAAAACAATTAAGAAAATGGTAATAGGAACATACATATGGATAACTACCTTAAATGTAAATGGATTAGGGCTTCCCTGGTGGTGCAGTGGTTGGGAATCCGGCTGCCAATGCAGGGTACGCGGGTTCGGGCCCTGGTCTGGGAAGATCCCACATGCCGCGGAGCAACTTAAGCCCGTGAGCCACAACTACTGAGCCTGCACGTCTGGAGCCTGTGCTCCGCAGCGGGAGAGGCCGCGACAGTGATAGGCCCGCACACCGCGATGAAGAGTGGCCCCCACTCGCCGCAACTGGAGAAAGCCCTCACACAGAAACGAAGACCCAACACAGCCAAAAATAAATAAATTAATTAATTAAAAAAAAAAAAAGAGGGAGGGGATATGGGGATATACGTATACGTATAGTTGATTCACTTTGTTATATAGCAGAAACTAACACAACATTGTAAAGCAATTATACTCCAATAAAGATGTTAGGGCTTCCCTGGTGGCGCAGTGGTTGAGAATCTGCCTGCTAATGCAGGGGACACGGGTTCAAGCCCTGGTCTGGGAAGATCCCACATGCCACGGAGCAACTGGGCCCGTGAGCCACAATTGCTGAGCCTGCGCGTCTGGAGCCTGTGCCCCGCAACGGGAGGGGCCGCGATAGAGAAAGGCCCGCGCACCGCGATGAAGAGCGGTCCCCGCACCGCGATGAAGAGTGGCCCCCGCTTGCCGCAACTGGAGAAAGCCCTCGCACGAACCGAAGACCCAATACAGACAAAAATAATAAACAAATAAATAAATAAATAAATAAAAGAAAATCCTTTAAAAAAAAAAAAAAAAGATGTTAAAAAAAAATACAGTAATTAAAAAAGAAAAATTCTTTCACCCAAAATGCCCTTGCCTTTCTTTTAGGCTCAAAGCATGGAGTCCAATAAGGTCTCCCCTGCCCTGTCTAACATTCTGTTTTCCAAGTGCAATGTGATTTCCCACTTAGGCTGCACAGTCTGTGTTCTCGGAGAGAAGAACTTTCACACAATAGTGTCTGACCCATGGTGTCCACTACTGCTTTATTCTGTTTAACTCAGGCACCAGAGGGGCTCTTTCTCTGAGCACAGTGGTAAGATTTTCATTGCATTGTCATTGACTTTTGTCTTATATTTACGACTGGGTCTTCAATATCTCCTTTAATTTAAAGAGCAAGGGCTGCTTGAAAGGCACCAAGGCCAGCTACTCAGTGGACTGTCTCCTGCCACTTCTTTATTGCTTCTTGCATTTTATTCATCCCAACTTCAATTTCTTTGTGCAGTGTGACCAAAGCCCAAAGGGGATCACAGGACATGAAGAAGTGTTATCTGGTTAACCCTTCTCTTCAGGGATAATGGCTCAAGAGGTACATAGGACTTTTGTAGCTCATGGACTATTTTTATTCTTTGCCTTAAGGGTTGTCACAGAAATTAATAAGGAGTGAGCTTCCCATGGTCCATTCCAGTAAGACACAAAATTATTTTGAACCATTTCAATAGCCCAAATCAATTTCTTTAAATTCTAGGCCCCTATTTTTCAACACTTATCTCTTAGACAAGCATTAAATATAACTAAGCTGAGCTCCAGGATCAGACCCAGAAGGAAGAAGAGTCATATGAGAAATGAGGTTCAGAAATATGGGCTCCTCCTTTTAAAAAAAAGAAAGAAAAAATCTGCACAAGAGTGACCACACTTCTTGCCCTTAATCTCACCCATCTCTACTCTTAAAACTTAAAAGAATACTTTGTATTTTCTATCATTCTTTTTCCTTCCAAATTTATAAGCACCTTCCAGGACAAAGGACAAGTAGTGAAATGTAGCATGCCCACAGAATCATCTGTCCCAAAAGCCATCCCCAGTTAGGTCCCCAAAACATGACTCATAGGTTCATATCACTTTCCCAAACAGGGAGAGTTTAGTCTCTAGAAAGAGATCCATTGCATCTAATTGCTTGATTCTAAACAGCATTTCTTCTCCCTCTTTCCCAAAAAGTTTTTACTAAATAGATGATATATTTTATAATCCATGTCAATTTAAAATTAAAGAATTTGGGAATTCCCTGGCAGTCCAGTGGTTAGGACTCCACACTTTCACTGCCAAGGGCACTTGTTCAATCCCTGGTTGGGAAACTAGGATCCTGCAAGCCGCATGGTGCAGACAAAAATTAATTAATTAATTAATTAATTTTTACATGAATAAAATTAAAGAATTAATCAATCCTCCTGCCTCTCTGTCCAGGGGACTTCTCTTAATCCATTATGTATTATTTAATATAAGTTACATGTATTATTTTTGTATGTAAATCATGAAGCATACAACAAAATGAAGACCTGTCAGCCCATGACCCTATGTACACCACTACTGTTGTGTCTACCTGAGAGCTTCTTCTCCATCCCAGCTCCCCAATACCTATAGAGGCCCAAGATTTTTCATTGGTTTTTTTTTTCTTTTAGTTTTTACATGTGTGTCTCCCTAAACATATTGCTTAATTTTGTTACTCTTTGAACTTTTTAAAAATGGCATCATACTATATGATGTCTCCAGTAACCTTCTTTTTCATTCAATTTTATGTTTATAAGATTCACTCATGGCTGGTCTACGTGACTGTGATTCATTTATTTTCTTTTCTGTATAATATTCCATTGTGTAACTATACCCTAATTCACTTAACTATTCTCATAGGATGGATATTTGGATTGTTTCCAATTTTGGTGGCTCCAAATATTCTTTTACACGTCTCCTAGTAAAGACATCCAAGGATATCTCTGAAGAACATACCAAGGAGTAGAATGGTAAATCATAGAGTATGCAAATGTTCAGTTCTACAGGAGAGTGACAAATTGTTATCCAAAGTGGTTGTAACAATTTACATTCCTGCCATCCTCTGCTGCAACTTCTATTTCAAACTTGTAGAAGTCTGAGAACAAGACTGAAAGAATGAAACAGGATGAGCAGAGTTTGACATAAGTTGGGAAGGGGTGCAAAAGAAGATTGCACATGGGTGATGCCCACACCAGGCAAGCCAGACTAGAATCCTCTTCCTGACTGTGTCTAATCCCTCTGACCCAGCCCAGCCCGCAGCCATAGGCAACCCATAAAAATCCACCATAGCTTCCTGGTCCTCAGAGCCCTTCCCACCCTTGTCTCACACCTGCCTTCTTGGCAGGGTCTCCCAGTATCTGTCCTTGGCCTTGGCCCTGAATATCGTCAGTCTACAAGGACTTCTTGAGCATCTATCACATGCCAGACACTGGAGGTATACGAGGGACACAGGAGGCAAGGGGCTCGCCCTTATATTCTATTGGAGGGAAAAGATAATAAGTAAACAAAAGGATGAGTCCAGATTATGACTATTGTCCCTTGTCCTATTTATTTTCTTGATAACAGGTGAAGAGCTTAAGAAAAGCATTCCAGGCAGAGAGCTGGAAAGCTTGAGTTCTCTAAGGTTGAGCTCATCTCTCAGCATTGCCGAATGAAGCCGTGGCATCAAGGCGAGAGCCCTAAAATGGGAATCATGGTCCCAAACCTGCTACTGCTTAACGATGTGACATATGGACAAGTTGCTTAAGCTGAGTCTCGGATTCTTAGGATGTAAAATGGGATGGGCAGTGGGATGCGGGACTTTGAGTACCTGTTGTACATTGGGCACTGTACATATTTCACCTCTTTTAATCCTGAAAGTAACACCATTTTATGGATGAGAAAGCTGAGGCTGAGAGATATTCAAGGTAACTTTCCCAAGGCCACCATGATAAGACTCTAACCAAGGTTCTCTAAGATTCTACAGAGCAATGCCTCAGAGATATCGTGAGCACTAAATAAGAGAATGTATGCAAAAATGTTATTGAAGCATTCTTTGCAAATGTAAGGTGTAATTACTAATTTTTAATCTTATTTCTAGTTGCTTGCCCACATACTTTCCGCCTAATGAGCTATTTGCCCTTTCCCAGATGCTTCTTGCACTTTGATGAAGGCCTTTGCTCATATCATTCCTTTTCCCCAAATACTCTCCCCCATCTTATCTACCAGGTACTCTTTTATTCTATTTTCAAAAAGACTTACTCAGTGATTTCTTCCTTTCCAATATTTCTTGCTCCTGTCCTGAAAACAAGACTGATTACCACTTCTTCTGGATTCGAATGGTACCTAACACATATAGCATATATATACAGCATTAGCTGTTGAGACAGTAATACATTAACGTCCACCCCAAAACTATGTAACTTCAAACAGTAATTTTTTCTTGCTCAAAAATCTGGGTGTTGGCTGATCTAGGCTGGGCTCAGCTCCAAACTGCATGTTGAGTCCAGATCTACTCCACATAAGTACTGCTTGGAGCTTCTCCAGTGAAGTGAACTCTTTCTCTAGATGAAAGAGCTGTAGAGTCAAATGGCAAAGGATATAGAATCAGGGACAGGTGAAGATTTGAGGTCAATAACTCAATCTGTCACACATACCTAGTAAAATGTTCATACCATTCACTCAACAACTTCTTACTGAGCACCGACTGTGTGCCGGGCACTCTTCTAAGCTCTGTGGACACAGCAGTAAACAAAACCAGTTAAGGTACCCATCTGCATGGAGCTAACATTCTGGTGGGAAGGGGCAGACCAACGGACAAGAAAAGTAATTTCAAATAGTGTTCAGTACTGGACTTCCCTGGTGGCACAGTGGATAAGAATCCTCCTGCCAATGCAGGGGACGTGGGTTCGAGCCCTGGTCTGGGAAGATCCCACATGCCGCAGAGCAACTAAGCCCGTGAACCACAACTACTGAGCCTGTGCTCTAGAGCCCGCAAGCCACAACTGCTCAGCCCATGTGCCACAACTACTGAATCCCACGCGCCTAGAGCCCGTGCTCCATAACAAGAGAAGCCACTGCAATGAGAAGCCTGTGCACCGCAACGAAGAGTATAACCCCTGCTCGACGCAACTAGAGAAAAGCCCACACGCAGCAACGAAGACCCAACACAGCCAAAAATAAACAAATAAATAAATAAATAAATAAATTTAAAAGAAATAGTGTTCAGTACTGTAAATAAAACCCAGACATATGGTAGAGTAATGAGAACAACAGCAGGAGCAAAGGGGAACACAGATATCTTAGACGGGGTATGTGGCAATGGCCTTTCTGAAGAAATGGCTTTGGAACAAATATGAATAAGGAAGCAGAGCTGGTCCCACAAATCATGTGGAAATCTGGGGAAGAGCCTTCAGGCAGAGGGATGTCTCCTGTGCCTAAGGAACACAGAGAAGCCAGTGTAATATCAGAATCACCTAGAAGGCTTGTTAAAGCACAGATTAGTGGCCCTCACCCCCAGAGTTTCTCATTCAGTAGATCTGGTGTGGGCCCAAGAACTGCATCTCTGACAAGTTCCCAGTGATGCCCATAGAGCATGGACCACTTCTGAAACTATGGTACCTGTATGATCAAGAGAGTGTGGCATAAAATAAGGCCTGTTAGGCCATGCTGGAGAGCTTAAATGTTATAGTGTGTGCAATGGGAAGCCACTGGAGTACATTAAGCAAGGGAGTGATGTGACCTGATTTAGGTTGAATAGAGCACTCTGGCTTCTATATGGAGAGAGGGTCACAAGGGACCCAAAGCAGAAGAAGGAAGTTACTTACATCAAATCATCAGTTCTCCAGAGTTCCTACTTGGGGTGATGGGGCACATGGCGCTGCCACCAACATAGAGGAGAATAACCACACGAGGCCAGCTAGAAGTCCAATGCGCTATCCATTGCGCCACAGAGCCAGTTGCAACATAGAAGAGAATCATGGAGAGAAGCTTTGGGAAGGAGGTGAGGTCAATTCAGAGGCCCCCATGGGACATCCAAGACCACCATGCTGCACAACTCTATTTAATGTGAATGGCAGCCCCGCAGCACAGAAACATAAAGGGACAAGGCGAACAGGACCTCTTGAAGTTGTGCAACATGTCAGCCCTGGAATAGTCTCCTACCACTGAGTTGACGTCCTAGTGAGAGGAGGCAGATGAGAGGCAGGCAAGGTACTTTCAAACGGTGTTCAGTACCATGAAGAAAGTCAACTCTCAACTGTGTAGATCGAGACCACTCATGTGACTGCTACTCCCGACTACATGGCTGGGGCATCCTGGTGCTGCGTTCTTAGAACCTGCTTGGTTAAAGAAGACACACAGAGAATGGTAACTTGCAGGTGATAATAGTAGCTAACATTTATTAGCACCTATGAGGTGCTAAGCACAAAAAGCTCTTTTCTTGTATTATTTCAAATAATAATCCTATGAGATGTGTATAATCATTATCCCCATTTTACAAATGGGAAAATTAAGGCACGGAGTGGTTTAGTAACTCGCTAGAGGGTACACAGCTAGTAAGGAACAAAGCTGGGATTCGAGACCAAGGAGGCTAAATGCAGAGCTGGCTCTTGTACCCACTCAGCTCTACTGGCTCTCAGTTAATTGCTAGCAGACTCTGTCTGAAGGGGTCTATATCACCCTTGTCCCCTGGCCAGACTCCAATATTATCAAGGAGAAAAATCCAGCCTTGCCAAGGCCTATGTGCTTTGCCAATAAGTAGCTAGAACTGTCAGAGTGTCTGTAGCATTAAAAAAAAAAACAAAAAAAAAAACCATGCCTGAATTGATGTTACAGACCTTTTATACAGAGAAAATATGGATATTTTCTTTTAATCATGCTACAGAGAAATAATGAAATGGTAGCATTACAAAAACATAATTAGGTCTTCAAAAAAAATCTCCACTGGAGTCCTATAAAAAGACCACAGGTGTTCGTCATTATTTTTTATTTAGCAGACAGTTTTAGCCATTGTTTGTTTTTTTCCCCCCGTTTATTAAGTTCTGGTATTTTAAGATGATTTGTGTATAATAATATCAATAATTTCCTGTTTGCCTGTCAGTTGTGAGCTGTTTTAATTGCAGATATTCATTTTCGCAAGTTAACTTGGTAAACATGCTCATTTTTTATGTTCCCTGTTCATTAAATCAGTTAGCACAGCTAGTAACTACGTTAAGTATCTTGCTGTCGGGTTTCAGCAATGGCTGTTCATCGGTTTCCAATACTATTTTTTATTTTTTTTTATTTTTTGGCTGTGTTGGGTCTTCATTTCCGTGCGAGGGCTCTCTCTAGTTGCAGCAATTGAGGGCCACTCTTCATCGCGGTGCGCGGGCCTCTCACTATTGCGGCCTCTCTTGTTGCAGAGCACAGGCTCCAGACACGCAGGCTCAGTAGTTGTGGCTCACGGGCCTAGTTGCTCCACGGCATGTGGGATCTTCCCAGACCAGGGCTCGAACCCGTGTTCCCTGCACTGGCAGGCAGACCCTCAACCACTGCGCCACCAGGGAAGCCCCTCCAATACTATTTCTCACAGAGACAGAGGCTTCCTGAGAGTCCCTTCCCATTGGACTGGAGATGCAGAGTCTTCCACCTCTGCAAGACCAGGTGCGTTTGGCCCAATGGAGACATCCACTTAAGGCTTTGTGTATCACAGTCAAAATCATTAATTCAGACTAGAGTGCAGTACTTGGTAACCAGAGGCGAGATATGAGATAAAGGAAAAAGGACACCCTGATGAGGGAGGATTTGTGTAGACATGTTCAGAGCACACCTGATCATAACCCTGTCCTTAGACACCTTCACAACCGGTCCCTGCAGAAGGGGAGAGCCTACGCGAGCACAGTTGTGCCAGATGACCTGGACCTCTGGCAGCAGCTAATTATTCCAGGGGTGGACATCAGAGAGCATCAGTTGTCTCACTCAAGCCTTTGAAGGAGCAATGTCAGGTTGGAGAAGTAAAATTCGGATAGAATCGGGGCTGAGTCTCTGTGCCATTACTGCCCCAAAACACACACAAGCGTGGAAAACTATTGAGATGAATGAAGCAGACATTCCTCAGCACCAGGAGAACATGCAATCAGAAAAGAAAAAGCGGACAGAAGGAAGGTCACCTGAAGACTTAGCAGTTCCCAAGAAACCTAGCTACCTGGGTCCTTGAGACTTCTGGGCATCTTTACAATAAACTGGCTACTTAGCTAACTTAGTGAGTCTCTGTTGCTTACAACCAAACACCCTTTGATCAGTAAATATTTAATCATAGTGACTAAGATGATGGTGGTTCCACTAAAAAGTGTCACATCTGGTACATTCCAATTTTTCTAGGAAGAAGCCCAAAATACCAGCGCCTAGGTGATTAGACACTTCGTTCAAATTTTCCTTTAAGCAAGTGAGGACTACGTTTATGCTGACATGCCAAAACAGGACGAAGGGAAGTAAAGGGTTATAAGCTCCCAGTAGCTAAGTCAAAAGGCTCAAGAGGAATTAGTTCATCTGAGGTGTGAGTCAGGATGGAGAAACTTGTGTCAAAGCACTCAAGAGTAGATATTCAAAACAGAATAAAAGTTCCATGAATTGACCATGGTCAATTCTTTTAACTACTCTACCTTGTTTCTTTTGTGGCCTTGCTGAGCTTTCCTAAAAGAGAAAGATCCATTGGTTGTCCCTGAGCAAGCAATGATGAGAAACCGAATGAGAAGAAGGTTTGATGTAAACATGGGGCAATTAGGGCAGATGATATTTAGGCATGCTGAGTTTAAGGCAGGGCATCTAGATAGAGACATCAGACCCTGAGGGACACCATTAATCACCATAGGGCAAAAGCCACCACATTTAATAAACCCAAACCAATCTGGTAAGGATTCTACAAAAGGCTGCAAAACTAGTCCCATACTATTTTCTCCAGGATACATGACATTGTCCTACATTTCCTTCCCTAGTTTGCAATTTCAATTCCTCCCTACTTGGCTCTCCTATCTGCTCATCATACACCCATCTTTTGGCTTCTCCTATGGGCCTTAGCTATCCCTGGATTTTCCCTCCTTCCAGAGAGAAATCCCTGGTTCAATGCTGGAAATACGTGCTGGAGTTCAGGAGAGTGCTAGGGCTCTCATGCTTCACCCCTGGAGGTAAGAATGGAACACCACCTAAACCACAGGGTCATGGGAGTGCAGGGTAGGTAGAGAAAGAATTTTTGTCCCAAGGCCCCCAAAGGAGGTGGATGATAATAGGACCTACAGTTCATGTGAAGGATTATAGTCTTGGAAGAGAAAGAAACTTGAAAAGAAGGAGAAATGTCAAGGTAGAGCAGAAGAATTACAAGGGATCTCCTCTTAGAGACTTTCATCTTCCCTGTAAAGTGGGAGTATGGGGCTCAGAGATAGAATTACAGGCATGAACAGAGTGGGGAATATTTGGAGAAGGCAATGCCTATGTACTTAGGAGACTCACTTTCATGAGTATATGGAGTCATTTTTGTGCTAGCACTCTGTAGGTTTTATGTACCCTGCATCCATTTTCCCGACTCTGATAATAGTACCTGGTTGTGATTTGGAATCCCCAATGGATGCAGACTTACTGAGACTGTCAATCAAAGTGTCCCACCCTCCCCTGCCTAAGGGGTGGGCAGGTGACCCAAGCTAGACCAGTCAGAGGTCTCTCCCTGGAATTTGAATCTTGAGTGTAGTAACACAGAGACTGAAAACTCTGGGTGCTGATTCATTCAGTTGGTGGCTTCTGGAAGGGACTGCCGTTTGGTTCCTGCTCTCCAAAGGCAAGCAGAATTCAGAGGCCAGTCTTGTCAGAGGTCTGGTTCTTCAAGTCTTCCTTTAATTTTGTGAACCACTCACTGCTTTCCAAGAAGTTCCTTTTGTGCTTGCATTGGTCAAAACCAGGTTCTGTCGCTTATGCCCAACCAAGGCATAAGTAAGTATTACCAGTGTTAAATAAAAAGTAAGACTTGGGGGAAAGAATTAAGAATTCTTAAACCAGGGTTGCCCTCCCAGCCCTGCCACTGACACTAAGATGCTGGGCAAGTTTGAGCAATCACCTCAAACTCACTCAGCTTCATTTTTCACATCTATAGCAGAGGTTCAACTATATGCTGCTAAGATTCTTTTCTGTCTTCACAGAAGTAGTTTTTCCCACATCTCAAGTGCTTTAAACAGTCTCTAGTCTCTGCCATCCACTAACACTGACCTCAACCATTGGGCTGAAGGGATTTTAAGCAAAGGGAAGAACAGAAACATTATATAATAATACAATTCCAATAGCCTTCATTAAAAGAATTCTAAATCCCATGTGATAAGCCATATAAGTTTAATCTGATTTCATTATTTTTTCACTCTTTCATTTAGCATCAGCCAAGTACTTCTTTCATAGACTTTACTCTTTTTCAGGGCCTAAAAAAGGAAGTCAGGACATGATCTCTGCCCTTAAGAAGCTTGAAATTTAATTGATGAGGTCCATGAAATCCCTAGAGAGTATTTCCAGGAGTGCCAGAATCACACACCCAGCACCTAGCAGGTGCCAAGTATCTAGTAAGTAATTAGTAAACATTTGTTGATTAAATGAGCAACAACACACATACACATACTGTTATGTAGACTATAACCTTAAGAATTCAGAAGATGAAAAGAAGATGAATATTTCTTTTGTAAAGTACATAGAAATTTAACATAGGTTTCAATTCTAAAAATGTTGCTCAAAATAGATCAGTTGAAAGATGACTATTTGCATTTCAAAAAAGAATATTCTTAACTTAAGGGAAAATATTTAAAGGGTCTAGTATGTTTAAAATAGATTTTTCTTTGTATGAGAGTTTAAGAACATTTCTGTAGTAAATGAGGGTAAACCTGAACTTGACATGCTTAAACATAACTCCATCCAAAAACTTAAGGCCTGTCCCTTAGATGCCTGTGTAATGGAATTTGACATCCAGCAGTGTTAAACAAATGGAATTAAAGCCTCGGGTCCCTCACCAGGCCTGTCAGCACTTAGAGGTCTGAGTAACACAGGGGACTCTTGTTTCAAGAGGCAAAGTTCAACCTGAAGATCA
Organism: Balaenoptera acutorostrata; assembly: GCF_949987535.1. NCBI lineage: Eukaryota > Metazoa > Chordata > Mammalia > Artiodactyla > Balaenopteridae > Balaenoptera > Balaenoptera acutorostrata. Next base: position 32,069,964 of record NC_080082.1, on the reverse strand, counting down.
CAATCCCTTAGGGAGTAACAAGAGCCTTCTGGCATGGCCAAGTGGACGAGACTAGGGAAAACCTGAACAGTGAATGCAATAAAATTAAAATGCGATGGGGGTGAACTGCCGTGGCAGCAAGCGTAACCTTCTTGGTGTCTTTAGCGGTGTTAATGGATCTACTTATGGCACAGATGGTGGTTTTCAGAAAAGTCATTTTTTTCTCTAACAAATTCATGACTAAACTAAAAAGACCACTATCAACTTCATTATGCTTTCCAATTGACTTGCTTTAAGGGTTATTCTTTTATTACAGCTCTTAAGCTCCCATTTCTTTTTCAAAGTACTTCTTTTAATACCAATTTTCCCAGCACTAAGAAATTTAACACTCTTCAATGGTTATATTAATGGCAAGGAACTATTGCAGGCTGGAGAGAAGCATGAAAGATACTACTATTGGACTGGTCATTTGTTATCTCCTCCACCACAAGTTAGGGACCCAGATCCTAGGGGGTGGCCATCAGATTGCCACTGAGGAGAGTGGTAATGAGAGAAATGTGGTATCATACCTCCTCAGAGAAAACTTTCTTCCTCGCCAGCAGCACGAGAGTTACGACACACAGCAGATTCTGTATTACTCTTTTCCAACAGGATTCTACCATAAGTCTCGCCTAGCCAACTGTGTCCAGTTAGATTTTTCAAGTGACCACAGATCTGATTTGGGGTTGATCACACAAACAGATCCACAAGCATTTGACAAACATCATCGTGAGTAACTGTAACCACGAAGATAAAACAGAGTTTGTATAACGTGGGATCAGCCAGAGTTCTGCATTAGGAGACAACAAAACAATTTTACTTTTTTCGAAGTGAGAGGCAACCCAAGATACAAAATATCTATAAACAAGATAGTATAACTAAATAAAACACCTGATCTATAGGAAAAGTACTGGTAGAAATACATGAAGATGCCACCAACGGTTGTCCTCTGGTGGTGGAATCATAGGCATGTGCTCACTCACTCCCATTTTTCTATTTTTCAATCTTATTACAATGTGTTTATTTAAATTTATAAGGAAAAATTTTAAATATTTTATCTCAAGTGAAGGAAGAACAGGGATCATTCACCCAGAGGTTTTAATGATAGAAAATGTGTCTCTAGTGATTTGAATTCCATTTGAAGGCCCCCCTTACCATATGACTTTTGAACAGTTCATACCATTGCATTGAGAAATCATACTTAGCATCAAAACTGGTCAAAGAGGGGCTTCCCTGGTGGCGCAGTGGTTGAGAGTCTGCCTGCCAATGCAGGGGACACGGGTTCGGGCCCTTGTCTGGGAGGATCCCACGTGCCGCGGAGCGACTGGGCCCGTGAGCCACAATTGCTGAGCCTGCGCGTCTGGAGCCTGTGCTCCGCAGGGAGAGAGGCCGCGATGGTGGGAGGCCCGCTCACCGCGGTGAAGAGTGGTCCCCACTTGCCGCAGCTGGAGAAAGCCCTCGCACAGAAGCGAAGACTCAACACAGTCATAAATAAATAAATAAAAGAACGTGAATTTCTTAAAAAAAAAAAAAAAAAACTGGTCAAAGAAAGGGTCACATGATCCAACCCTGCCTCTTTGCAGATGGAGAAACTGAGGTTCGGAAGTCCCTTACCTGGGACATAGAAAGACATTCCTTCCTTCAGCTTCCTCATCTCTCAACTAGATCATTCCTTTCAAGGTAAATCCTTGCCTGTGGTAGAAAATCTGCATGCCTTGAAGGAATAAAAATTTAAGACTCCACTTAGACTTAATCAAATTTTTTCACTATATTTTGCCATTTGGTTCCAAAACAGACTCAAATTCAGCTGCTAGATTAGATTCAGGGAGACAATGTTTCATAATTCTTAATTTATGAGAACTACCATGGCCTCCAAAGCCCTTTTACTTTGAGCCTCACTCCTGAGTCTAGGGGTTATGTGATGGTGTGTGCAAGTGACTGCAGTTGCGAGCCCCTGTATCCCTCTTTGGCTAAGAAAACTCTGGAATCTGCCTCAACAATATTTCACTGTGACATGGTCTGTGCACGGTACAGATGTTACAGGCATATGGAGAAACACAGAGCAGCCTGTGTTATCTGGAAAACAAGAGCTTGAGTGGAACACTCTAAAATGTTTGCTTGCTTAAACTAATCCTGTCCTGGGGTGAGGGTGGGGGGGTGAGTTAACATGTTGGAATATCTGAGGAAAATTAAAGTGCTTTTCAAGGAAAGGTTGAGTTTTTTTGAGAAAGTTTGCTTCCCTCTTTTCCTCAGAGACATTCCCCCCTTTGGAAATGGAAAGCAGTTATTTTTTATTCAACTTGTCTTTAATTTTTATCTCATGTGAAGAAAGAACAGTGATCACTCACAAAGAGGTTTTAATGACAGGAAAATGGTTTCATGCTTGATCATTTCATATCACACATTCCCCCTGGAGCGCCTACAGATCGCCAGCATGGGAGAGGCTCTCAGTACAAGCCAGGCACAGGCCTCAAGGGCTTGGCATATGGGGGGGTGTTCCTTGAACAAAAAACACAGGAACAAAGGGCCACAATTAGAGGTACCTTTAGAGGCAGAGAGAAATAAAGACTCATATTGTGAAATATTTGAGCACTTTTGAATGTACTTTAAACTTTTAAACTCTTCCATCATTTTCCATATCCTGATTTTTAATGAGGAGCACCACAGATAGATAACAAAAAAAAAACCTGAATGAACAATCAGGAGAGTCCTTAAAAATCAGAGACATTTGAAAGAAGCTACATATATCTGTAACTCAACGTTTTCGTTAACACAATGTTGAACACAACGTTGAAGAAAATTGTTCTTTGTCTCAGTGTGCAAAGTTTCTCACTAAGTTAGACGAATGCAGTATTTAGCTCATTTCAATTCTGATTTCCCAGTACAGTTTTCTCTGCAGTAGGCTCTGAGGTGGAATAGAGCATCACATACCCTCTAGAAGGTTTTACTTTCTTTCCCATGAACTTTCAGGTTGGCATGGCGGTTAACAGATATTCATACTCCAAACCTCCCAACAAAATGCCCACCAGGATACACAAAAGGCCTATTGTGTCTACAACATTGTAAACCAAAGATTGAAGACCACAAACCTAAAGACAGAGGGAATTGATCCTAGCTGTTTCATTAAGTGAAATTGATTTAGAAACACATACATACTCTCTGAATCCAAAGAGGATAGTTAGCTCCAAACAAGGTAAGAGAAATTAACTCTCCTTCACTATCTATGGCTCAGCTCGATGACCCAAGGATTGAACTGACAGAAAAACAATCACCCTTTCCTCTGTCCCCACAACTCCTAAACTAGACCCCCAACCTTGCCTCCATCAGCTTCTCTCTCCCCATCCATTCAGAGGCATCAAAGCCCAACATATAACATGGCATGGCAGAAAGAGAAGAGGTTGAGAAGAGGTGTTTTGGCAGCTTGAGCTACACTGCCTTCACAAGAACAGCATCAGAAACAGACTTGGAAAACAAAAAGTGCTGAGAACCATGGAAGGTGTTGGGGAGAGAGTGATTTTCACTTCATACACTACTCAAAATATTGAAAATGATCTGTGACTCTTGAAATTTTTAAATCAGACTGCAACACAATTTCTAAAACAGACAAAAATAGTATATAGACCAGTGGACAGTAGGCAACTGATTTGGTTAAAGAATTTGTATAACATACATGCAAGCACACATATGCATGTGCGTATACACACACACACACACACACACACACACACACACACATACATTTCTCTTCCAACCAAGTCTTTATTGCAATGAAGGTGAGGGAAAAGTCTTAGATATGGAAGCATGAGATATAGTGTTGGATCCTTGAGAAATACGAAAGCTCAAAGAAACAACAAAATCATCAGGCAGAGCTCAGTGCTCAGAAATGATTTGAAACATTCCTCTAATCTGAACCGATAAAAATTAAATCCTGGATAGTGTTGGGGGATTTTGATACTTAGCTTTGAATAATTGTTTAGTAACTCACTTTGGCTACCTCAACTAGAGTTTCCCAAAAGTAACAAATTGGTCTTAATGATTAGCTCTCCTTTTGGCTCCACTTCCTCACCTTAAGACAGGAATGTGCTAATGACATTTCTTGAAAGACTAAAATAAAGAGAAGACATTAAAACATCTCAGATGGTCTGCCTGGAACATGCTCTAAGGCCAAGAGGGAGGCAAATGGATTGATGATACAGCTGAAGTGGCACATTTGAGATGGGCTAGAGAAGGGTTCAAAGAATCCCTTCACTTGTACGATATCAGCATTTCCCTATGTGACCTAAACAAACTCTCAGGCTTGGGGAAAGAAGTTCTTCCTCAAATCTCATTTTGCAGGTAGACATCTAAAGAAAGGCAAGCTAGTGTACAGTCGTAGATCTTGTAAAGTCTCAAATGCCTGCTATTTCTCTGTGTGCTTCTAAAATGTTAAGAGTCTAAAAGTTCTTAGGAGGAGCATTGCCTTAATGGAAGAGTGATGTTTAAGAAACCCAAGTCACTTTATTCTTTGGGAGACATTTTCATCAGAACCATCTCCATAATGCAAACTCTAGAATAACCCTTGTTATGAGTACTACATACCTTTTCTGAAATCTCAAAGGTACAAAGCAGATATTTTACTGAGACAACTTCTATTCCCACTGTCCCCAAATCTCCTGCTACAAAAAAGTCCTGATTCTGAAGGAAAGATTCATCAAACTACATTCAACCAAGATTTATAGAGCCCCTACCAGGAATTTAAGAGAATGAATTCTACAGTTTCCAGAGACACAATATGGAGATCCTGTTTCATAAGGTTCCAAAGCAGCTCAAAAGGAAAAAAAAAATAACCTAAATGTGATCTTTGAGGATCTAATAATCATAATAATAACCTTGGGTATTAAGTGTCTGCTGTAAGTGACACCAAGGAACCACGCCATTCAATGTTCTCTCTCTGCAGCTTCTCTAATGCTTAGTGGCATTTGAACACCTGATCACCCCCACTGTGTTGAAAACCTTCTCTTGGCTCCAATGACGTCACATTCTGCTGATTTTCCTCCAACCTCAATGGCTACTCTTTCTTAATTTTTTTAATCAAAGCCATCTCTAAAAGTTGGCACGTCAGGCTCTAGGGCTTTCTCTTCTCCACCCATGAACTCTTTGTAGGTGATTTTTTTTCCTAGTCCCATGGCTTTAAGTATTCTCTATACACAGAGAAATCTTGAGCTCTCACCTGAGAGGCTTGGGTCCATCTGCCTATTTGATATAGTAGCAGGCGCTGCTCATATCCCTATATTGACACATAGCCAGCTGCCAGCACCTGCATCTCTTTACCTAAGGGCTTTCTCCGATGCCTAGAGGCTGCTCTATCTGTACACACAACAGGCCAAACGTGCCAGGAAACTCTTTCTCCCCCAGGGACAGCCTTCAATCAATGGCTGCCGGGAGTTGATGGATTAAGAAAACCAGTTTCCTTGCCATTCAGGTGGAATAACACCGAGGTGTATGTTCCGTACTGCCCCCCAGAGTTCTCCAAGGGAAACTTGCCCACAGTGGTAACTTGCTTGATCGTGTATACTCGATTGGCTGCCTTCCCCTCCCTGCCTCACCTCCCCACACTTGTACCAGTGTTTCCTGGGATCATCTCCCAAATAATCTAGTTATACTCCAATCCTTATCTTGGAACTCCTGGAAAAACTCAAATGGAGACATGTCCCTACACATACATTAAAACTCCTCCCAATCTACCCTTCTATATATGTCTCTTTCCATCTCAGAAAACGGCACCACTATTTCCCCTTTTCCTCAAACAAAAAAATTAGGAACTGTCCTTACTTTTCCCATTTCCATCCATTTTCATAGCCAAGTCCTGTCTCTTGATCTACCTTGTTCTTTCACTTTCCTTCTCTAGTCCTACCACCCATCTACCCATCGGCTTTTGTCTGAACTACTACAAGAGTCTTCCATCTGGCCTCCCCAAATCTACTCCCCACCCAGATGCTATTCTCCACAAAGTATCCAGAGTCATCTCTAAAAAAATTTAAATCAGATCAAGTCACTCCCTTGCTTAAAATATTATGATGCTTTCTCATCACACTTTGAGCAAAATCTAAACCAATGTCTTGCAGGCCCTTCACAATCTAGCCTCTAGCCTCTCTCCCCCTCCTCATGACACTCCAGGCCTCCTTGCTCTCCTCCAGACATGCCAAGCTTATGCTTAACTTAGGATCCTGGGTTGATATTCCCTCTGCCCACAGATATTTCTAGGACAGACCCATTGCCATCCAGGTCACCACTCAAATATCCCCTATTCTCTGGATATTCAGTCCCAGAAGTGATACCCTGTCCCTCTCTATTACACCACCTGAAATCCTTATTCCTTTACTTGCTTTTGTCTACCTTCCTACACCAGAATGTACAATTTTGTCTGCCATGGGCACCACGGTAACCTCAGCCTCTGGAACAATGCCGGGCACACAGCAGATGCTCAAAAATACCTCTTGAACGAGTGCACACTCCAGGCGAAGCACCACACTAGGTGCTTTACAGACACAAGGAAAGCATCGCTATCGACACTTTCCACTCTGACCTTCAATTTTCCATTTCTAAAGTGGCTTGCCAAAGATCACTCAGCTAATTAGGGGAGATAACTGCCTACTAGGGGATGCTGAAGAGTTAGAAATGAGGATTTGTGGCTAATTGTTTCAGTTGAAACAGCTAAAGTCATGAACAGCTGCCACATCTAGAAACTCAAATAATTAGGTCACACATTTAGCCTAAATTTCCCGCCCTCCTATAGTCACCTTCAAAAACACTAAACTTGAAAACAGCAGTACCTTCATTTATAAAAAGGTATCTAGCACAGAACTGTGAATGGAAACCTTCTGATTTAAATCCTAAAAATTCAAACATGTTTGAATGCTGTTGCTAAAGAAACAAACTTACTCAGAAAATTTGAAAATTAGATTTCATTGACATAGAAGTTACCAAATGACAGCAGAGTCTAATGACAGAGTTTTTTTATTTTTTATCAAAAGTCACACTTCAGAACCTCTTTGTGGATGAGACTATTTTTAGCATCCTTTTCATAGGTTAGGCTTGCTGGATGATCAAGGCCCAGTAGGAGGCATATATATATATTTATAAAATTCTACATGACTTTTAGCATGTTTTACTATGATAAAGTGCACGTTTATCAAACCCTCAAAGGACTTTCAGAATTTAGAATTCCAGGTATCATCCATATAAAGGCACTGTATTGTTTCCTATTTAATAAGGGAATTATTTGAACTCAAAAACTTGTTTGGCTATCTAATCATAGTTTGGTTACAGAAGGTTCAACGTTAATTATGAATGTGATTCTAGGCCAGAGCAAGGCTCTATGGGAATGTTTGGGGATGAGAAAGATGATCTCAAAGGAAGCAACATCAATACTGAGGGGGGAAAAGCCTTTTAACAAATTCATAGCACTAACATGTGTAGCTGTTACCCAGCGGGCATCTATTAATGAGTGAGAAGAGAAAAAATGAAAAAGGCGAATATGTCCCTACAACTAAGAGGCATGTTAGAGCCGGAAGCTGGAAACTCAACCAGTTGCTGAACACTATGGACATCCCCCAGGTAACTGTGTCTTTTGCCCATTATATTCCAGACACAGACCCTTAAGTAGAAGGAGAGGCATCAGTGGGGAAAAAAACCTACCTTCCATCAGCTGGATGGACTTTTCTAGGAGAAATTATCTTTGCTTCTCAGGAGGTCCTGGTAGAATCAGGCCTCCCCTGGCCAAGCAGCAACCTCACTTGCACTCTCTTATGTGGACCTTTCCTCCTCCCTGTTGCGTTCTCCCTAGCCCCTTACTCCACCTTCCTGAGAGCACCTGCCTCCAAGTGTGTGTCTCAGGTTTTCAGGGTAATCTAATCAAGGCATCATTCATGGGAGTTGATAGATACGACTTAAGATGATCACTTCTTCCATTTTATATAATACTTTACTCCTTCCAATTTCCTAAGCATTTCACATACTTATCTCCTTTGGACCTCTCAAAAGCTTTCTGGGTTGTTAATGGAGAGAAGGTTATCTTCCTCACCTGGGCAGTTGAGGAAATTGAGATTCAGAAGTGGTAAGAGCGTTGGCCAAGATGACAGGGTTTGTTGATGGCATGGCTGGACATCATCACCAACCCAGGGCTGACATCAAGTCCCCAGCCCCACCTAGTGCGCTTGGATTTTCCTCAGACTGCCTGCAACATCATTTCCTTCCTCATCTGCCCAGCACCCTTCTCCTATTTGTCTTAACTCCTTGACTCTAGGAAGCCTACTGAGCTCTTTTAGGGAAGGGACCAAGTCTTATTACTCTTGATAACTGATGACCACAACATCAGTGCCTAGGGCATCATCGGTACAATGCGTCTGTTCCTTAAATGAATGAAAAAAAAAAATAGTGAATGAATGAGTTCATGACTCACTCTTCCAGGGCATTTCTCTTCCTGCTCTGATGAACTGCTTACTAGTCTGCCTCCCTCGAGTCTGTGAGCCCCTTGAGAAACCATATTAGTCATCTTCACATCTCTGTGCCTGGAACAGTGTTACGCACAAGTTGGTACTTAATAGCATTTCATGAATGAATGAATGAATGGACAGAACTTCACTTTCCTAAGAATAATATGGCACTAAGCATAGGATAAACTGGCTAAAGAGTCATCTTGAAGAAAACTCTGGAATCAGGCCACAGATGAACCAAATCCACAGAAATACAAAAATCGAATCCAAGCTTTTAGTAGATAATTGTTGGTTATCTTAATCTAACAATTGAAATCTAATATTAAAAACACCAGAATTGTTGATAACCATGTATAGTTGCTGCCATGTGATGGTGGTTTTTTCACAGAAAGTATATATTTACAGACAGGTTTCATAACATTTGTGTGCCTTAGGTGTCATAATAATAATAATAATAATAGTAATAATGTCTGTTTCATATATCAAGCACTGACTTTGTACCCAAGCTGCCACATTGCATCGTAATCTATATGACTGCTGTCCACTGGAGTTGTTCAGTTCACAATCTACACAGCTGTACTTGGCAGCCCTACGTTGTGCTAAGCACTCCATGTGTATTATCTCATTTAATCCCCCCCAACTCTGAAAAATATAGAAGTACAGGCTCCATACTACAAATAAATCGATTTAGAGAAGTTAAGTGATTTACCCAACATCACACAGCCATAAGCTATGAAACAGGATTTGCACCTGTGAAATCTGGCTCTGAGGCTCCCAGTATGAACCTCATGCAAGACTGTGCAGTATTATTACAAAGTTAGAATAAACTCATAGATAGGAAGGAAATACTTTTGCAAAGGGTAAAGTCAGGATATCTTTTAAAAACTTTTTTATCTCTACTTTTCCTTGATGGTCCAAACCCAAGAGGTTTTATAAATAATCTGGGAAAATTTCTAACCTCTCTGTACAAATTCATATTTTATAACGTGAACCTAAACTATATCTAAGAGAGAAGCAGAATAAATCCCAGCCATTATTGATGTTCTTTATCAATAATGATAAATATAGAATGATTCAGAGCAAAAGGGAGAAAGAGCTAGAATCTGTTGAATAATGGAGAGTCACATAATTTCCTTCCTTTAAAAAAGTCCTGGAAAACGTATTGGAAAAATCCTCAAAGTCATCAACTCAGCAGCAGCCCTACTTCTGAGAGTGATGTTTTCTCAGGGTCCCAAGCTGGAAACAATCAATTTCCCCCCAAGTTTAGCAAGAGTGGTCCAAGATACTTTTTCCTAGGAGAACACTGGTTTTCAGCAGTCAGCATAAATTGTGAGTACATAAAGTATGTTTTATTATTCTGCATAGATTGTTTTTAAAAAGGGAGTAATGTAGATTTTGAATGTTCTCCTAAGCCCCATAGAGAATCTGGCCAAAGATTTGTGCAGAAAGCTGGTTTCGTTAGCTAGTCTCAAGCTTAAAGAGCAAAACATAAAAAATACAGTACCACTTCAAGAGCCACAGATTTCAGAAATGGACAATTCCATGAGTTTTTCAGATAACTGATGCTTACCATTCTAAGTACAAAAATTCCTTTTTTATTTTCATCTGTTTGGTGTAACTCTCTCAAATATGTTCCTTAATTCTCTATCTTTGTAATCAGAATATATGGAATATATTTTAATGGCTGCTGGAGGATGTGAGGTTATCATTATGAATCTCAGTTATCACATTTGAAATCATATCAGTGATGTTATGCTCCCAGAACGATTTCTGCCCCATGGAAAGGGCTTGGAAGGGTGTATTTATATAAGGTTCTGTCTACCTTGAAGATGTTGTTTTATCCTTCCTTCTGTTCAACAGCTATTCCTTTTTTTTTTTTAACATCTTTATTGGAGTATAACTGCTTTACAGTGGTGTGTTAGTTTCTGCTGTATAACAAAGTGAATCAGCTATACATATACATATATCCCCATATCTCCTCCCTCTTGCGTCTCCCTCCCACCCTCCGTATCCCATCCCTCTAGGTGGTCACAAAGTACCGAGCTGATCTCCCTGTGCTATGCGGCTGCTTCCCACTAGCTATCTGTTTTATATTTGGTAGTGTATATAGGTCCATGCCACTCTCTCACTTCGTCCCAGCTTACCCTTCCCCCTCCATGTGTCCTCAAGTCCATTCTCTACGTCTGCATCTTTACTCCTGTCCTACCCCTAGGTTCTTCATAACCATTTTTTTTTTTTAGATTCCATATATATGTGTTAGCATACGGTATTTGTTTTTCTCTTTCTGACTTACTTCACTCTGTATGACAGACTCTAGGTCCATCCACCTCACTACAAATAACTCAATTTCATTTCTTTTCATGGCTGAGTAATATTCCATAGTATATATGTGCCACATCTTCTTTATCCATTCATCTGTCAATGGACACTTAGGTTGCTTCCATGTCCTGGTTATTGTAAATAGAGCTGCAATGAATATTGTGGTACATGACCCTTTTTGAATTATGGTTTTCTCAGGGTATATGCCCAGCAGTGGGATTGCTGGGTCGTATGGTAATTCTACTTTTAGTTTTTTAAGAAACCTCCATACTGTTCTCCATAGTGGCTGCATCAATTTACATTCCCTCCAACAGTGCAAGAGGGTTCCTTTTTGCCCCAATATTTTAGATCAGAGGTGGGCAAACTATAGCCCGTGGGCCAAATCCAGCCCATTGCTTGCTTTGTAAATAAAATTTTATTAGAACACAGCCATGCTCATCCCTTTCCATGATGTCTATGGCTGCTTTCACTCTACAACAGGCCAAGTTAAGTAGTTGTAACCGAGACTGCATGTTCTGCAAAGCTTAAAATATTCACTCTCTGTTCTTTACAGAAAAAGTTTGCCAGCTCCTGTTTTAGATTCATAGGTAAGTCAGTGCCTTTTGGAAAAATCTTGCCCTCTCCTTCTGGATAAAGTACTGTGTTTGGCAACAATTGTGTTCTTAGCAGCTGAAAGACCTTTTTCGTTTACACCTATGTTTCCAGATACATCCCGGATGGTTGAGGAGGCTAAAAACCTGACCTTCAGGTAAGGGAGCATTTCCCAGACTTTTAAAAGTTATAAAACACCATTATGTTTGATGGTAGTTTACAATGGCCTAAAAACAATGTTTGTAAATGAGAGAGCTGTATCTATAGCCTGAAGCCAGGTATATAAACATCACTGTCATTCAGTTCTGATGCCTTCAAGTAATTGAGCACACAACTAGTCCCAACCCTCAAAGCACAGCTTGAGCCACTGACTTTAATAATAATAGAAAAATGAGCTAGAAAAAAGAGAATTAGGGAGTCACCCAATTAAAAAATAAAATTATAAGGAACAACAACTGAATCAAACTTCTCCTCCTACAGAGGAGAAGTCAACCAGAGACATTGTTTAAAAACTAACATGGCATTATAACCCAGAGCAGATTTCCAGCTAGAGGAATTACAGCATATGGTATTTCACATATAAAAGGTAATTAAGAACTGCCTTGGAAAAGAGCATTTGTAGCTACCTCATCAGTGACCTGGCAGGCTGGTTTCTATCAGTTTCTATTCATTACTGTCAGTAAGAACAAAACAGGGTATGATTAATGCAGTCTAGTGCAATGAATTGCAACAGAGGAAGACACCTCAAAAAAAGTCTAGACAAAAATACCATCATTTACTAAGCCTGAGGATTCTATCTGCATTTTCTACCAATAAATAGTACTATTATAATTATTATTATTACTAACAAAGTAATGAGCATTTAAACATTGCCTAATACTAGACTATGTGTTATATGTGTATTAGCTTATTGAATCATTGAAAAAGTCAGTGAAAGAGGTGGTAACATCATCCCTAATCTACAGGTAAGGAGACATTTTTCAAGAAGTCAAGTAATTTAAAAGGTAGTAGAACCAGAATACACAACCAAACTTGAGTAATTCCCAAGTCTATGCTCTGAATTCTAGTTCTACACTGCCCCCCCTCCCCACCCATTTCACTGGGACTTAGAACTTTGAAGCTAGACATTAGGTGCCCTCCAATATAGCTTATATCATTGCTATCCGATAGAAATAGAGTGCAAGCCATATATGTGACTTTATATCCTCCGTGTAGCCACAATCCAAAAAGGGAAAAGAAATAAGTGGAAATAAATTTAATAATGTATTTTTACTTAATCCAGTAAATCCATAATAGTTTCAATTCAACAAATAATAACTAATTAACTAACAATAATTATTCAACAAATAAATAATTATTGAAATACTTTCCTTTTATTTTCATGCTACATTTTCTAAATCCAACAAATACGTTACATCTCAATTCAGACATTAAGGTTTCATTAAGAAACACAAGACCTATATTTAGATATAAAATTTACAGTTAGAAAAACCACTTTTTCATGCATTCATGTTATTTCAAACATGTTTAAAAGTTTCCCAATACTTATTGAGTATTGGTCTTTAAATTTGAGCTTAAATTCATTAAAATTAAATAAATTTAAAATTCAGTTCCCTAGCTGCAGTAATTACATTTCAAGTACTTATTAGCTCCATGAGGCTAGTGGCTACTATATACTGAGAAGAAAAATCTATATCCTACTTTTCACATCCTAAGTATTGGAGCAAACTAAGCAAATGATAAATGGCACTGGTGAGTAGAAAAGGGAAACATTGGGAATCCAGGGACTGGGTCCCAAGTCTGATTTTGAATGTGCAAAATTGTGTAGCCTTGGGCAGGCCTTTTGACTTCTCCAGACCTCTCTTCCCCTATGCAAAATAGGGGTTAAAATAGCTGCTTTATCTCTTAAACTTGTTGTTAAATAAGATGATATTTTTGAAATAATTCAAAATTTTAAAAGCTATATCAATGTAAGATCCTATGATCATGCTATCTACTTTTCATGATGAGTAACTCAATTCTGTCTGGAGTACTGTTTCATGTCAGCCCAAGCCAGATCAGCACAAATGGTCATCAGGGTTAAGAAAGCACCCCAAGAGCAATAATTGGAATATTGCAAGTTGAAGTCACATATGAGGATCTCTAGATTATTATCTCCTTAAGTTTAGGGTATGTAACAAAGTAGTCACTCAATAAACATTTGTTGAGCTCATGAATCAATAATGGCATGAATAAATAAACATCTAAGCCAATCTGCCTGGTTTAAATATCAGGTCTATCCTAATTTGTTTACCTAGCAATTTAAATGTATGTCTAAAATACTTACATTTTCCCTGTCAGATACATATGTTTATTTAGACAGATGCCTCCTCATGGATGGTCCTTTACAACATGACGGCACATAAACACCTCCAAGGGTACCATGATTAGAGGTGGCCCCTAAAATCACCTGAAACGTGGGAAAATTACTTCCTTTCTAGAGCAGAAGTTGGCAAAGTGTGTTCCATAGTACAGGAATAGGCGTTTTAGCCCAAAACACAGTGCTGTGGCCAAGTAAGTTTCAGAAAAACAGAGCTAATCAAATTTCTTAACTTCAGACATTCTGAGAGCTTTTAATATGCTAAAGTGCATTGAGAATGGCCAACTAGAGAAACTTAGTCTACAGAATTTATCACATTCATTTAATCATGGAAGCACTTTCTTAAAGCTATCTTCTAGGACTATGAACCTGAGAAATCCACACTGGGAAGTGTTGTTATAAAGAAAGACAAGTGCATCAATATGGCAAAAAAATTACTAAAAACTTATGGACACAAACTGGTGGTGCCAAAGAGAGAAACCTGGGAGATTTACTCTTCTCAGGACTAGATCTCTGGTTTTAGGCACAGTCAAATTCGGGGGTTGAAACACGGTCATCAGGATTCAGTTCTTCTCCATGTGTCAGCATCTTCCACCCATGTGCGGGCTTCATTCCCAGGCTTCATAGGCTAGCCCTGGCCACTTCAAGATCACATCCTTCTAGGTTCAAGCCCAGGGAAATCACTTGCTCAAGCAAAAACCCACAAGATGAATTGAATTTAGATGAATTAGATTCTAACTGAATCTAAGAGTACCCACCCTGACCCAATCGCTGTGGCCAGAGGACTGAAATTCTATGAGTGGTCAGCCAAATCAGGCATTCCACCACTGCAATTCAAAATTAATACCTCCTAAAGCACAGGGTTTAGAGTGGAGGACAGGGTGAGTCACCAGGGGATACTTTTACTAGAAGAAAGGAAAATGGATGTTGGGAGCTGAAATGAATCAAAGATTAATTTCCCAGGATTTCTAAAATGCAAGTGGCTTTCTGATACTTTGGGTAATGTCCCCTCACATTAACAGCTGATTAAAAATCCTAAGGTAACACAGCACCTGAGGAGGAGATCTCATCCCCAGATTTGCTCAAAACCTGACCCAACTAGCAAAACCTTGATCCTTGCAGTTTGTTTCCCTTTGTCATTTCTGTGGCTTTAGTCTTATCAAATTGGACACCACAGTGCCGTCTATCTCATATTTTTCTTCTAAATGTTAATCCCCATTCCCCAAAACTAGAGAGTAATGAATCTAAGAAAGAGCCAAATTTATACCAATTTCCTTCTTGACAAATTCCAAGGCTAAGTCTCCCGGTCCTATAATCCACAGGAGGAAAATCTGATTTCACCAGAGCTATTTCCGTACTGTTGACTATTCTACATTTTAGCACTGCATTTTGAAAACTATTCAGAATAACAGGTATTATGCTTTTAACCTACATAAAAACTAAATATTTCCATCATAGGAAACCTCTAGGTCTGTGCTACTCAGTACAGTGGCCGGTAGCCACGCGTAGCTGTGAAGTAGTTGAAATGTGACTAGTGAGGATTGAGAAATGCTCCAGGTATAGAATACACATTGTATAGAATACATATTGGATATCAAAGGCTTATCACAAAGAATGTAAAAGATCGCATTAATAATTTGTATATTGAATACATTTTGAAATGACAGTCGTTTGGACATCATTGGTTAAACAAAATATATTATTAAAATACATCAAAATACAGTCATCCCTCAGTATCTGTCGGGGATTGGTTCCAGAACCCCTGGAGGTACCAAAATCTGGTGATGCTCGAGTCCCTCAGAGTAGATGGCGCAGTACAGCCGCCATTCATATTCGTGGGTTCTGCATCCTCATCCACACCCGCAGATTCAACCAACCAGAGATGGAAATCAGTATCAGCAGTTGGCTGAATCCACAGACGTGGATACGGAAGGCGTATTGTGTATTACTAAAATTAATTTCATGTCTCTTTTTACTTTTTAAAAATGTACCTACTGGAAAAGTTTAAGTTACATATGCAGGCTTTGTTATATTTCTATTGGAGAGCACGGCTCTAAGCCATCTCTACATGTGGCAGAGATAAAGAAATACCACTTTACAGTTACGGTGGTAAATACTGGAAGAAATGGATAAAAGAGTTAAACATGAGTACTTCTAGAAAGCTGGGATGACAATTTTCATGTTACCTTTTTAGTACAATCCAAATTATCTTTAACTATGTTCATTCATCACCTTAATTTTTAAAATCTCGGTAGCAGCAAAATAATAATTAAGCATTTCAGGGGGACTGCATTGAGACATTTTAGAGATGGACTTGTTTACAACTGCTCCAATTTTTTTTCAGCTCAGGACCTGTACTTCTTAACCAGGAGGGATGCTTCAGAATCACCCGTGGAGCTTTAATAAAAATACATAAACCCAGGAACCATCCTAGATTTTTCAAGCATATTATTTTTTCCCAAAGATTCAAGGTGATTCTTTCTCTCACATCTAGTTAAGAACTTCTGGGCTATGGCACGGAACTCTGGGACCTTATGGTAAATGTTATAATGGAGCCAAAACTATTTATTGAGGAAGATATTGGCCCAAGCTATGGGTATTCTTTAGGTAATAGGTCTACTTTCCTTTGGAAGGGGAGCCATCGTGAAATCACAAGTGTCCTTATTAGGCTCTTCAACTCTACCCTTGAGAATACGTGACCGTTAAACATACTCTGGCTTAGTATTAGCTGTTGCCACAGAATAGCTATAGGGCAAGTATTGTCAGGGTATTACCCCAAATGCACCACCAGTCAGCACATATCTAAAGCCCAATTCAGGGAAATATTTATGGCAGATTTCCTGAGGGATAAATAATCTGACCCTTTCTCTGCACCAAAATATTGTCCAGAGACCCTGCATTGAAAGCACTTGGGGTTCTCATACAAAATACAGATTATTTTCTTCCAGGCCCAAGGTGGGGTTGCATTTTCCTGCCTCCCTTGAAGTTTAGCATGACCAGGTGACTCGTTTTGACCAAATGGACTTGAGAAGTAACATGCTTGTCTTCCGGATGGAAGCTTTTGGAGCTGACATGTAATTTGCCCCAATCTCTTTTCTGCCTCAGCAGTCATGGAAGCTTAGAAATGGAGCCTCCCATAGCCTGGATCCCAGAGTGCAAAAGCCATAGAGAAGAGACACTCACCACCTCCCCACCCACTTCCCCAGTTGACCTGCAGCGGTCGTGTAGCATGAGCAAGAAATTAACCTTTGCTGTTTCAAGCCCGTGAGATTTGGGGGCTGTTTGTTTCTGCAGCCTAACCTGGCTTATCCTCACATTTGAGAAGTTCAACAAACTTGCTGGGTGGATCTTATGCACAATGAAGTTTGAGAACCACTACATGCGTGTGCCATGATCTCCTCCTGGCTTAGGCATGGGCAGGAGGGAACTGCCTGTCTAGGCTTCATGTTTGGCGCCCATAGAAATGTTTTTGCTGCTTGGCACTGTGCCATTGGCCTTCAGGGAGATACAGGTATAAGAAAAACCCCAGCTACTTTGTTGTGTTTCTTCAGGATGTTGTTGAAGACTCTTGTCCCTCAATTATGGTGTCCTCTTGGTGAGGACCCAGAGGGGAAAAGTCTCTCTGATGCCAATACCAAGTACAGTTTGGCTTCTCCTGAGTCATTAATGTGTTTCTAATCTAATGGTTACTAGGAATTATGGCATTAATCCTACGAGGAGCCTCCAAGCCAAACGCATGGTCTTCCTTTCACAATATGCCAAACTTCATAGCATTCCTTGTGTGGGTCAATCTCATGCCTTCATTTTATTCTTCTAAAATGATTTCCCCCTTTCCACCAATTTTTCTGACTCACTCATTTTTATTTTATTTCGAATTATGTGTTTTTGCAAGCTGCCTTAATTCTTTTCAGGAAAAAAGGTGGTATAGGAATAAAAATATAGATGACATGCAAGCATGCATGCATAAATAACAGGCTCTTACTGCCAGAGCTGCAATAATGAACCTCAACTTGTTTTTTAATGATGGCAGGAAAAGAGGAGAGAAGAGAGCAGGAAGAGGATGGAGGGGAAGGCGTGGGGAGAGGATGTTATGACATGAACCCTCCACTGTATTACAATTGTGGCTCCTAGTTAATAGGCAGCTGAGGAAGGCAGCTTTATCTTCAAGATAAATGTTATAAATTGCACGTAATGAAATAAGGTCTTATTTTCTCACCTTTTGGTTTCTTATTTTTAAGATATACAGTCCTGTGTCAACCAAAATATCTAGACTTATAGCACCCAATTCTATTCTGCTTGTAGAACAAATTCACTGGCACAGTCGATTTTTATTTTAATTATTTGTATAGAGTGGAAAGGAATGGCCTGATTTATTACCGAGTTGGACTCCAATGGCAATATTATTATAGTTGCAACAGATGAATAAACTAATATATTTCTTAAAGCCGTAAAACAACCAGCTACATGTCAGGGAAAATCGTTCTCCGAAACAACTGCAAAGAAGAAGAAAGAAAAAAAAAAATCAAGGAAAACAGTGGCCTCCTTAGCCTTCCAAAGAAAACAGGACTCCCACAGACCAGGAAAAACTCATTTCAACAAACTTACTTTCTACCTACCCCCTGAAATTAAAAGTTCACTGAAATAATTTATAATATTGTCTCTGGCATTGATGTGTTTATTCCATCTGAATGTGCTTTTAAAAAAATCAGTAGCCACAGACGATGATTGTTCTCTCATAACCCAAAGTTTGACGTGCTGATGCATGCAGCCTTCGGCAGCAAGCTGCAGGATTAAGTTGGTCAGAACTATGTGCTATGATGACATTTTAATGCCTGATCAGGACAGAACTGTTCTTTGCAATTTGCTTTGAAGGGGGGATGAGGAGGGAGGGGGCAAAAATGGGAGGACGCTTTTTCAATCCATCTTTGCTTATCTTCAGCGTGCATGCCATTCCTGCAAAGGCTGAGGACAAAACGCAGCGGACCACAGAGGGCGGCTGAAGTCAAGTGCAGCACTGAATGCCTCCCCTGGACGTCTCCATTGGATTAGGTGAACTCAGGCTGTGCTGACTGCCAGGCTGCAGGGTCACCAGTGTTTCTGTCAGCCACCGAGATGCTGATGTTGATTTTCTGGTGTTTTCCATTTGTATCTATTTCAAGGAATGCCCCCAGGTAGGCTGCACACCTCAAAACGTGCAGAACTACCCAGCGAACGTGAAATGTGTGTATTCCAAAACACACATTAAACACACACATAATAGTTAAGACCTCCGGTTCTAGAGTCAGAAAATTTTGAATGAAATTCTCGTTCCACATATTGCTTGCAGCGTGTCCTTGGGCAAGTTCCCTGACCACTTTGAGCCTCCCTTTTCTCATCTGCCGAGTGGGGATATTAATGCCTACCTCATACGATTATTGAAGGGACCAAAGGCAATCCACTTAGCACAGTGCCCGCCTCATGCCAACAGCAGAAGCTCCCAGGGGTTATTTACTACAAACCCAATCATTTTTAAATTGCACAGGCTGCTTTTTATGCCAATGACCACTTCCAACTTCTCTCATCAGGTCTGGAACTTGGTTTTCTTTCCAGGTACTTGTAGTTTCTTGGAATGTCCCATTTGAAAGTATATCTTTCAAAGCAAGTGCTATAGCATCATAATTTAGAGAAGATAAACCACTTAGCTAGGAAGCATGGAATGTAAATGCTATGGGTCTGAAAATACTAGTAGGCCCACAAGGCTATCCCCAAGAGCTGTCAAAACATTAAGGCTCTTTCTCTTCTGGGCAGCAAATTTTAAAATAATAAAAATAACAACAACCGTGTGGTTGTATGTATGAGGCACTTACTGTGTG
This sequence comes from Balaenoptera acutorostrata, assembly GCF_949987535.1. NCBI lineage: Eukaryota > Metazoa > Chordata > Mammalia > Artiodactyla > Balaenopteridae > Balaenoptera > Balaenoptera acutorostrata. Next base: position 32,050,351 of record NC_080082.1, on the reverse strand, counting down.
CCAGGCACGGTATCATAGCCCTTGCCAAGCCATAGCTCATCTAATCATCACAGCAATCCGCTAAGGCAGTGAGTAGTTGCATCCCCATTTTACAGATGAAGAAGCTGTCTCAGAGAGGTCCAGCCACTCGTCCAAACTAGGAAGTAACAAAGCAAGAATTCAAACCCAAGTCAGTCTAATTCTGCAGCCTATGGTTTTAACCAGTCTTAAGTGAAAATCTAAGATGGTGGTCACCCACATTCTGTTCCTTCCCCTAGAAGTCTTTTCTGCTCCTGCTGGCGTTGGAAAGTTCATGTAGCACCTCTCACCCCTCACGTTGGCACAATTCCACTTTAAGGAGCCCTTTCTAAAGGGACTATCTGCAGGCAAAGGAATGACTCCCATGGTGGGTCTGGCTTTGGAGGAATACATTCTCTTCTCCATCACTAAGATTTCAACACACAGGGTTCAGGCACTGCGGGGACAGACCAAGTTATTAAAAAGATGGTCTCTGCTTTCAAGGAGTTCCCTTTTAAAAGCAAATGCACAAATGAAAAAGTCCCCTATTCACAAATACCCTGCGACTTAGAGGGAAATATCCCACAAGGATCGGAGTGAAGAAAACCTCTTTTTCTGAATGCCAACCTTCCCTCGGCACAAGTCATTAATTTCAGAACTAGAAAACCTCCAACCTATCTGGCCTGAAGACCCCCATCTCTAGCTCAAACTAGACAACAACCAAGGGATAATCAAAAGATCAAAAACAGATGATTTAAACCTCTCTCCACTGTGAAAAAAGAACATTCATATTTATTTATTCCTTATTGAAAAAAAAGATTTCATTTCTAACTCTAAAAGAATTCATAGTTTCTTTAGGCCATTGTTCTGATTTGGAGCAATTCATCACAGAGCGATAACACGCTGATGATACGTTACACTAATACATCCTTACACTGGTAATGCTGTAATGATCTGGCAGGCTCCTAAATCACCAGAGAGCTGTCACTCCCATGATGTGTTACTCGGAGATATGGCTCTGATCAGAGGAAGGCATCCAGGAACCCAACAATGGGAGAATTATATTTTTTGACTTCAGAATTTTTTTGACGATAAATAATAACCTCTTTCATAGCAAATAGAAAACTCAGCCTGAAATCAAGAGAAGCAGCAAAATTTCTTATATTTTTGAATACACCAGAGATACCAAGATAAGCATATATATTAGCGGCCTTGGCTGTGTGATGGAGGAGGTCACTGATAAGAAAATTTCTGGAGTATCAATGGGGTTGCTGAATCGGTTCCTGAAAGGTAATCAGTTGGGTGCTTATGGATCCATTTGTCACTGATGTGGATTTCATCAGTGCCCTAAAGTAAACAGTGTTAAAACCTGAGTTAAGAGAAAAATGACAAAGGAGAGAGGTACCCTCTTCAACACTGTGGGCAGGAGAGTAAATTGATATAACCTTTCAGAGGGCAATTTGGCAATATTTATCAAAATTTAGAGCATGCATGCTCTGGGCCCAGCAATATCATCTCTATAAATCTATTCTGCAGACATTCACACATGTACAGAAGGATATGTTATGTGTAAGAACGTTTAAGAACTGTTGCAACCGAAAAAAGAAAAAATGGAAACAACCTAAATACCCATCAGTAGTGGAGTGCTTAACTACATCAGTCTGTGTTCATTCTATGAAGTTTATGTGGTCATTACAAATTATGATGTGGATCAATGGCTTTGAAAGTGTTGCAGAGAATTGTAGAGCTGTGGTTGTCAATTTTCTGCGTGGACAGAATCACTTGGGGAGGTAATAAAAAACACAGAGGGCCACTGAAGAAGAATGATATCTAGGCCTCTGTATTTCCATCAGGTTCTCCAGCTGGTGATGAAATACACTAAAATCAGAGAACCACTTTTCCAGAATACCTAGAGGGGCATCCGGTACTCTGGATTCTCACTCTAGCATCATTCAGAGAAGTGTCACTCTGTGTGTGTATGTGTGTGTGTGTGTGTGTTTCTTTACTTAGGGCTCTGCAAAATATTTTCTTACAAGGTTGCTTTAAAGTGGTTTGAAGGGACTTCTCTGGTGGCGCAGTGGTTAAGAATCCGCCTGCCAATGCAGGGGACACGGGTTCGAGCCCTGGTCCGGGAAGATCCCACATGCCGCGGAGCAACTAAACCTGTGCGCCACAACTACTGAGCGTTCGCTCTAGAGCCCGCGAGCCACAACTACTGAAGCCCGCGCGCCTAGAGCCCGTGCTCCGCAACAGGAGAAGCCACCGCAATGAGAAGCCCGTGCACCGCAACGAAGAGTAGCCCCCGCTCGCCGCACCTAGAGAAAGCCCACGTGCAGCAGTGAAGACCCAATGCAGCCAAAAATAAATAAATAAAATAAATTTATTTTTTAAAAAAACTGGTTTGAAAACAATCAGTGTAGAAAGATAGTTAAAACTGAGTCCTTATGCTGTACTTTACAGTCATTCTCATTTAATCCTTAGAGCAGCACAGCGATTCAGGTCGTATTATTACCCCAACTTGGCAGACTAGAGGCACAGAGAGGGTAAGTCAATTCCTCAAGACCAGCACAGCTAGTAATTCTGAGGCTGGGACGTGAACCCAGGTGGTGTGAGAGCTGAGAGCTGAGAGCTCTGCTTTCTGACTCCAACGTGCGTGTAACCCCATGTATTTGTTGACCTGGAAACAGGTCCACAATATATGGGGTTTTTGAGAAGCAGGCTAATAAATAGCATGTGCAACTGGATACCATTTTATTATATATTCATAGAAAGGGATGGATGTGAACAGAAAAAAAAAAATGAAGCTATACCCAAAATGAAGAGAATGAGAAGCATGTGTAAGCCAGCTGGAGAACGTGTTCTAAAGATTCCGAATTTGATATATTCTATTATCCCAGGCACAATCATGTCCCCTCCTCAAGTTGCATATGGGTGGATTGCCCTTGGGGAGCACAGCATTTGTGTATGACCAGCCCATATTTTGGAGGCTGAAATGTCTTGGTATTAGGGTCTTACTGAGGAAGGAGATCCTGTATAAGCTCCATGCAGGCAAGAACCCCATCTGTTTTGTTTCTCTTGTATCTTCAGTGCCTACTCAACGGAAGGCACATAGCTCATGATCCATAAATAGTTACTGAATGAATAATATTGTAACTATAGAATGTTTTTCTTGAAGGATATGTGACCGTATTGAGAAGAATTTTTTTCTGCATTTTAAGAATTTTTTTTAAAAATAAATTTATTTATTTTTGGCTGCATTGGGTCTTCCTTGCTGCGTGTGGGCTTTCTCTAGTTGTGGCGAGTGGGGGCTACTCTTCATTGTGGCGCGTGGGCTTCTCATTGTGGTGGCTTCTCTTTTTGCGGAGCACGGGCTCTAGGAGCGCGGGCTTCAGTAGTTGTGGCTCGTGGGCTCTAGAGTGCAGGCTCAGTAGTTGTGGCACACGGGCTTAGTTGCTCTGAGGCACGTGGGATCTTCCCGGACCAGGGCTCGAACCCGTGTCCGCCGCATTGGCAGGCAGATTCTTAACCACTGTGCCACCAGGGAAGTCCCAAGAATTTATTTTTTAGAGCAGTTTTAGGTTCAGAGAAAAATTGAGAAGTTACAGAGATTTCCTATATACCCTCTGTCCCCACACATGCACAGTCTCCCCCATTATCGACACCCTTCCTTGGTGACGGTTTACTTCTGGTGTTATATATTCTATGGGTTTGGACAAGTGTATAATGATATATGTCCACCATTAGAGTATCATACAGAATATTTTCACTGCCCTAAAAATCCTTTATGCTCTGCCTGTTCATCCCTCCTTCATCCCTAACCCCTGGCAACCACTGATCTTTTTACTGTCTCCATATAGTTTTGCCTTTTCCAGAATGTCATCTAGTTGGACTCATACAGTAGGTGGCCTTTTCAGGTAGGCTTCTTTCACTTAGTAATATACATTTAAGTTTCCTCCAAGTCTTTTCATGGCTTGATAGCTCATTTCTGTTTAGCACTGAATAATATTCCATTGTCTGGATATACCCGTTTATCCATTCACCTACTGAAAGACACCTTGGTTGCTTCCAAGTTTTGGTAATTATGAATAAAGCTGCTATAAACATTGTGTTCCAGTTTTGATGTGAATCTCAGTTTTTGACTCCTTTAGATAAATTCCAAGGAGAGAGATTGTTGGATCATATGGCAAGAGTATATTTAGTTTTGTGAGAAACTGCCAAAGTGTCTTCCAAAGTGGCTGTACCATTTTGCATTCCTACCAGCAATGAATGAGAGTTCCTGTTGCTCTACATCCTTGTCAGCATTTGGTATTGTCAATGTTCTAGATTTTGGCCATTCTGATAGATGTGTAGTGGTATCTCATTGTTGTTTTAATTTGCATTTCTCTGATGATGTATGATGTGAAGCATCTTTTCATATGCTTATCTTCCAACTGTATATCTTCTTTGACAAAGAGTCTTTTAAGGTCTCTGGCTCATTTTTCAATCAGGTTGTTTTCTCATTGTTGACTTTTAAGAGTTATCTGTATATTTTGAATGACAGTCTCTTATCAGATGTGTCTTTTGTAAATATTCTCTCCCAGTCTGTGGCTTGTCTTTTCATTCTCTTGACAGTGTCTTTTACACAGCAGTTGGCAAAATTTTTAATCACAAGTTTGCCATAGGCATGATTAAAATTTTCTCACCTTTGTTTAAATCACCTAATCTAGATAAATCACCCTAATGGTTATTTTTTTAAAGAGATTTTTCACTATGTTTTTTATTTTTTATAGTTTATTATTTTTTTTAATTAATTCACTCATTTATTTATTTTTGGCTGCATTGGGTCTTCGTTGCTGCGCACGGGCTTTCTCTAGTTGCAGCAAGTGGGGGCTACTCTTCATCGCAGTGCGCAGGCTTCTCATTGCGGTGGCTTCTCTTGTTGCAGAGCACGGGCTCTAGAGTGCAGGCTCAGTAGTTGTGGCGAATGGGCTTAGTTGCTCTGCGGCATGTGGGATCTTCCCGGACCAGGGCTCGAACCCGTGTCCCCTGCATTGACAGGAGGATTCTTAACCACTAGGGAAGCCCACCCTAATTGTTATTTTTAAAATCTACAGATATAGTGGAATTGAACTCACTCAGGAGCCAAGGGAGAAGTGACACAAAATAAGTAGCAGATGGTTCTCCTAGATTCATGATACTTACAAGTTCTTACTAGAATGAGAAAACACAGATTTAACAAAGAATTACAAAATGACACAAAAGTTTACAAATCACATGTTAGATTACATGGCGTAGGCTGAATTAAAGGAAAGGGAAGAGTCTAAAATAGCCACAAAAGACATAAGGTTTTAACTGGACTCTATAAAAATAATTTGCATTAGCCAAGAACATAAGTAGATCTTCCATCTCTAGTATCTAGATAAGTGGTTCTCAACCATTGCCTTGTTGTGTACTAATGAACCATCAGCCTGGCACAGAGGTACAACCAGATTTTGCCCAATATGACTTTTTTGAATGAGGGCACAACTGAAAATGCATACAGTTCTAGCAGCATCTGTTTGATGGACAGTTCAGTTGAGTAGGCAGGAAAACATAAATGATGGTCCAACCTGCTGTTTACGAAGAGTCAAGTGTGAGGTCAAATGGGCAAGAGCTTTTGAGTACTTAAGAGAGTATCGTCAAGGCAGTAAACAATTCTATTCAAATAGCAGGGTGGTGTGGAACCCTAACCACTAACCGCTTTGTAAACACTGGGAGATATTGTGACACTGCGGTAATGATGGCATTGTAATTATTCCCAACTTGTTCAAATGTTGTTGTTAGTCTCCTAGTCACTCCAAGAGGGCTGTCAAAATTCTAATATTTAAAAGTGTGCCATGAATCCATAAAGTCTGGGAATCGCTGATTTATGACCTCTACCACTCATATGTTCTGCTTCATTTTATAGTTTTGCCCTTAGGACACAGCATTTTAATAATACTAAGCAAAATCATTTGTGGACTATGGAATTTTGTGATTGCCTGCAATTGTTTAAGTTGAGAAGATACTTTCTAAAAATAACTGTTTAAGAGTTATTTGTAGAAAAGATGTGAAAGAGTTTAAAACTCACATGAAGTTGCAAGAATAGTGTAGTGTTCCCATGTACCCTTCATCCAGTTCCCCCCAATGATTACATTTTGTATAACCATAAATGTCATCAAAACCAGAAAACTCACATTGGTACAATACTTTGACTCAGGTTGTACTGTTTATTTTTACAAACTGTCCCCAACTTCCAATGGTTCAACTTATGATTTTTTGACTTTACAATGTTGCAAAAGCAATGTACAAATTCAGTAGAAAACATACTTTGATTTTTGAATTTGGATCTTTTCCCAGGTTAGCCATATGTGGTACAATCTTCTCTTGTGATGCTGGGCAGTGGCGGTGAGCCACAGCTGCCAGTCAGCCGCACAATCACAGGGGTAAACAACTGATACACTGACAACCATTCCGTATCCATACAACCATTCTGGTTTTCACTGTTAGTAAAATATTCAACAAATTATGTGAGATACTCAGCACTTTATTACAAAATGGGATTTGTGTTAGAAGATTTTGCCCAACTGTAGGCTAATGTAAGTAGTGTATTGAGCAAGTTTCAGGTGCCAGGCTAAGCTATGATGTTCGGTAGATGTATTAAATGCATTTCCAACATGATATTTTCCACTTATGATGGGTTTATCAGGTGAAATTCCATCGTAAGTCAAGGAAAATCTGTATACAGATAGTTTAAGGAATATTTATTTATAAAATAAATCAATCTGACTTTGAGTTTTTAACTCTGAAAAATTTGAGGCATTTGACTCCATATGTTAACTCAGTCAGCAAAAGTGAGTATAAAAGTTTAGTTTGGGTATCTGAAAATCCAAAAGTAATGCTTTATTGAGAATCCAGTATATTTTAGGCATTGAACTAGTGAGTGAGAGATACCAATAGTGCCTTCATACAGCTCACAGTCCAGAGGGAACTACAAACCAGCAAATGACATTGGGAACACAGCAAGAAACATTCTGTGATGCTTCTTAGGAAACACATGGGGACACATAAGGAAGGACACCTAACCTGGGTCTGGAAAGTCACAGAAGGTTTTCTGGAGGACGGTGAAACCTGAAAATTACATAGGAGCTAGCCAGATACAGGAGGGGTGGGAAAGACGTTCCAGGCAGAGAAATAACCTGTGCTAAGACCCAGAGGTGAGAAAGAGCATGATCTACCTAAAGGACAGATAGAAGTTTTGTGACTGCACAGGAGATGAGAGACAAGCCCCACAGGAGGGCAGTCGACTAAGTCTACAGCTACGCTCTCCAATACAGGATCCCCTAACTACACGTGGCTATTGAGACCTGAAACGTGGCTAGGCTTAATTGAATTGTGCTGTAAGCACAAAATATGCACCAGATTTCAAAGACTCACTACCAAAATATATATATATATAATATATATAATATAATATATATATAAATTTTAAAGTATCTCAATAATTTTTATCTTGATTTCATGTTGAAATGAACATGTGAACAAGAGCCCCAGAATGCAGTGTCTTCTAGGTTATGTTGAGAGTATAAATTTTAATCTGAGGGCAATTGAACCGCTGAAGAATTTTATGCAGGAAAGTGACATGATAGATTTTTAACAAAGAGGATCACTCCAATCAATGGGATGGAGCAGGAGTGAAGTAGGGGAGACAAGTTAGCCATTGTTGAAGTATTCCTGGGCTAAATATCTTTCTGCCTGTCTTAACCCTCAACTCCCCATGTCTACCCTGGTGCAAATCCTAATTAAACACGTGCCCTACTTGGGGCATAAGGTGAGGTCAGATCACACTTGGAAACCTTATAAGAAAGCCTTTTCTCTGTAGCTCAATTTCCAAAGCTTAAATAATAAGCGATAAGGTCATTCCTAGATGTACTGGATGAAATTCAAAACTAATTACAGATCCATCTCCTTTCTCTGCTTTCCTTTGCCCTATGTACATCAAAATGATATGATCTCAAAGGGACCATTAAATCAACTTAACTCTTCAATGTCCCATTGACATCTCAATTCTCCATTTAGGGGACTTATTCAGAGATCAGAGGTTAAGGATGAGTGTGCCTTCCCAATCCTGTCCGTCAGTTCCAGCCACTGGCCAATCAACAAGCAATCAGTGAGGGATCCTGCAGTCAGCCAATCAGATATATCAGATGGGGGCATGAGGGTGGGGGAAGAATTAGAGCAATACAGCGTTAGTGTATTAATATGCCTACACTGACCATTGTTAGTGACATCTTTGGAGGTGATTTTAACCACCAAGTCCTCAATTATACTTTTTTTTTTCTAGGTTGGCTTGCAGTTATTTATTGTTCTCATTGTTTTGTTAATTGTTGCTATTGCTTGGGTTTGGGTTTTGTTCTTGCTTTTTTCATTAGTTTCAGTTTGAGGGTCATCTTGGGCACACTGGGTAGATGGAAACCGAGGTCTGGAGATAGGTATATTGTTTGTCCTATGGAGTGGATACAAAAATGAGTAAGGAAAGGGGCTTGCCTTTGAAAAAAATAATTAGCCTAGAGGGATAATGAAAATAGTACATGCAGTAGTATAGATAATTCAATGGTATGCAAATAGTGGGGAAAGGTGTTCATCAAAGGGCGCACATCATCTGTCCTCCAGCCACATCAAGGCTGCAGGTGTGTTTTGTTTAAATTGGATGACTATAAAATATTTGACTTAGTTGTCAGCTTTTAAAAATTAAGAACTTTTCCTTCAAAATCTATATTTCAGACTTCTCTTGAAAAATAGGAAGTTTTTGCCACACTGGGCCTGTCATCCCATATGGCAATAACTGGCTGCAGCAGCTGGGGAGCTGCTGCCCATGTATCTCCAGTCCTTCAGCCTCCACTCTGCCCGGCTATTTTATGCCCCGCCTCCCTCACTCATTTATGTTATCTGCCAGGCCCACGTAGACACTTGGGCTAGCCACCCATAGTATAAATGCATAGAAAAACTGCATGAAGACTATGCCCCATACCTTAAGAGTGGTTACCTACGAGAAGGGTCATGGGATTGGGAGGCACTCTCTGTTTTCCAATTCACGTCTGCATTTTTGAAGATTTTAGGACGAGAGTATATTCATGTTTTATTACAACAACCTTACAAAGCAATGTTCATTAAGAAATATCAGTCGTGTGTAGAAAACTAAAAATACCATAAGAGGAGAATAAATGGATTACTATGGATTCTTAGAAGGGAGAGAAATTATCTTCAACTGGGAAAATTTCCTTGGACTGAATTGTGAGATTATGCTAGAATCTCAGCTCTGTTCATTGACATTTAGCAGACAGATGCTATATGAGAATAGGCAACGTATTTTCTGCCTAATACAGATAATGGCAAAACAGCTAAGTTGGAGATCTTCCCTGGTGGTCCAGTGGTTAAGACTCTGCACTCTCAATGCAGGGGGCCTGGGTTCTAGATCCCAACTAGAGATGCAACTAAGAGTCCGCATGCCGCAACGAAAGATCCCACATTCTGCAACTGAAGACCCCACACTCTGCAACTAAGACCAGGTGCAGCCAAATAAATAAATTAATTAAAAAAAAAAAAAGCTAAGTTGAAAGGTCAAACAGGATTAGACTATGTGAAACCTTGGACATAGTAGGTCATATTGAAGAAAAAAATCAGCCTTAGACCAGTCTATTGTTCTCTTCTTGCTTTACTAATACAAAACACAAGCAAGACCAGGTTTCATATCTATTTAAGATGAGACCATCTGGGCCAGTGTGCTTTTGCCTGTTCCATACAGAGGCACAAAAAAGCATGACCATCAACTGGGCAAACCCCAGAAAAACCTTGTTCTTCTCAATACATGCTGCAGGACAAGCGTATGGTCAAATGAATAAACACTCTTTAAACAGATTGATCAGCCAGTATTGATAGTCCTGATAAATTTGATATTCTCAGCTTATTCGCCGTGCTCCATAAAAGAATTCCTTACTCAAATTTCATTTTTAAGTTTCCATTAAAACCTAAAATAAGAGAATCCTGAGCATGTTTCAAAAGTCTACAGAAAGCAGTGAAAATAAACTTAGTAGTCAGCTGGGATACAGCAAATAAAAAGAAATCACTCTTCCTCTCACTGATTTTTCAGGAAAGAGGTAACACATAAATTACAGTTTTTAAATCCATAAGGAACTGCAATTATTTGCCTATACTTTCAATTTATGGCTATGCAAACAAACCAGCTTTACTTTGAAGGTTTTTAAAATAATCCCCTTCATCTTAAAAGAAGTTTGGATGAGATGAATCTTAGTCCTCCCAGCTCTAGGAGCCTATGTTTTATGACAGTAAATTCACTCAAACAGCTGTTTTTTTTTTTTTTTTTTAAACAAATGTTTGAGTTCAGAAGCAATGAGGTTTTTTTTGTTTTTTTTTTTTAATTTTTTTTTTATTTCTTTCGTGTGAGGGCTTTCTCTAGTTGCGGCAAGTGGGGGCCACTCTTCATCGCGGTGCGCGGGCCTTTCACTATCGCGGCCCCTCCCGTTGCGGGGCACAGGCTCCAGACGCGCAGGCTCAGTAGTTGTGGCTCACGGGCCCAGTTGCTCCGTGGCATGTGGGATCTTCCCAGACCAGGGCTCGAACCCGTGTCCCCTGCATTGGCAGGCAGATTCTCAACCACTGCACCACCAGGGAAGCCCCAGCTGTTGTTTTTTAAATAACTAATTAGCACTACCATGGCTGGCTACTGAAGTTAATTGGGGGAAAAAAAAGTCCAGCAATGAATTATTTCAACCCATGTGATGATTTCTTAATTATGTATTATCTCTAAATTTCTAATGTGATTGTTTTATTATAAAAATAATGACAATATCCATTAAGTACTAAGTGTTTTTATGTGCCAGACACTTAACTGGTGGTGTTTTATTAATCTTGACATCAGTCCTATTAAGTAGATACCGTACTGTGCCCCATTTTATATATTAGAACACTAAGGCTCAGTGGGGTTAAATAACTTTCCCAAGGTCTCAGAGATAAGAAATGGTGGAGCCAGGATTCAAACCCAGATTGATTTTATGCCAAAATTTTTGTTCTTATTCATTCCATGATACAGCCTCCAGATTTAAGGGTAAGCTTTTTTTATCAGGAGAAGCCATATTTAATCTATCCCTTTGACTGATCGATTTAGTGATAGACGGTATAGTATCGATAACAAGACTCCAATAGAAAAATAGGAGCCAATTTTTCCTATCATTGTCTATTCTACACATTTTAATATAGCTTTATATTTCCCTTTATATTTCTTTTATATTTACATTATAATATAATGCTCATGTAAAAAGAATCAGAGAGCTGTAATTATTTTCGTCGTCTCAAACACGATCTGCACTTTTAAGAAGATTCTTAGAAATATGTATCTGAGGCCTCCCACCCACTCCCAAACATTGCTTTATTACTCAACCATCTGCATGGCTCCTTTGACAAAGAGTATGTCACTTTCATACCTAATAGCTAAATAGGATTGATATGACACCAAACAAATGCCTTTCCGTTTGGGAGAATTTATACTTGAGAAAACATGTTTCCCCCAGGAAGCCTCCATTTATCCACCAGGATGAATCATGAGGATGGGTTACAAAGGCAGTCCCCAAAGAGAGGATTTGCTCACATGCTTTGATTTGTTGGGCTTTCAGCTCTGAAAAGTATACCTGCAAATTAAGCATGTGAATTATCTTCTCAGTGTCTTCTAGGTTTTGTTCATTTCAGTGGGAGAAGAGAGTAAGGCAGTGTTTAGACCCAAAGCGCTTTCCAAATGGAACGTGCAAGTTAGATCTAAACATTTACTAAGAAGGCATAATCTGAGTCCAGTCATATTATTTTAAACAGAAACATCGTTTGGCCAGAAATTACTTCAGGACAGAGCCGATTCCAGCATCACAAAAGGGATTCTATTTTGGCCAGCAAATACTTCCAAAAAAACATTGCTAGCCATCCATGGGAAAGGAGTGAGTGCCCCCTGGTGAAAATGTGGGAAACGTTTCCATATGTTATTTTTGGCTGGCAAGAGGGTGCAGATGTCTTCACAATAAAAATATACTCACTATGAGTGCACGTCTCCTTGAGAAGAGTTGGCACCATTTGGAGCACTGGATCTACAGTGTGGCAAAGACACACAAAGAGAGGAGGGCAGCCAGAACAATCGCCAAGACACAGTTAAGAGGGCGGGCACCAAGTTACACAAGGTGGGGATCATGGGTGACTCTTGTTTTACTTTTTTATACCTCTGTTGGATGGTCTCTTGTTTTCCCCCCCTCCAAATCCATTCTCCACCCATCTCCACCCTGCCCTGTGCCCCTGGAAACAGACCTTTAGGGACTACATTAAACTATTTCCTTGTTCTGTGGCTTCTAGTTGGGTTCAACCAAGGGAAGACACCAGTAGGTGATCAGAGGGTAGGAGGAGAGTGAAACTGGGCTATTTATTCCCGGAACTCACTCTTTGTCAGTAGCGGTTGGGATGGACGGTGTCCCTCCACCAGCTCTGTCGGAAGCTCTCTATTATACCTATAACTCTCCAGGATCTGGTGAACTATCCCTCCCGAAGCCCCTTCAGGCTTACAGGTGGTAATAGTTCCTTCCTATTGTTGGCCTTGGGTGTTTCACCATTCTTTGTGGGGTTCCCTTTACCCTAACCACACTTTTTTTGTAAAAAGTCCATACAGTAAACATACCCTCTTAGCTGTTGTGAGTGTGTCATCATCGCTTCCCCTTGTGTCCTCCGACTAATACAGTACTTTGCCATATGTTCCAAGTTTTCTGCAATAGGCATCTATCCCAGTGCAACTGCAGGGATGACTAAGGTTACTGGTAGCCCCCATTACACCAGTTCTGACCACTTGGACTGGGGTGAGGTCAGAAGAATCAGAAGGTGGGACCATTGTTTTCAGGGTCTCACCCCACCGTCCTGTTCTCCAGGGGGTTAATTAGCCCACTGCCACCCTCTCATTCCAGCTGCTGGCTTCCACTGCATCTCTACATTTTGAACAGGAAAAAGAAAGGCTCTGTTTAGGTTCAGACTGTCTCACCAGGAGGGAAGGAGAACAGAGTGTTCTCTCAGGAGGGATCTAAAGGTTTAAGCAAACAGTGGACTGGTTCTGTGGGTCTGGAGCTGGCAAGACTGGGTGCTCTGCAAACCACAAGAACAGGAGGGCAGCCCGCTAGGTCAGCTTCCAGGGCTTCCAGCCCAGGGGTCGGTTTTTGATAAGAGAAAACAGACATAGTTAGACCTTGCCAGTTACACCTGTCCTCCAAAGACCCAGACTTCCTTCATTATTCGATTATGAAACAGTCTTCCAAGATCTTGCCTAAATACACCTTTTGATACTGTAAAGAGCAATGGTGAGAGGGGAGCACGGACTTAGGTCCTAAAGTCGGGCTCAACTCCCAGATCCACTCCCCTCTTACTGTATGATGGAGGTCAATTTTACTTACTTTACTTCTGAGACTAACTGTCCTCAACTGTCAAATGGAAATGACAACACTTATAGCATAGGGTGGTCTTAAGGATAAATGAAATCATGTAGATGAAGTACACCATCCCGGACACAGAGTTGGAACTCCATGATATGATTTTGCTTGTTCCCTTTTACTTCCCGAGGTATCGTAGGGTTCCATATCTTCGTTGAAATTCAACAATTAGATCATCATGAAGAAAACAGCTTAGATCTAACATAGAGGTGGAATTGTTCTGCATCAAGGAAGTTTCTCCTTGCTTCCTTTCACATATGCTCAGCACTGACACACTAGGGATCATAAAATTAATGATAAGAGCTAATTATTGAAGACTCATTATACAACAGGCACAGTGCTAAGACTTTTTTTAATTTTATGTTTATCAAAAATATAAATGCACTAATTTAAAGAGTTAAAGAGTTGGACCAGTTTATGCAAAATTCAGCAACTCTCCCCCTTCACCTTACTTCTGTTTTCCCAGAGGCCACCACTTCCTACTCTCTGATGAGATTATTTGTGTATTTACCTTCACATCTTGAAACAATATCCTTATTATCACTTCTTTATTTATATATTATCCATTGACCTCCTTCTATGCATAATGACAACTGAGCTTCTATTTATTCCCCTGCCTTTCACCACACACTTCCCAATATAACTTTCCCTTCTCCCAACTTCCCAACTAGTTTGTGATTTTCCTAGATCTACGTTTCAGTGTTGACATGACAACTGTGTAAACGCTGTTCACAGCTGAGTCATGAGCAAACTAAAGATTATGTTTCTTTCCCTTACAAATTTTAGTTTCCCTAGAGATAATTGTCTTGTTTTCGTATCTGTTTTCCGTGAACTTATCACTAATTCAACTCCAAACTCTCTTTGGTCTGAATCTCTTTTTAAAATATTTAGATGATCAGATACTCCATCAATTTCCTACTCTTGCAGCAAACTTTCCTGGAGGCCTCTGATAGGCTCCAACCTGTATTTGTTACCCTCCAGGCCTGGTGCACAGCTCCTATCCTGGGACGTCCCCTCAACATCTTCTTGTGGGTTCCCTTTACCTCTCCCTATTTTGGGTGGAACAGATCCTTCAGTAGCTTCCTGAGAAAGGACAGTGGGAAATAAAAGTTGTTTAAACATTGCTTGCTAAAAACATCCTTATTCCACTCTCATACTTGATGGATAGTTCAGCTATGTATTGAAGTCCAAGTGGGAATAATTATTTTCAAGTTCTGAAGGCATTTCTCCATTGTCTTCCAGCATCCATTATGGCCATTGAGAAGCTTGAAACCATTCTGATTCCTGGTCCTGTTTTGTGTGGCTAGTTTTTTTCTCTCTCTCTTTTTTGTCCCCAGTATTCTGAGATCTGTGGGTCTGGTGTCAATCTTTTTCCATCCAATGTGCTGATAACTCAGTTGCCCTCCCTATCTGGGAGCTCACCCTTCACTTCTGAGAAATGTTCAATTGTCTCTCCCTCCATCTTCTCTTTCTGGAGCTCCTGTCATTCAGATATTGTACTTCCTAGACTGGTTCTCAAAATTTTCTTCCTCTCTATCACTTCAACTTTTTACTCTACTTTCCAGGAGATATTCTTGGCTTAATCTTTTCCTCGGCCTAATCCTCAGACTCTCTTGTTGAATTTCTCATTTCTGTTCTCACTTGTAATTATCGAGAGTTCTGTTTTATTTTCTAAATATTCCTTTTTTAAAGCATCCTGTTCTTGCTTTATGCATGCAATGATAAAAGGATTTTTTTTCTTAATTTCTTTCCCCTGAATGGTCTCCATTTTTTTTCCAGATTGTTTTTGTTTGTTTGTTTGTTTAATTGTTGCTGCTCATTTTTGTTTCTCTCATTCAATGTTTAAGCTTTCTCTTGTGTCTGGTCATCCAATTGTCTGCTGTATTTAAGAGTGTAGAGAGAAAACACAGATTAGAAGCTCTGAGTGGGAAATACTGACTGCAAACTTGACTAGGTGATCTGGCAGGACTGTTTCCTTGCAAAACATCCACAAAGCAGATGAGATTCCCCAGAAAAGACTCTGTCCACCTCCTAGGAAGGAAAAAGGCCAGAATGTCGCTTCCGGAAACTGAGTGAAGGCAGAGTTGGGGGTCGTAGCAGCCAGAATGCAGTCATTCACTTAAACCCTGTGTTTTCAGTAGGGTAACCCTATCTTCAGGTATGACTGGGGTCTCCCAATCCAGAGATGAAGAAGGGCCAGTTGTCTAGCTGTACACTATGCAGCTAGCTAGGAGGGGATTTGAGGCTAGAACTGTCCTGAAACAGACTTTCAACCTATCCTCCCGACCTCTGATCCCCTGCTTCACCCCATCTGTGTTCCTGACTCCAAGCCTTTGGGTCTGTGGTTTAAATCAGGTTGATTTTCAGCTTTCCACACTGCAGGTTTGAGATTCCGTTGTCTGAAGTGTGCTAAGTTGCACACTATCCTATTTATCTGTTAATGGCCTCTAAAAACTTGTTGCCACTGTCTCCTCTCCCATTCGTTTATTCAAAACAAAGCAAAACACTTCATTTAGTGGTGTTTCAGGAGAGAATAAAAGTAAATGAGTTAAATGCATGGATTCCAAATGTTGTCTTTACTCAGACGTCCCATGAAGCACTTTACATATATAATTTCATTTACTCCTCACAGTTCCCCTCTGAGCAAAGTACAATTATTATCCCCATTTCACAGATGTGGAAACCAAAGCTCAGAGAGATTAACTTACCAAAGGATGCACAACCAACCGGAGGCATAACTAGGATTTTAAAATCTGCTCTGTCTGACTCCAGAGCCTCATTTCTAATTACCACACTAATGTGCAACGTACATAAATCATGTAGACCTAAAAAGAAAGACAATATGGATGTGACTCTAGACCCTGTAGTCTAAAGTTCCCTATGGTCAACAGACATTATATGAAAACTGGTCTAGATTTGAATTAAAATGCATTGCACAAGTGTTGGTAATATGATGTATTTGTACTAGGACGTCTTGGGCTTAGTTAAACAACAGTTTGAAAGTTTGGATTACAATTGGCATCTTATTGGATTGTAATATAATGAGTAACATTCTAAATAAAATGCTAGAGAGTGAACGAAGAAGACTTTGAAATTTGAGCTCCTTCAGTGAATATTTTGATCAAAGTCAATAATTTCATCAAAGGTACTTCAGCTGCTAAAATAAGGCAGACCTAATACTCAAACTTTTTATAATGTGAGCATGAATTAAATTTTCTCTCTCAGCTTCTGATCATCTTTGCTTTTCATCAGGTGTTTGAGGGAGTGAGAGAGACTTGTAATGTTTTCTTCCATGAGAAGGAATCTGCTTTAGCATAAGACTCCTGGCCTGTCTCTGGCCCCCTACCCCCCAGCTCCAGATGGGGGAACGTGGGGAGAAGAAATCGGAAATGCATAGTTGTCACTCCTCCTCTCTCTTTCGTTTTTGTATGCTAGTTGTCTGCCAGATGCATCTTCCCCCCTTGCTCTAAGGGCCAGGGCTGCCTGGGACTAGTGTGTAACTGTGTGTATCCATCAGGGTTCCACCAGGAAGAGATTTATTACAAGGAATTGGCTTATGCAATTGTGGGAGCTGACTAGACAAATCCAAAATTCATAGGGCAGGCTATCCGGGCATGCTGGGAACTCTGGAGCAGGAGCTGATGCTGTCATCCATGGGCTTAATTGCTCCTTCCTCAGGGAAACCTCAGTTTTGCTCTTAAAGTCCTTTCAACTGATTAGACCAGGCCCATCCAGATTATCCAGGATAATCTCCTTTACATAAAGTGCACTGATTATAGATGTCAATCACATCTGCAAAATACCTTCACAGCAACACCTAGATTGGTGTTTGACTGAATAACTGTACTATAAGCCTAGTCAAGTGGGTACATAAAACTGACCATGACAGTGTGTAAGCTCATTGTTGACTCAGACGTAAGTCACATTCTCAGATACCAGCTCTCCTTCACACATAGTAGTGCTCAAGAAGTACTTATCTGAATAAATGTATGAATTATAGTCTCCATCTGCTTACCCTTCTCAATGTTTTTGGAACTCAGGATGCAAGAAAGGATATGGTCCGCTGTAGCCCCTCAAACTCACCCTGCCCTCCCCCCCCCACTCCCCAGTCTGAGTCCAGTAGGTTCGAGGGACAACAGATGCCAAGAGAGGTGGTCATCAAGCAGAGGAGAAGTGTCCCATGAGACAAGGAGGGGTCCCAATGGGGTTGCCTGCAGCCCAAAGCATTGTGGGTATAAAATAAGTGTCTCCCCAATAAAGGGCTTTGGACAGACCCAGCAAGTTGCCCTTGACCTCAGGGTGGAACAGAAAAGCAATCAAATATTTTTCATGATCCCAAATGGGATGCAGAAATAGCTGACAAAGATTAAAGCTAGAAAGGCTGGGCTTCCAGAAGTGAAGGACAACACAGCAGCCTGGATCAATGACCCAGGCCAGATGGGACCATTTCAGCAAATGCCAGCAGGGCGATTTGCAAGTCCAGGACTCAATACCTCTCCTCTACAAAACTGTAACATGAGTAGGGACCCCAGAAACTAGATACAATCCAGGAGGAGCGTGCAGGGTCAAGTGGAATAGACCCTGAACTGATTGATATTGTGTCCCACCCTCCACCATCCCTCTCAGAATGGAAGTTCAACAGGCAAATTATGTTGGATTATGGAAAAATAACCTATTTCCCATGCCTCAGAGTTTGTGGACCAATACTCATGCCTGGCTACACACAGAGACTGATGGTGTGGACTGCAAACGCTTTAGTTAAAAGCCCGTCTTTCTTTCTTTTTTTCTCTCCTTCTTTCTCTCCTTCTTTCTTTCTTTCCTTCTTTCTTTCTTCCTTTTTTTAAAAAAAAAATAGACACTTCTGGATCTTTCATCACTTTTTACCTAGGCTAAAAGAGTGGCCTGAGGTATCTAGGATCTTCTCAAGGACTGAAGAGACAATAATGCTTACAACTGGAAAAGAAAAAAAAAAAAAAAGTGTGGATGTGTTCTTTACCCCAGCAGAGAAGCATATAGATGTTTTGCTCTAACCAGAAGAGGATGGAGGGTTTGGGGGAGATTTTTTTATTTTTAGTTGCATACAAAATTCATCTTGAAAGTGAAGTTTAAATTTGTGTATTAGGGTAATTGACTATTTGGATGTACCTTCACATCGATTCAATTAGAAAAGAACCTTTATAGAGTAATTGACTATTTGGATGTACTTTCACATCGATTCAATTAGAAAAGAATCTTTACAAAATATAATAGCCTTCTAAAACACCCAGTTTTGGCAAAGGTGTGGAGAAACCCAAATTCAGACATGCTGATGGGAGTAGAAATTGGGCAACTACTTTGGAAAACTGTTTGGCAATATCTACCAGCCTGTGACTCAGCAACAAAAGAAATGTGTAAAATAGTCACCAAAAGATATTGTGATCGGTTTAAAAGCATGGCCACAATATTTACTACCTCCTCCCATCCAGAGGTGGAATCTATTTCCCCACCTCTCGAATTTGGGTTGACCATGTGGTAGGTGTGCCAGTGTGTGCCTGTCAGAGTTCCAGAGCCTAGACCTCAAGATGTCTTGTAGCTTTTACTTTCACCCTCTTGGAACACTGCTCTGAGATTGCCACGTAAGCCGGTCTAGCCTTCGGGAGGATGCGAGCCCACGTGGAGGAGACGCAAGATGCCTCAGCTGACAGCCAACACCAATTGCCAAATGTGAAAGCTGTCTCAAACCTTCCATTCCAGCTGAATACAGTTGCACGATGGGCCCAGAAACGACCTGCAGAGAGACCACCAAGCCAACCCACAGAATCATGAGAAATAATACATCATTGTTGGTTTGTTGTGGTGTTTTGAGGGCAGCAATAAGTAATAGATTCAAAAGTACAAAAATAGGTGCAACTATTCAATGCTTTTAGACGTCAGAATAGTGGCTTCCTTTGGGGGATGGTAATTAGAAGGGAACACAAATGGGGGCTTGGGTGCTTGAAGGTTCAAGTTTCTCGGTCTAGGTATTAGAGGCAAGGCTATGTTCAGCTTGTGAAAATTCAACAATCTTTGTAGTCAAAGATTATAAACTTCCAGTTATAAGATGAACAAGTTCTGGGAGGTAACACTCAGCATGATGACTATAGCTAACTATACTGTATTGAATACAAAAGTTGCTAGAAGTGTAAATCTTAAATTCTATCACCACAAAAAAATGTGTAATTATGTGAGGTGATAGGCATGTCACCTAACCTTAGAGTGGTAATCATTTTGCAATATAAATGTGCATCAAATCCTCACATTGTACACCTTAATCTCACACAATGTTATATGTCAAATACATTTCAATAAAGCTGGAAAAAAATTAAATGAAATAAATCAATGAGTTCAACAAACTATAGCCTTGTCTCCTATGCACTTCCCCATCTGTATGTCATACTTTAATAAAAAGTTCAAAATATATATCCTATAGATTATCTACTGGGTTGGAGTTGTTGAAAGTGGGACATACCTTTCATGGCAATGCACGGTTATATATGGATTCAGAGTCTCTGAAAAGGAATTCCCAGAATGTAGCTTTAAATTATTTTACTGAGTTCTGCTAGCTCTCAGTTCTAGTTACTGTGGTCTTAAAATTTAGATACTATTTTTCCTGGGATTTAGCTAAGAGATATGAGGCCAAACCAAAAATAAAAATAGAGTCTTCCCATTCTTGAATGTCCTCTACAATATCTTTGACAAATATTTAAAGTACTGCTCATTCAATAGCCATTTATTAGCCATTTATTATTATTACTCTATCTTGAGTTCTGTGCCAGTCCCTGGGGGATACAGTGGTGAGGAAGATGGGCACTCTGGCTGCTCTCAGGGAACTTACACTCTAGTGAGTCTAGTTCATTTTGACTAGTAACAGGGAACTCACTATTTCACAAGGGAGCCTCTTTTACCCCTGGTAACTTTGATTGTTAGAAATGGCTTCCAAACCTAAGTGTCCATAGACAGATGAATGGATAAAGTAGATGTGGTATATATATATACAATGGAATGTTAGCCCTAAAAAAGAATGAAATAATGCCATTTGCAGCAACATGAGTGCAACTAGAGATTATCATACTAAGTGAAGTAAGCCAGTCACAGAAAGACAAATATTTATATGTAGAATCCAAAAAAAAGTGGTACAAATGAACTTATTTACAAAACAGAAATCGACTCACAGACATAGAAAACAAACTTATGGTTGCCAAAGGGGAAAGGGGGTGTGGATAAACTAGGAGTTTGGGATTAAAATATACACACTACTATATATAAAATAGATAACCAACAAGGACCTACTGTATAGTACAGGGAACTATATTCAATATCTTGTAATAACCTATAGTGGAAGAGAATGTAAAAAAAGAATATATATATTTTTATACACATGTATAACTGAATCACTTTGCTGTGTACCTGAAACTAACACAACAACTAACACAACATTGTAAATCAACTATATTTCAATAAAAATTTAAAACATTTAAAAAAAAAAGAAACGGCTTCCATATGTTAAGCCAAAATCTCTGTCCCAGTGGAGTTCATTCCACTGGTCTACGAAGTAGCAGAACAAACTTCCGGGTTTCCTGAGCCTCCACTTCTCTGAATTCAACAGTCTTGGTCCCTTTCCCCTTGTTTGATACCATTTCAAGTACCCCACCTTTCAGCCACCCTCCTGGGACAAGCTCCAGATAGGCAAGAATTTGATTAAAGTATTAGACTCAGAACCAGATACAATATTCTAGGTAAGACTCGATCTAGAGCAGGGTTTCTCAACCTTGGCATGATTGACATTTGGGACAGGATAATTCTTTGTGGTGAGGGCTGTCCTGTGCGTGGTATGATGTGTCGCAGCATCCCTGGTTTCCAGCTGTGACAATCAGAGATGTCTCCAGACATTGCCAAATGTCCCATGGCAGATCAAATGTCCCCAAGTTAAAAACCAGTGACCTAGAAACAGCACGATTGCCAGGTTTTCTGTCTGGACGTTCTACGTCTACCCTTAAGCCTCCAAAGTGCCAATTTTACATGGACTTCTCAGGCAATAACTACGAGTTTTCTCTTGCTTGCTCTAAACTACATCGCCCAAAATAAATACGTACACACATAAAATAAAGTAGAATAAAAAGGCAATTGCCCAGAGAAAAACAAAGTTTCTGCTGTAGCCTCACAAAGAAGAAACTCTCTCTCTTTGCTCCAATAAAATCAAGCTAATAGTTTTATTTTACATCCATGGCTCTTTCAGAAGGGAACTGTAGAGTAAAATTAAACAGATAGAACTTGAGTCTCTGTGACCAGTTGAAAGAGAACCAAGGTCCGGAAACAAAGTACATATTAATTTAATTTCCCACCAACCCATTACGGTGGGGCAGGAGGGGAAAAGTTTATGGGAAGGAGAGAGCTCCAGTAGACTGTCAGGTTCTTAGAATCCTCAAGAGTTGTCCAAGTCAAAATCAGAAAATCTGGTCTTTGTCCTATGCTCAATAAACAGATCTTATTCTTAACTGAATGAATAACAGCCTAGTGTGTACAAAGCAGACACTTAGAAATTAGGTGGGTGGTGTGCTTTTACCCTAGAACTGAAAGATAATCTCAATCAGGCTAAATTTAGTTTAGCTCGTAAACTTTTGAAATGGGCAATAGACTGGATCTTGGTTACTCGTAAACTAGAAATTCAAGTTTGTGACTAGTGTTAGCTTAACACTTCTCTGTCAGAACATACTAGAATTGTCTCTATAGAACGAGATCAGCTTGCAGCCAAATTACACTTCCGGAAAAGGGCAGTGCAAGCCTTTAGCACAAGAAGGTGAACAAAGTGATCTACTCTTTTTTTTTTTTCTTTTTCTTATCTACAACAAGTGCACTTTGAGTTATCCTACTTAAGTGGGGAAGGGTGGGCGGAGATGGGAGACACATTATTTTGTTTTTGGTGTGCATAACTGGAGGAATTCCTTCAAGCTTGGGGTGGGAAGCAGACAGTGAAAGGCCAATGGTTAATTCTTTTGTTTGGTTTTTATTGTGCATGACTAAATGTATTAGACATGTTGGATCACAGAGAATATGCATCTGTGAATCACCGCCCTGTTGAATTTGTATGTGTTTTGCCTACTAATATCAGCTGCCCTTTCCAGCTACAAAAGGCCTCCCTACTAACATGATATCTGAATTACCTTAATAAAATTAGAGACAGAATGTGCTATGTGAGTCTTCTGCAAGAAACAAGAGATCCTTCCCAACGCCTTTATAAAGATACTAATTTTCTGTGATTTGTGTTTTCTTTAAAAACAAAATAGGAAAAGATGAAGAATGGGAAAGTAGGAAGCATTGCACAGAAAAGAGAGTGATGAATATAACAGGTTTTAGAAACAATTCTTTATAGCGTCCAACAAACTACAAATAATGCACATTTTTTAAAATTTAATCTTTTCAACAAAAAAACCTCATTAAACGTCTACTATGTAAATGGAGTTTGGCTTGGCTAGGTCATTTTCCAATATGGTCGCTGGAAAGCTACTGATTCAAAGGACAGACCATTCTGTAAATAGATGGGTGGGTTTTTACTCTTTTGCCGATGGAGTAGTAATAAAGTATTGCACTGGGCTCCTACTAGACACCAGGGGGAGAAATCTGAACATCGCAAGGTTTTCATCAGCTTTATTGTCATTCCTTGGGAGAAGAAAAATGAGATTTACTTAATCACAAAAGTATGACAAATTTCTTTCTTCAAATCTCAAAATGTTTTTCAGTGAAGATTTTCAATTGAGAGAGATTATTATTTAGGGGGGACATCCTTGAAAACGTCTTTGCTCCCTGTTTGAAAATCCCTCACCAAGAGGATTACTTCTAGCTTTATTGCTATGTCACAAAGCCAGGTGCTTTGTGTTTAAAACAAAGGTAGTGTGGTCTTCTGGAAAGAACACTGGACCAGGAATAAGAGGTCTGACTGGCCATCCTTCTACTATATGACCTTGAATAAGTCACTTTCTTTCTCTATGCCTTGATTTTCCCATTTGCAAAAGGAGGGCTTTGAGCTAGATTATCTTTAAGGTCCCAGTGGCTCAAAGAAATCTTAAGATTAAATGTGTTCCTGCCTGCCAGCCAGATATCACTCTGAGCAAACATATTTGCTCCGCTGAATGGCTGTTTCCCCCATACACATAATTGAAGATATTTTCTACCTGAAGTTACAATTTCACCACTTACCTACCCAATATCATTTAAGGTCTCCTCCTTCTGCTTTGAAGTTCAAAGAAAGAGAAGACTCCGTATAATGAGAATGGCCCCTTTGAAATGTACCCTTAGCAGCTGCAAGCTCGGCGGATCCTGCACTGTACAAAGACGAAGAGGCTATTGTGATGCAGATGTGCTCCAAACCGCGTCTGCAGCAAGAACATTTCCATGGGTCTTTACTGTATTCCTTCTATTATTCATAGAACACAATGTAAATGAAGCCATAAATTTTACCCCCCCCATTAGATGTAGAAAGAAGATAATGGAAATTGTGAATTATGAATGAATCACTGTTATTGTAATTCCTTAAGGATTCTGATGGAGATGATTAAATTCATGCAAAGACACAGATTCTAAACTTTTATGCCTGAGTCCTTAGTCATGCTGCTTGGAATTTCACAAGGAATGGAATAGACATGATCTTGGTTTTGCATTTACCTGCCAAATCCTCTCACAGATAATCTACCTAGGCCTGGCCCCATCACCTTATTAAAGATGAAGAATTCATTCCTGGGGGAGGGGAAAGTGTGGCAAAATATGTGTGTCTTCCAACTGTTCAGACACATTGCTTGGGATCTTAAACACAAAGCAGTTGAAACCTTCAACACTGAGTTCTTGGAATTTATTTTCTCCTTTAGAAAACCAGAGGGAGAAAGGACAAAATAATTAGGAGTCCCTATCCTTCTTTAAAAAATGACCCAGCAACATACAGTCAAGGATGCAGATTTTTTTTTTTTTCCCTTCTAAACTTGTTCTGATAACAGGAATTCTGGTCAGCAACTATTCTCTCAACCCTGGTACACAATTCTTCTCAATAATAAGAGTGGACCATGAGATTCAGAAGCCGTTCTGGTTTTGATAATGATAGAAAGTGATTAGAAGTACTTCACTGATCTGAGACAAAGCCTCCGGAAAATTTCAACCTTAATCCACTTTAGTCTTGAGCCAGGCTTTTAGAAGGTTATAGCCCCCCAAATGAGATTTGAGATGATATTTAACAGTTCAAGTGTCATTCCGGAAAGAGTTCTCTTTTGCAGAACCCCAAAATAGATTTTTGACATTTTTATGCTACCGAATATGCATGAATTGATAAAGATATAGACACATGCAAGCTTCTGTTCAGTAGCTGCTTTCAACTCTCAAACACAAAATAATTTAAATTTTAGAATATATGCGATTATGCATGGT
This sequence comes from Balaenoptera acutorostrata, assembly GCF_949987535.1. Classification (NCBI taxonomy): domain Eukaryota; kingdom Metazoa; phylum Chordata; class Mammalia; order Artiodactyla; family Balaenopteridae; genus Balaenoptera; species Balaenoptera acutorostrata. The sequence continues at coordinate 32,025,407 of NC_080082.1, read as the reverse complement.
GTAAAAGGTACCAGTGGAGATTCTCCATAAAAGGTTAATATTCATCAAAATGTAGTAGATGCAAGATGAGCTAAGAGTTCTTGGGCAGCCAAGAACCCCTCCCTGACCCTCAATATCCTTATTTGCAAAATGAAAAATTTGGATTAGATGGTGTCTAAGGTACTTTCCAGCTTTAACTTTCTCACTTCTTGAATAGAAAGCAAATTGAGATGCAAATGTTCTTACTTTATGGGGCCTGGGCTAAGAGGTATATGAAAGGCTTAGACTCCATCCTCCGTCTTGAGGACTTAAGAGTGTCCTGAAAGTCTTGAATGGGGGTTGTCTACATACAGCCAAGTTTGGGGTCAAAAACAATGTCACTGCTGCTACTAGCCAAGAGGAGTCTTTGCCGGTTGCCAAAGGTAAGCACAACTAACGATCTGAGGCCACGATTCGCCCAGATCCTAGGTGCTGCACCCATGGTGCTTGCTTGAATGGCTGCTCAAGGGGAGGCCAGACAGTGCCTTAAAGAAACTCCTACCTGGTCCATACGGGCCCTTCAGCTCTGCTTCCTTCAGCCCAGGACCCATCCACATCTCTCCTTCCTTGTGGACCCTCCTGACAACTTGAGGGCATCAGTCAGTATCCAGTCAGGAAAACAGAACTTACACCACATTGAAGGCATTTAAAGTGGAGAACAAGTTACAAAGGTTAGAAAAATTCCAGGGCCATCAGGAGACAACCAGTCAACCTGTAAAGCTACAGGGACAAAGGGACAAAAGGAGGAGCCCAGATGCTGTTGGAATCAGACAGGAGTGACACCTGCTGGGCATTAGAACCTTGGAGGTGATGCAACTGCTGTCAGAGATGCCAACAGAGCAGAGAGAAAAGAGGAAGAAATGTCCTGATGTCTCCCTCCCCTCACGCCCCCACCACAATGTCTGTGCCACACCCTGGACAAACCAGATGAACAGAAGAGCCTGGGAGCAGCGTCTGCAGGGGTCAACCTTGACATGCAGAGCAGAGCAGCAGAAAGGTGAGAAACGGGTCTCAGAGCAAGCCCACCATGACCCGCACACCTGGGAAACCTTTTCTCCCATTAGAAGCCAGAAGTTTTCCTCTGATGCAACTCAAATCCTTCCTGCTCCTCTGAGGCCTAAGGCTTTTTTTTTTTTTTAACATCTTTATTGGAGCATAATTGCTTTACAGTGTTGTGCTAATTTCTGCTGTATAACAAAGTGAATCAGCTATACGCATACGTATATCCCCATATCCCCTCCGTCTTGAGTCTCCCTCCCACCCTCTCTATCCCACGCCTCTAGGTGGTCACAAAGCACTGAGCTGATCTCCCTGTGCTAGGCAGCTGCTTCCCACTAGCTATCTATTTTACATTTGGTAGTGTATATATGTCAGTGCTACTCTCTCACTTCGTCCCAGCTTACCCTTCCCCCTCCCCGAGTCCACAAGTCCATCTCTACGCCTGTGTCTTTATTCCTGTCCTGCCCCTAGGTCCATCAGAACCCTTTTTTTTTAGATCCCATATATATGTGTTAGCATACGGTATTTGTTTTTCTCTTTCTGACTTACTTCACTCTGCATGACAGACTCTAGGTCCATCCACCTCACTACAAATAACTCAATTTCATTTCTTTTTATGGCTGAGTACTATTCCACTGTATATATGAGCAATATCTTCTTTATCCATTCATCTGTCGAGGGACACTTAGGTTGTTTCCATGTCCTGACTATTGTAAATAGAGCTGCAAAGAACATTGTGGTACATGACTTTTTTGGTATTATGGTTTTCTCAGTGTACATGCCCAGTACTGGGATTGCTGGGTCATATGGTAGTTCTAGTTTTAGTTTTTTAAGGAACCTCCATACTGTTCTCCATAGTGGCTGTATCAATTTACATTCCCACCAACAGTGCAAGAGGGTTCCCTTTTCTCCACACCCTCTCCAGCATGTATTGTTTGTAGATTTTTTGACGAGGGCCATTCTGGCGGGTGTGAGGTGATACCTCATTGTAGTTTTGATTTGTATTTCTCTAATGATTAGTGACGTTGAGCATCTTTTCGTGTGTTGGTTGGCAATCTGTATATCTTCTTTGGAGAAATGTCTGTTTAGGTCTTCTGCCCATTTCTGGATTGGGTTGTTTGCTTTTTTGATATTGAACTGCATGAGCTGCTTGTATATGTTGGAGATTAATCCTTTGCCAGTTGCTTCATTTGCAAATATTTTCTCCCATTCTGAGGGTTGTCTTTTCGTCTTGTTTATGGTTTCCTTTGCTGTGCAAAAGCTTTTAAGTTTCATTAGGTCCCATTTGTTTATTTTTGTTTTTATTTCCATTTCTCTAGGAGGTGGGTCAAAAAGGATCTTGCTGTGATTTATGTCATAGAGTGTTCTGCCTATGTTTTCCTCTAAGAGTTTTATAGTGTCTGGCCTTACATTTATGTTTCTAATCCATTTTGAGTTTATTTTTGTGTATGGTGTTAGGGACCATTCTAATTCCATTCTTTTATATGTAGCTATCTAGTTTTCCCAGCACCACTTATTGAAGAGGCTGTCTTTTCTCCATTGTATATTCTTGCCTCCTTTATCAAAGATAAGGTGACCATATGTGTGTGGGTTTACTTCTGGGCTTTCTATCCTGTTCCATTGATCAATATTTCTGTTTTTGTGCCAATACCATACCCTCTTGATTACTGTAGCTTTGTAGTATAATCTGAATTCAGGGGACCTGATTCCTCCAGCTCCGTTTTTCTTTCTCAAGATTGCTTTGGCTCTTCAGGGTCTTTTGTATTTCCATACAAATTGTGAAATTTTTTGTTCTAGTTCTGTGAAAAATGACTTTGGTAGTTTGATAGGGATTGCATTGAATCTGTAGATTGCTTTGGGTAGTATAGTCATTTTCACAATGTTGATTCTTCCAATCCAAGAACATAATATATCTCTCCATCTGTTTGTATCATCTTTAATTTCCTTCATCAGTGTCTTATAGTTTTCTGCATACAGGTCTTTTGTCTCCTTAGGTAGGTTTATTCCGAGGTATTTTATTCTTTTTGTTGCAATGGTAAATGGGAGTGTTTCCTTAATTTCTCTTTCAGATTTTTCATCATTAATGTATAGGAATGCCAGAGATTTCTGTGCATTAATTTTGTATCCTGCTACTTTGCCAAATTCATTGATGAGCTCTAGTAGTTTTCTGGTAGCATCTTTAGGATTCTCTATGTATAGTATCATCTCATCTGCAAACAGTGACAGTTTTACTTCTTCTTTTCAGATTTGGATTCCTTTTATTTCTTTTTCTTGTCTGATTGCTGCGGCTAAAACTCCCAAAACTATGTTGAATAATAGTAGTGAGAGTGGACAACCTTGTCTTGTTCCTGTTCTTAGAAGAAATGGTTTCAGTTTTTCCCCATTGAGAACAATGTTGGCTGTGGGTTTGTCATATATGGCCTTTATTATGTTGAGGTAGTTTCCCTCTATGCCTACTTTGTGGAGAGTTTTTTAAATAAATGGGTGTTGAATTTTGTCAAAAGCTTTTTCTATATCTGTTGAGATTATCATCTGGTTTCTATCCTTCAATTTGTTGATATCGTGTATCACATTGATTGATTTACATATATTAAAGAATCCTTGCATTCCTGGGATAAACCCCACCAGATCATCGTGTATGATCCTTTTAATGTGCTGTTGGATTCTGTTTGCTAGTATTTTGTTGAGGATTTTTGCGTTTTTGTTCACCAGAGATATTGGCCTGTAGTTTTCTTTTTTTGTGACATCTTTGTCTGGTTTTGGTATCAGGGTGATGGTGGCCTCGGAGAATGAGTTTGGGAGTGTTCCTCCCTCTGCTATATTTTGGAAGAGTTTGAGAAGGATAGGTGTTAGCTCTTCTCTAAATGTTTGATAGAATTCGCCTGTGAAGCCATCTGGTCCTGGGCTTTTTTTTGTTGGAAGATTTTTAATCACAGTTTCAATTTCTGTGCTTGTGATTGGTCTGTTTATATATTCTATTTCTTCCTGGTTCAGTCCTGGAAGGTTGTGCTTTTCTAAGAATTTGTCTATTTCTTCCAGGTTGTCCATTTTATTGGCATAGAGTTGCTTGTAGTAATCTCTCATGATCCTTTGTATTTCTGCAGTGTCAGTTGTTACTTGTCCTTTTTCATTTCTAATTCTGTTGATTTGAGTCTTCTCCCTTTTTTTCTTGGTGACTCTGGCTAATGGTTTATCAATTTTGTTTGTCTTCTCAAAGAACCAGATTTTAGATTTATTGATCTCTGCTATTGTTTCCTTCATTTCTTTTTCATTTATTTCTGATCTGATATTTATGATTTCTTTCCTTCTGCAAACTTTTGGTTTCTTTTTTCACCTTCCTCTAATTGCTTTCGGTTTAAAGTTAGGTTGTTTTATCTTTAACCATGGTCATTTTTAAGTCTTTTGTCATTTACAGACAGTTCTAGGTGTACTCTGATGATTTTGCAAATATGTTCCTATAAAAGAGTTTCATCTTCAAGAAATTCATGGAAAAGACTCTGACAAGTACAGGTTTCTGGTAACTGACTGTACTGCTGAACTGAATGAATAAGCATTTTCAGAACTCTAATGAAAAACTGATGAACTCATAAAAGTGCTAACAAAAGATCAAGATGAAAAAAAAGAAATTAATTACATGGGACTGAGTGAACTGATGAGGATGAGTATAATTTTTGTGACTTTCTGTCTGAATTAAAAAAAAAAAAAATCCCACAAGGACTCAGAGGAAAAGAATATACAAATCAATTTTCACTGCAAAGTAAAGGAGCTGTTACAGTGGAGGATTACTGGACTGAATGTCAATGTTATGACATAGTATAAGTGTGTTTCATGTTTGGTAATTGCAATCATTGTTGCTTTTGTTGTGGTCATCCATGTACAATGCTTGGTGTCAGTCTATCTATCTCTTGTAAAAATAAAATACAGTGTGTGTGTGTGGAAAAATAAAAAAATAAAAAAAAAATAAAAAATAAAAAAAATAAAAAAAAAATAAAATAAAAAAAATAAAGTTAGGTTGTTTTTTTGAGATTTTTCTTGTTTCTTGAGGTAGGATTATATTGCTATAAACTTCCCTCTTAAAACTGCTTTTGCTGCATGCCATAGGTTTTGGGTCATCATATTTTCATTGTCATTTGTTTCTAGGTATTTTTTTATTTCCTCTTCTATTTTCTCAGTGATCTCTTGGTTATTTAGTAGTGTACTGTTTAGCCTCAATGTGTTTTTATTTTTTACAGTTTTTTTCCTGTAATTGATATCTAGTCTCATAGCATTGTGGTCGGGAAAGATACTTGATATGATTTCAATTTTCTTAAATTTACCAAGGCTTGATTTGTGACCCAAGATATGGTCTATCCTAGAGAATGTTCCATGAGTACTTAAGAAGAAAGTGTATTCTGTTGTTTTTGCATGGAAGGTCCTATAAATATCAATTAAGTCCATCTTGTCTGATGTGTCATTTAAAGCTTGTGTTTCCTTTTTATTTTCATTTTGGATGATCTGTCCATTGATGAAAGTGGGCTGTTAAAGTCTCCTACTATGATTGTGTTACTGTCAATTTCCCCTTTTATGGCTGTTAGCATTTGCCTTATGTATTGAGGTGCTCCTATGTTCGGTGCATAAATATCTACAATTGTTATATCTTCTTCTTGGATTAATCCCTTGATCATTATGTAGTGTCCTTCTTTGTCTCTTGCAATAGTCTTTATTTTAAAGTCTGTTTTGTCTGATATGAGAATTGCTACTCCAGCTTTCTTTTGATTTCCATTTGCATGGAATATCTTTTTCCATTCCCTCACTTTCAGTCTGTATGTGTCTCTAGGTCTGAAGTGCATCTCTTGTAGACCGCATATGTATGGGTCTTGGTTTTGTATCCATTCAGCCAGTCTCTGTCTTTTGGTTGGAACATTTAATCCATTTACATTTAAGGTAATTATCGATATGTATGTTCCTATTACCATTTTCTTAATTGTTTTGGGTTTGTTTTTGTAGGTCTTGTCTTTCTCTTGTATTTCCTGCCTAGATAAGTTCCTTTAGCATTTGTTGTAAAACTGGTTTTGTGGTGCTGAGTTCTCTTAGCTTTTGCTTGTCTGTAAATGTTTTAATTTCTCCATCGAATCTAAATGAGATCCTTGCTGGGTAGAGTAATCTTGGTTGTAGGTTTTCCCCCTCATCACTTTAAATATGTCCTGCCACTCCCTTCTGGCTTGCAGAGTTTCTGCTGAAAAATCAGCTGTTAACCTTATGGGGATTCCCTTGTATGTTATTTGTTGCTTTTCCCTTGTTGCTTTTAATATTTTTTCTTTGTATTTAATTTTTTTTTTTAATTTTATTTATTTATTTATTTATTTATTTATTTATGGCTGTGTTGGGTCTTCGTTTCTGTGCGAGGGCTTTCTCTAGTTGTGGCAAGCGGGGGCCACTCTTCATCGCGGTGCGCAGGCCTCTCACTATCGTGGCCTCTCCCGTTGCGGAGCACAGGCTCCAGACGCGCAGGCTCAGCAATTGTGGCTCACGGGCTTAGTCGCTCCGCGGCATGTGGGATCTTCCCAGACCAGGGCTCGAACCCGTGTCCCCTGCATTGGCAGGCAGATTCTCAACCACTGCGCCACCAGGGAAGCCCTGTATTTAATTTTTGATAGTTTGATTAATGTATGTCTCGGCATGTTTCTCTTTAGGTTTATCCTGTATGGTATTCTCTGTTCTTCCTGGACTTGATTGACTATTTCCTTTCCCATGTTAGGGAAGATTTCAACTATAATCTCTTCAAATATTGTCTCAGACCCTTTCTTTTTCTCTTCTTCTTCTGGGACCCCTATAATTCGAATACTGGTGTGTTTAATGTTGTCCCAGAAGTCTCTGAGACTATCCTCAATTCTTTTCATTCTTTTTTCTTTATTCTGCTTCCTGGCAGTTATTTTCACCTTTTTATTTTCCAGGTCACTTATCTGTTCTTCTCCCTCAGTTATTCTGTTATTGATTCCTTCTAGAGTATTTTTAATTTCAGTAATTGTGTTGTTCATCACTGTTTGTTTGCTCTTTAGTTCTTCTAGATCCTCATTAAATGTTTCTTGTATTTTCTCCATTCTGTTTCCAAGATTTTGGATCAACTGTACTATCATTACCCTGAATTCTTTTTCAGGTAGGTTGCCTATTTCATCTTCATTTATGTGGTCCTGTAGGTTTTTACCTTGCTCCTTTGTCTGTAGCATATTTTTTTGTCGTTTCAGTTTTTGTTTTTTTTTGATGGGTGGTGCTGTATTCCTGTCTTACTGGTTGTTTGGCCTGAGACGTCCAGCACTGCAGTTTGCAGGCAGTTGGATAGAGCTGAGTCTTGGTGCTGAGATGAGGACCTCCAGGAGGCCTCACTCCAATTGATATTCTCTGCGGTCTGAGGTTCTCTGTTTGTCCAGCGGTTTTGACTCAGAGCTCCCACCACAGGAACTTGGTCCTGACCTCCAGCCTGGGAACCAATATCCTGCAAGCTTCATGGCGTGGTTAAAAAAAAAAAAAAAAAAAAGGAAGAAAGAAAGAAAAAAAGGAGCAGTATAATATCAAAGAATAAAAAACAAAATAAAATTAGAAAGATAAAAAATATATTAGAAAAAAAACTATAATTGAAACTACTGCAACAAGGTAAAATAAAACCACAACAGAAAAAAGAAAATAAAAAAATATAAAGGGGGGGGAACAAGTCAAAAGGAGAGAACAATAACAAAGTATAAAGAATAAAATAAAATTAGAAAAATAAAAGAGTTATTAGGAAAAATAAAAATATAAAAGAATCAACAGCAATGAATCAACAAGGTAAAACAGAACCCCAATCTAAAGGAGGAAAAAAAAGAAAAAGCCTTGGCTATGGGGGCAGAGTTTAGGTGGGGGTGGAACTTAGGCAGGGGCGGGGTTTAGGATGGGGAGGAACCTGGGTGGGTGGGGGGGGTGGTGTTTGAGCGTGGGGCGGGGCCTAGGCTGGGGGACGTTCAAGCATGGGGCGGGGCCTCTGCTTAGGACCTGCGTGCCCAGAAGGGGAGAGGCAGCACGTGGAACAGAGGGCCTCTGGAGTGTAGAGTTCTGGAGTTTGGAGGTGGGGCCCTGATGAGGGTGTGTGGGTGGGGTTTAGGCCCAGCGCATTGGAGGTGGTCTCAGAGGGGGTCTCCGAGGGTAGAGGTAGGGCCCTGGGTGGGGGTGTAGGGACGGGGCTTGGGCTCTGTGCAGCAAGAGGGAGGCTCCGAGGGCAGAGGATTAGGCCCAGGAACCCAACAGGCCTCCTGGTTCCTCAGTGGACAGGGAAGGCACTGGCCCCGTTCCCTTCCATTCCTTTGTGCCCCTCCCCCACCATCTCCCCCAGGGTCTCCCCAGTCGCTGCTGGACCCCTAACTGTGGGTGGGTCCTGCTGAGTGTAGGAACTCCTTCCCTCCCCAAGCCACCCCTCAGGGGTGCTGTCCCAGAGGTCCGGCCTTTACTTTTGCTCCCCCTTCCCTCCCTCCCACTCCCTCAGGACCCCTGCAGCTGGAGGGGGCCTAGGTGGGCAGAGGATCAGGCCCGGGACCTCAGCAGGTTCCTGGGGGTTCCAGTGGGCAGGGCAAACCTGGCCACGCTCCCTTTTGATCCTCTGCCCTCCCAGTGGTTCCCCAATTTCCCCCTTCAGACATGGGATCCCTTCCTCTCCCTCAGCCACCGTGTTATAGACTCCAGGCTGTTGGATACTCCTGAGTTTAAATGACTAAACTCATTCTTTTACTCCTAATGATCATACATATTCATAAGAGTATGAGATGATTCAAAGACTAAATAATAACAAGTGACACCTATTATCACTTATTATGTACCAGGTACCATATTAACTGTCTAATATTTATTAGTTTATTTAATCTTATGAAAACCCTGTGAGATATTTACTATTATTATCACCTGTTTTGTATGTGTCAAAACTGAGCTATGGATATTCTGAAAAAGACCATATATATATGTATGTATATATGGAACTGAACCACTTTGCTGTACACCTGAAACATAGTAAATCAACTACCATTAAAAAAATCAAAATTAACATTTATGAGGAATTTAATAGTAAAAATTAAAAATTAAAAAGTGAAAATTATTTACTGATGTATTCATCTCATTTTTAAAGAACTGAGTACTGACCTTATAGTAATGATAAAACAGAAAAAAACAGGTCAATAGCAGAGCAAGAAGCAATGCATCATTGTGGTGAAGAGTATGGTCTCTAGGAATACCAGAGCCAGGTTGCCTGTTCTGTCATGGTTAGTACTTTTTAAATGTTATGCCATCAGGTGTTCTTCTCTAAGCCCATAATCACCCTTCTAGACACAGGTCCCTGTTGCCTGTGTCAATAGTCCCATTACTGAGTTTCCCATCACTGCATCCCAGGATGAAAATTTATTTTTACAAATGGAAACAGTCACATCAACTCAACTCACACAATGGTTATATTTAATGAATGTCAAAACGGACAAATCAATTATTTCTCATCAGATAGGTAATACCCCTCACCCAGGAGTATTAGCATCAAAGACATAGCCCATATGAATTCTTCATCTATTCTAATTCAGTAACACTAGGATACAAATGCCAGTGACTCATCCCTCAAAACGACCTAGGTAGAAGCCCTTTTCTGCCCTCATTTCTCACTCATGGTGTTGGGTCATGCTTCCATAGCCCCCACTGCTTCTCTTTTTGTTGCTTGATTCACACTTGTAATTACCTGTACAAAGTCTACCTTACCCTGTGATATTAAGCTCCAACTTTGTAGGGATTGTGTCAGTGTGATTCACCACTACATCTTTAGTTCCATAGTGCCAGGAACACAGAAGGCATTTCATAAATATTTGTGGAATGAATGGGTGAATGAATAAATAAAGCCACTCACAAGACTGCCTTCAAGCATGCTGGAGAGTGGTATTCCTCTTTGGAAAGAAAGACTTTCACAAAGGAGGAAGTGCAAAAGATTTTGTGGGCCCCAAAATTATCTGCCCGCTGGCCTGTCATGATTACCAAATTCTCTTCACAGACTCACCTCTCAGGATTCACATATAGTCCCCAAGTAGCTCCTATTAAGTAGTTCTTACTTAAGTGGCATATTTAGGCCATATCAGAGGAGAAAGTAGTTGACAAGAATGAACTGAACATTCTGAGGTTATAGGAGCGTATGGGATTTAGGCTTGGGAATAGCTACTTCAATTTAAGAAATTATTTCCAAGTACAATTTGCAAAATGTAATTTTTATGTCTGACTCTCCTCGAAATCTTTACCTTTTTATAACATTTGCATAATTACTTTTGGAGAGGAAAGTTTCCTTTTCTAAAAACTATGGGTTTCTGAAATACCAAAGATTCCTTCCTCAGTCCCACGGTTCTTCAGTTAAGGTAAAGCAAAGGTCCAGTTTATACAGAGCTTTCAATCACTGGATGAGTCCATCAGTGGTTTACAAACCACTTAAAGTATTAAAAAAGGAGGGGACAAGAAAGAGGTTCCCAAGCATGACCACTCCTCAAAACCATCTCAGATTTTTGTGTATATTTGCAAGTCTCTCCCTAGAGATTTCGATTCAGCAGGTCTGGAGTGGAGCCCAGGCACCTGCATCATAATAATCCCCACATGATGCCATAGATCAGACATTTGGGGTCCCACTAAGCTCCTTTCAAGCTTTGACATTCTAAGGGTTTCAGTCGTTTCATCAGCAGAGGAGCACTTGTCCCAGCAGCCCCTGCTTTGAAAGGGGACCATCAAAGGGCAAGAGTTCTGCCCCTACAGTGTTCTGCTCAGTGGTTCTCACCAGTGAGAACAGCAGCCTCTGTTTACTGAGTGTTTTTATGCAGTCAGGCTTTCAGCACATGCCAAGGGAATTAAGGGCTTTTCCAACATGACCTTAATTTCTGCAGCAACTCTCCCAAGTAGCTCTAATAGCCTCTCTCCCACAAATGAAGCAACCAAAAAGCTTTGAGAGGCTGAAAAGATTGCCAAAAGTCCTTGGCTTCAAAAAGGTGGAATCAGAATTTGAACTCACAGCTGTCTGATTCCAAATCCACAGGTTTAACCACTGCACTAGCCCATCTGCTATGACAAAGGGCACAGGCTTCCCATTTAGACAGAGGCGCTGGAGACAAGGACAAGATTCAAATCCCAACCACTCCTCTCAACCAGAAAGTGAGCAAAGGGAGGCAAAAGGACAAAGGCACACATTTCTTTTCCAAGCAAAAATCCCACTGCTGGCATTGTTCACAACAGCCAAAAGGTGGAAACAACCCAAATGTCCATCAACAGATCAATGGATTAAAAAAAATATGGTGTGTGTATATATTAGTCAACCAAGAAAAAGAAGAAAATCCTGCTATTTGTGGCATGGATGGACCTTGAGGGCATTATGCTAAGTGAAATAAGTCAGAGAAAGACAACTACTGTATGATCACACTTACATGTACAATATAAAAAAAAAAAGTTTTAAACCTCATAGATATAGAGAAAAGACTGGTGGTCACCAGAGTCAGGGGGGTGGGCAAATTGGGCAAAGGTGGTCAAAAAGGTCCAAATGCACAGTTGTGAGATAGTAAGTCCTGGGGATGTAATGTACAGCATGGTGACTGTAGTTAATAACACTGTAGTGTATATTTGAAAGTTACTAAGAGAGTAAATCTTAAAATTTCTCATCACAAGAAAAAAATGATAACTCTGTATGGTGATGAATGTTGATTAAACTTATTGTGGTGATCATTTCATAATAAATTCATATATCAAATTATTATGCTGTACACCTAAAACTAATACAGTATTATATGTCAGTTATATCTCAATTTTTTAAATGTGATATATGCATACAATGAAATATCACTCAGCCTTAAAAAAGAATGAAATTCTAGTGCATGCTACAATGTAAGCTTTGAAAACAATATGCTAAGTGAAATAAGCCAGACACAAAAGGACAAATATTGTGGGAGTTCAGTTATATGAGGTACCTGGAATAAGCAAATTCATGTAGAGCCAGAAAGACGAACATAAGTTACTAGGGCATTGGAGGGGGTGGGGAACTGAAGAGTTATTGTTTTATGGATACAGAGGTTCTGTCTAGCGTGATGAAAAATTCTGGAAATGGTTGCAGAACATTGTGAGTGTACTGAATGCCACTGATTTTTACGCTTAAATGTGGTTAAAATGGTGAAAAACAAAACAAAGCAAGCAAAAAACACAACCAAACTGGATTGATCCCAGAATCATAAGAATGGTTTAATACCAGAAAATCCATAAAAGTAACTCACTTAATCGACTAAGAGAGATAAAACATTTTTTTAAATCTTGCTACTGTCACTGAGGTCAAAGTTATTTCCTATGCTAATGTTTCCCAGTCAAGTCTGCTTGAAATTTTTAACCAAGTCATTCAAGTGAGGCATCAACAGGATACCACTGTAAAAATGGCAGCAGATGAGGGTCATTTGTAGAGTTTTCTAGTCTTTTACTTTACTTTCTTCTTCTGTATGTCCAGAGAAATCAATTCAGTAAATATGTGGACTGTCTTTTAAAATGGGATTTCTGGGGCTGGAGGTTCTTTATCTCCCCAGCATTTCTAATTTCACTGTTCCCCAAGACTTCCTACTGCAAATGTTTCAGCCAAGTAAACTTTATTTTTTTAATTTTTTATTGAAGTATAGTTGATTTACAATGTTGTGTTAGTTTCAAGTGTACAGCAAATATATATATATGCATTCTTTTTCAGATTCTTTTCCATTATAGGTTATTACAAGATGTTGAATATAGTTTCCTGTGCTATACAGTAGGACCTTGTTGGTTACCTATTTTATATATAGTAGTTTGTATCCGTTAATCCCAACTCCTAAATTTATCCCTCCCCCCTTCCCCTTTGGTAACCATAAGTTTGTTTTCTATGTCTGTGAGTCTGTTTCTGTTTTGTACATAAGTTCATTTGTATCATTTTTTTAGATTCCACATGTAAATGATATCATATGGTATTTGTCTTTCTCTGTCTGACTTCACTTAGCATGATAATCTCTAGGTCCATCCACATCACTGCAAATGGCATTATTTCATTCTTTTTAATGGCTGAGTAGTATTCTATCATACATATGTACCACATCTTCTTTATCCATTCACCTGTTAATGGACACTTAGGTTGCTTCCAAGTCTTCGCTATCATAAATAGTGCTGCTATGAACATTGGAGTGCATGGATCTTTCCAAATTAGAGTTTTCATCTTTTCCAGATATATGCCCAGGAGTGGGATTGCTGGATCATATGGTAACTTTATTTTTAGTTTTTTAAGGAACCTCATACTGTTCTTACAAGTAAACTTTCTAATGCACAATGGATTTCAATTTCTTCCCATTGCAAATAGTGTGGAGTTCCCCACTCACCTGTAAAGAGAGTTTCATAGAACAGTCTCCACAGCTTTGGAAGCAGAGAGACAAACCAGTAAAAAGACTCTATAAAATCACAACCTGTCTGGATCTGCGGAGGAAGATTCACCAACTTCTAGAAGGCCAAGATCTAGGGAACTCCTGCTTTTAAGTGTCAAAGAGGTAGGTAAAGAACAAGCAAGAATGGGACTTCCCTGGTGGCCCAGTGGTTAGGAATCCGCCTGCCACTGCAGGGGACATGGATTCGATCCCTGGGCAAGGAAGGTCCCACATGCCGCAGAGCAACTAAGCCCGTGCGCCACATCTACTGAGCCTGAGCTCTAGAGCCCGTGAGCCACAACTACTGAGCCCGCATGCCACAACTACGGAAAGCCTGCGTGCCTAGAGCCCATGCTCTGCAACAAAAGAAGCCACCACAATGAGAAGCCCGCGCACAGCAATGAAGAGTAGCCCCCACTCGCTGCAACTAGAGAAAGCCCGGGTGCAGCAAAGAAGACCCAATGCAGCCAAAAAAAAAAAAAAAAAAAAAAAAACGAACAAGCAAGAGTAAAATGGCTTACTCAACAGTCAGTGCTATAATGAACTTACAAATATTGTTCAGGCTCTATGTGTAAATACCTACTGCCAAGGCTTTGGGTAAGTGTGTGGCTGACATCTTCATTCTGGATTCTGAAATAAATACTCAATGATTACTATTTCCATATTATTTAAATTTAAGTAACTTCAAATGGTTAATGTTTTGAGAGACTGGAGTATTTGTGAAACATCTACGCCCCTTCCAAAAAACTGCAATATTAAGGGAGGCCAGATTAATTCATGGATCAGACAGCAATAACGGGACACTAAGAGAAAAAAAGTCTATGGGTCACCTCAAGTTACCAACTGGAAAAATCTATAAGTCTAACTGCAGTACATCAAGATCTTGGTGCTCCTGACAAAGAAAATGATCTACTTCCATGTCCACTGTGCTCTACTATCACTGGCCTCTTCTCTGACTCTAATGGGCCAAGCTCCTTCCTGCCAGGGGTCTTTGCCCACGCTGTTCCCTCCACCTGGAATGATCTCCCTAGAGAGCTCTGCATGTTTGCATTGTCTATCTTTCAGATGTCTGCCCAAATGGCTCTTTTTCTGGGTGACTTCATTGACTCCAGCCTACTAGGTCCCCTTGTTACATACCCTCTAAGCCCCCTGGACCTGTCCCTTAGTAGCCCTCATCACAATTGGAATAGGAACTTATGTAATTAGTTCATGTCTGTCTCTCCCACTAAACTCTAAGCTCCATGAGAGCAGAACTGATTGTGTATGTATCAGGACCAGCTGCATATATTGGAGGGCCAGTGCAAAATGAAAACATGGGCCCTCTTATTTGAAAATTACTAAGAATTTCAAGACAGCAACAAGAGAACATTAAACCAAGCATGGGACCCTCACAAGCATGTAGCTTTGGGCAAAAGCAGAGGTCATGTGCCCATGAAATCGGCTCTGGTCTTTAGGTTTACCCTATATCCCCAGCTCCTACATACTTGCTACATAGTAAGCGGCCAATAAATATGTTTTTTATAAGTAGATAGAGTGCAGAAATTCTCTGACATTCTCTTCTTCCTTTGCTCCATCCATCTCCCATCACTTCAAGGCAAGAAACATGATTCCTGCTACGGTCACTCACATCTTTCTTTAAAGGTTAGAAGCTTCCTCAGCAGCCTCATCCGGAGCCCCTAAGATTGAGATTTCTCAGAAGTTGCAGCTGAGAAATGTATTTTTATGTTTTCTTAAAGAAGGCTCCAGTGCATCCTTCAGTGAACTGTTCTTGAAGAGGAGGGGAAAATCAATGCTTTCAGATAGCATTACATTGCCCTGAATAATCCTGAAGCTGCCCATGA
Source organism: Balaenoptera acutorostrata (assembly GCF_949987535.1). Lineage (NCBI taxonomy): Eukaryota > Metazoa > Chordata > Mammalia > Artiodactyla > Balaenopteridae > Balaenoptera > Balaenoptera acutorostrata. The sequence continues at coordinate 32,010,130 of NC_080082.1, read as the reverse complement.
CTTACTGTAGAGGGTATAATTGAAGTGAGGATAAACTGCACACCATTTCAAAGTCTACTAAATTGAAACCGTTCTTTTTGTTGACACAGGCTTGGGAAGCTGTAGATAATGTGATTTAAAATAAATACACTGGCCCGGTATACTTATATAATTGAAATAAATATGGAATAACCCATAGAGTCCACAGGCAGTTGGGTACATTAACACCTTGTGTACCAGGTGACAGGGCACCTGCGTGAGAAGGAGGACGTGGCACTGAGTAAATTTGGGGAAGAAGAGGGCACACATCCTCAAATGAGATGGACACTTTCAAATGTTGAGCTTTCAGAGCGTTTCTGTAGAAAAAAGGCTGCCAGGTAATGAATCCTCTCTTGATTCTCCCACCATGCAATTCTGTTGAGTCAATATTAAGGACTCCCGATGCCCAAGGGCAACAGTTGCTGTAGATTTAAAGAAGAAAGAGAGAGAGAACAAAGAATTTGTTTTCCTTTTCTGTTGGTTCCCAGGGAACAATAAAGAGCAAAACTCCAAAAACTTCATTCAGGTGATTTCATCAGGGCTCTTTTGAGCAATCTGAATGTGTAATTTCTCAGTCAGGATGTACCTGAACACCCCAGTGGGTGTGTATCCATCAGCTAGCTTTCCATCAGAGAAGCAGAGCCACCATGAGTGAAAAGACAGATTTGTTAGAGGGTCTAGGTCATCAGTGATCCAGGGGCCAGATAGTTGTCAGTGAAGATCTGTTGCCCTGTGTCTGGTCTTGAAGTCAGAAGGCTTAGCCATTGCAAAAGGAAGATCATCATGACATGAAGGTGAATAAGGACAAAATGGAACAAGAAGAATAGTCTGGAACCACAAGGACTGATGGGAATGGGTGTCTAGCCCTCGTGGGAACCAACATTGGTCTCTCACCACCTCCAAGCCTATAGCATCATTGATACAGGTGTCCTGCTGGAGAGCCCTGCAGGAGCCTGATGCAGAATCCAGAGAAGCTGAGGGAGGAGCTGCCAGGAGTGGGAGGAGCCATCCCTCTACCCACACTGCCCCCACACACACACCATGCTGGTCCACGCCAACAACGTGGTCAGCAGACCCATGACATCCAGTGTGAGTTGCAGCAGAACCTGACCCTCTTACCACCTTTCATAGAAACAAGGCAGCAATGTCACCTTCCAAACCTTACCCAGGTTTCTCTCACAGCCAAGCTTAATCCAGAACCTTGCAAGGAAAGGAATTTTGAAAAATTCAAGGAAAGGGATTCTTGGAAATGTAGCTCCAAATTAGGTAAATGTGATACAAATCCCTGGGGGACGATAATCAGCAGAACACCAAAAGCATGTTTCACCGGAGCTCTTTTGAACCATCTTTGAATGTGTAACTTTTCAGTTAGGATGTACCCTAACACCCAAGGGAGTGTGATTGGAATTGGGTACAGCCATAGGTTTGGGTAGAATTGGGGTATGCATACAGCCTTGGTCTCAACTGGGGACCATTTATCCCCCAAGGAGCATTTGATGATTCTGAAGACAATTTTGGATGTCACAACTGGGAGTGTGCTACAGGAGTCTAGTGGGTAGAGACCAGAGATGCCACTAAACATCCCACAGTGCACAGGACAGCCACGCACAGCAAAGAAATATGCAGACCAAAATGTCAAGAGTGCTGAGACCAAGAAGCCTCAACATAGAGGAAGGGGTACATGATCCCTTAGAGTCATTGAGGGTTCCAAGAAAACCAGGGGAAAAAAAGTATTATATATCATTTTAAAACTCCATGCTTCTAATTAGAAGTAAGAGAATCTTACTGATAAAAGAAATGAGGTAGATCTGTCTGTATTGATTAAGAGGTATTGGTATGGTTAATGATGGCTGGAAAAAGCAAATCATACAACAAATAGTATGCATGGTATAATGCTTTTTTGGTAATGGGTAACATACAAAGTTCAATGCGATCTTATTTGGGTTCTCCCAGAAACAAACCCTGAGACAAGGACTCAAGTTCAAGTTATTTATTTGGGAGATGATTCCAGGAAACACAGGTAAGAGTTGGGGGGCAGGTGTATACCATGGAATACTACTCAGCCATTAAAAAGAATGAAATTTTGCCATCTGCAGCAACATAGATGCACTTGGAGGGTATTAGCAGTGAAATAAGTCAGACAGAGAAAGACAAACACTATATGATATCACTTATATGTGGAATCTAAAAAATACAACAGGGCTTCCCTGGTGGCGCAGTGGTTGAGCATCTCCCTGCCAATGCAGGGGACACGGGTTCGAACCCTGGTCTGGGAAGATCCCACATGCCGCGGAGCAGCTGGGCCCGTGAGCCACAATTACTGAGCCTGCGCGTCTGGAGCCTGTGCTCCGCAACAAGAGAGGCCGCGATAGTGAGAGGCCCGCACACCGCGATGAAAAGTGACCCCCGCTTGCCACAACTAGAGAAAGCCCTCGCACAGAAATGAAGACCCAACACAGCCATAAAAATAAATAAATAAATAAATAAATTTTAAAAATACAACAAACTAGTGAATATAACAAAAAAGAAGCAGACTCACAGATATAGAGAGCAAACTAGTGGTTACCAGTGGGGAGAGGGAAGAGGGAAGGGGTAAGATAGGGGTAGGGGATTAAGAGAAACCAACCACTATGTATAAAAAAGCTGCAAGAATATATTGTACAACACGGGGAATATAGCCAGTATTTTCTAATAACTCCAAATTTCCCTTTAAAAATTGTGACTCACTATATTGCACACCTGTAACTAATATAATATCAACTCTACTTCAATTAAAAAAAAAAAAAAGAGTGGTAAGTGAGACGGAATGAAGGCAGCCAACGACATAGGATGCGTTTCTGAGTCAATTACCACCATAGGAAAATGGAGTTCAGTGCTGCTGAGGACTCTGGGAGGCAGAGTAGAACATATACCTCAGAGTCATCCCATCTGAGTGGTGAGGGAGCTGGGGTATTTATTCACCAATTGCCATCAGCCTCTCTTTGGTTGAAGGCTGCTCCTGAGGGACGGGGGCCATTAATTCCCTGTGCCACGTGGGCTTCAGTGGCCAATGAAAGTCCAAAATCAGAGCAAGCTCCCAGGCAAAGAAACGCAAGTACTGGCAGTTGGAAGTCAGGCAGGCATGAACTGAAGGGGAAGCATGAGGAAACACTGGCAGCATCTGCTACAACTATCAAAAGTATCTTAATAACTACTGTCCTTTTATAGAAAGGACGGTATGCCACAATCCTTAGACTTATCCTTAGATATTTTCCTTTTTCACTTGAGATGTCGTACAGAAATATGGTTGCAGGCATTTTGATATAATCTAACCCTGGAAGACATACATATGAAATCTAACTCTGAAGACATATGTAAGAAAGCACAGCATCTGCCCCCAGAAAATTTCAGACCTACAAAGGAAGACAGTGTTTGTCCAAGGGAAAATAAGATTCAGGAGCTTTTTGTTGGTTGCAGTGTTTAACTTTTAAGCCAGGTGACATGAAGTTATACTGATTTATCAGAAAGCCTTATCGGAAGGTGCCTGCCCTTGTTGAGCTTACCTTCTAGGTATCTGTGTGGGGATGGGAGTAAAGAGGGTGGGAGGGAAAGGACCATAAAGTCAATAGAGGTAAGTAAAATGAAAGAAATAAAATATAGAGTTAAGAAGTTGAGAACAAATGGGGGCAGGGGAGGCCCCCTAAAGCGGGGATGGTCAAGAAAGAAGGTAACCTTTGAGCTGTGACCTGGATGATGATGAGCCTTCCATAGCCTCTAGGGAAAGAGAGCTCCCAGCAGAGGGAAGAGTAAGTACAAAGACCTCAAGCCAGAAAACCAGGTGAGGCTGCAGCAGGAGACTGATTCAAATGAACTGACACTTTTACAAATCACTCCTAGAGACCATGTAGAGAATGGGCGCAGGGTGGGAGTTGATGGGGGACAAGAATGGAAGCAGGGAGACCAGTTACAGATGGGGAAACGGATGACCAAGTAGAGGAAGGGAACTTGTTCAAGGTCAGCCAGCAAGAAAGGAGCACCTCTGAATGGGCTCTCTTCCCTCCTTATAGGTGAGAGCTTCTCGGTCTAGCTGGAGACATCAAACCATCAGGGGTCTTCATCCACGGCAAGTAACCAGCCCCTCCCCCGGTGTCACATAGCCTCTGGGCTGCCAACAAACATTCACTGTTGGATTTTTAAATGTTTTGCTAAATGCGTCAAAAAAAAAAAAGACATTTTATTCGAAGCAGCATTTACAGTCACTTCACAGCTGGCGGCTGCTAATCGTCATCTGTTAGGTTGGGCATCAGAATGTGGCATCAGGGCTTCCCTGGTGGCGCAGTGGTTGAGAGTCTGCCTGCCAATGCAGGGGACACGGGTTCGAGCCCTGGTCCAGGAAGATCCCACATGCCGTGGAGCAACTAAGCCCATTCGCCACAACTACTGAGCCTGTGCTCTAGAGCCCACGAGCCACAACTACTGAGTCCATGCATCACGACTACAGAAGCCCACACGCCACAACTACTGAAGCCCACGCGCTCTAGGGCCCGTGCTCCACCACAAGAGAAGCCACCGCAATGAGAAGCCTGCGCACCACAACAAAGAGTAGCTCCCGCTCGCGGCAACTAGAGAAAGCCCGCGCGCAGCAACAACCCAACGCAGCCAAAATTAAATTAAAAAAAAAAAAGGCATGAAAAGTTGTGACTAGGGGATAAATCCAAGAGCTTGCTCTTTGGGGAAAAAAATAATAAAATGTATGTACCATTAACTAATCTAATAAAGAAAGAAGAAAACAGAATAGGTACAAAATATAAGTGATGATGGAAATAATAAGAGATAATTCAAAGAATCATGATAGAGGCTTCAATTCCTTGTAAAGTTGAAGACTGGGATGAAATAGATAATTTCCTAGAAAAGTGTAATCACAGCTGACCCAGGAAGAGGTAAGAGTATAAATACGCTAATTTTTTACAGACATTAATTTATTGTAATGTTTTTACATTACAAGTGGAACCCTACAGCTACACTTTTTAAAATACACTAATTTTAGAAGTAATTCAGAAAGGAATCAAAGAGCTAGCCACTCAAAATGTAGAAGAGAGTTTCACAAAGGAAAATAACCAAATCTTCACAGAACACATAACTCCAGTGCTACTTCAACTGTTCAGAGTCTTAAAAGATTATTTCCAACTCCTTTTTTCAAAGCTAGCAAAACTTTGATACCAAAATCTGACTAAAATAGCATAATAAAAAAATACAGAGTAAATCTCACTTATGAATAGTAATGCAAAAATCCTGAATAAAATATCAGCATTTAGGATCTGGCAGCACACTAAAAGAATAATATAACTAGATTTAAAATGCAAAGATAGTTCAACATTAGGGACTCACTAGAGTCACATGTCAATGGAGAGAAATGATATCACCATCTTCAAAGATGCTGGTAAAGGTATCAGATTAAAAAACAACATTGTCTTGTTGAAAAAAACAAACTATTAAAACATAAAGAAATAGTTACATCTTTAATATGATTTTTTAAACATATATATAGAAATGTATATAAGAAATATAAGTAAGAAAAAGTCATCATCATGTATAACAGTGAATTACCAAATCATTCTCATTAAAGTCTGGAATAAAGGAAGATACCCATCACCACTACTACTATTTAACATTCTTCTGGATGCTTTAGCAAGCCACAAAAATGTGATAGTTAAAATTGGAAATAGAAAGGCAAAATAATGTGCTTGTATACCTATGAAACCCAAGAGGATCAACTACAATGCTATGAAAAAAAGGGGAGAACTCAGTAAAGTGAGTATTTAAATTTTATATACACAAAACAATAGCTTTCTGTATACAATATCCCAATTAGAATACATAATGGAAGAAAAAAATCTCATTTATAAATAGGAGTTTGAAAAGATAAAATACTGAGGAATAAGCTTTAAAGGTGCAGAATCTATAAAAAGAAAATGTTAAGGCACTACTGAGGGACCTGAAAGAAAACTGGAATGAATGGAAAGACAACCCTGTCCTTGGAAGGAGGGTTGAGTATGCAAAGATGTCACTTCACCCTAAATCAACCCATAAATTTTATACAATCTCAATAATATATCAATAGAATATTTCTTGAATGAGTAAAACTCATTCTAGGGAGCTATAAAGCTTCAGTAATTAAAATAATTTGATCCAGGTGAATTATACAGACAGAAAAGAATGGCAAGTCTAGAAATGAATCTAAATACCTGTGGAAATGTATTATGTGACAAAGGTTGCATTTCAATCAGTGAAGAAAACTAGAATCTTGTCAATCAATAAAAGAAATTATGACAACTGGCTAGCCATTTCTGGGGGGGGAAAATAAAACAGATCCCAAATTCACTTCTTACCCTGAAATAAATGTTAAAAAAAATCAAACATTTAAACATAAAAAATAGTAAAAACGTTAGGGAAGAAACACAGGATAATTTAGTTTTTTTTAATTTTGTAATAGAAAAGGCCACTTGATGATATAAAACCCAAAGCCACAAAGAAATCTTTTTAATCTTTTAAAATTTAAATTTGATTCCATAAAAATTTTAAATATCTCTATAATAAAATGGTCGCCATAAACAAAGTTTAAAAACAAACAAAAAATGGAAAAAAGGTGTTTGTGACACATATGACAAAGGGCTAATTTTGTCTAGGATAAGAAGATTTTTACAAGTTAAGGAAAACAATTCAACGGCCCAACACATAAACGAACATGAAATATGCAATGTGGTTCACAGGGTTTAAAAAAAAAAAGATTTAAAAAAATATACTGAACATCTAATCATCAGGGAAATGCAAATCAAAACCACGATTAGAGGGCTTCCCTGGTGGCGCAGTGGTTGAGAGTCTGCCTGCCGGTGCAGGGGACACAGGCTCGAGCCCTGGTCTGGGAAGATCCCACATGCCGCGGAGCGACTAAGCCCGTGAGCCACAGTTGCTGAGCCTGCGCGTCTGGAGCCTGTGCTCCGCAGCGGGAGAGGCCGCGATAGTGAGAGGCCCGCGCACCGCGATGAAGAGTGGTCCCCGCTTGCCGCAACTGGAGAAAGCCCTCGCACAGAAACGAAGACCCAACACAGCCATAAATAAATAAATAAATAAATAAATAAAATTAAAAAAAAAAAAACCACGATTAGATATCACCTCATACCAGTCAGAATTGCTATTATCAAAAAGACAACAAACAACAAGTGTTAGCAAGGATGTGGAGAAAAGGGAACCCTGGTACACTGCTGGTAGAAACGTAAATTGGTGCAGCCACTATGGAAAGTAGTATGTAGATTGCTCAAAAAATTAAAAATAGAACTACCATACAATCCAACAATTTTACTTCTGAATATTTATCCAAAGAAACGGAAAACACTAATTCAAAACGATATTTGCACCCCTATGTTCACTGCAGCATTATGTACAATAGTCAAGATATGAAAGCAACCTAAGTGCCCATCAATAGATGAATGGATAAAGATGTGGTATGGATATACAATGGAATATTACTCAGCCAAAAAAAAGTAACGTAATCTTGCCATTTGCAACACCATCAATGGACCTAGAGGGTATTATGCTAAGTGAAATAAGTGAGACAGAGAAAGACAGTTGGAACACAGGGATTTTGAATAATATCCTCCAAACTGAAAAGAAACTTTGAGACCAAAAAACAAAGCAGGCAACTCCATAAAGTGCAATTATGAAGTTTATTGTGGGTAACCTACATACAGGCAGGATTGGGTGGACAACCATCCAGAGGCATTCACAGCTGCACTCTGCACTGCTAAAAGGGGTACAGGGAGATTTAAAGGTGCCAAAGCTAACAATAGGATCTGACTGCTAAGGGAGAAGCACATCTGCACCAACGGGAACCGGGGGAGTTTTCACCCCCCACCGAGGTCTCATGACCATTATTCCTCAAGGGCCATTAACCATCGCATCAGCAAAAGGCACCCTTCCTGTTTTCATATCAGATGAAGACAAGGGTAAAGGTTGGTAGGGAACTCATCTGGCTTGGGTGCATCACTTGTGAGTTAGGCTAAAGCTCAGCCACACAGAAAGGGGAGGGAGCGGGACTGCAGGTCTGAGATGGAGATGACCACATGCAGTCAGTGTGGTTTAGCCACACAAAGACAAATACTGTATGATTTCACCTATACGTGAAATCTAAAAATCAAAACAACTAAACAGAAAGAGAGGCATAGATACAGAGAACAAACAGATGGTTGCCAGAGGAGGTGGGGGAGCGGGGAGGAGAAAAATAAGTGAGGGAGATTCAGAGGTACAAACTTTCAGTTCTAAAATATATGAGTCATGGGTATGAAATGTACAGTGTGGGGGAATATAGTCAATTATGTAATATCTTTGTATGGTGACAGATGGTAACTAGAGTTATCATGGAGATCATCTTGAAATGTATAGAAATATCAAATCTATGTTGTGTAACAGGAACTAACATAGTGTTGTAGGTCAATTGTACTCCAAAAACAAAAAACAAACAATCTCATAGAAAAAGAGATAAGAAGTGTGGTTGCCAGAGGCCGGAATAGGGACTGGGGGGAGGCGAATTGGATGAAGGTGGTCAAAAGGTACAAACTTCCAGTTATAAGAGAAATAAGTATTAGGGATGCAATGTACAACATGATAGATTGAATTAACACTTCTGTATGTTATATATGAAAGTTGATAAGAGAGTAAAGCCTAAGAGTTCTCAACACAAAGAAAAAATATTTTTTTCTATTTCTTTAATTTTGTATCTATATGTGATGATAGGTGTTCACTAAGCTTATTGTGGTATCATTTCATGACATAAGTCAAATCATTATGCTGTACATCTTAAACTGATACAGTGCTGTGTGTCAATTGCACTTCAATAAAACCGAAAGAAAAAAAATATACTGAACATGACTTCTTATATTATGAAAATATAAATTAAACCATTAAAAATATGTCATTATTTTAACCCATCAAAACCCGGCAAAAATCAAAGTGCCACTAGTGATATGGGGGAAAACCTTTATCCTCATATACTGTCAGCAGCATGTAAATTGTTAAAACTCCAATACAATCTCCCCAAAATTCCCATGTACATAATCTTGACCCTGCAATTGCCATTCTAGAAACAGACTCAAGAATTTATCCTAGTGGTATATTCATACAGGTACTCAAAGATATATGTACAATGATGTCCACTGAAGCATTCTTTCTAATAGCAAAAACTGGAAATAATCTGAATGTCTCGCACTGTGGAAATGGTTTACAAAACAAAGGTATACAACCTGCAAAGTCAGTAGCCTTTCAATAGAATGAGGTATTTCCTGGTGTGCTGATACAGAACTATGTCCATGATATACTGAATTTAGAAGAAAAAAAGCAAGGTCCAAAACCTTGTGCATCCCATCTGTTCATAAAATGACTATATCAAGACAGCATATCTCTGGAAGGCATCACAAGCTACCAGCAAGGAGGAAGGATTCCGGGAGGGAGAGCTTGGACCTCGAAGTCAGGTATAAAGGGAGACTTATTTTTCACTGTATATGTTCCTATGCTGGGTGAATTTCTTACCGTGTGCTCATTTAATTTTGAAGAACTAAACATTTCAAGTAAGTCTCCCTGAACAATCCAAAAAATAAAATAAAATTAAGAAAACGATTCCATTTACAATAGCATCAAAAAATAATAAAATACTTAAGAATAAACTTACCAGAAGAGGCAAAAGACTTATACCTTGAAGAAAGCAAAACATTGCTGAAAGAAATTAGACAAAAATCAATGCGAAAACACTCAGAAGTGATTAAAATGGTACATTTTATGTATGCATTTTTTTACCACAGTAAAAAAAAATTTTAAGTAAATCTCTAGATCCAAGTAATTCCCTTTGTTTCTAGGTCCAGTGAGATACCGTTTTGTTGTCCTCACCATCAACATCATTTTTTGATTACCCTCTATGTATGCATTGCCTTATTTAATCCTTAAAATTGCCCCATGAAGTTATTACATTATTTTCTACAGGAAACTGAAACACAAGAGTTAAGTAACTTGCCCAAGATTAATAATTTGAAAGCTAAGACCTTGAACTTAAGGCATTCAAACAACCACTCCTCCTATTTGACCACCTCTCTTTATTCTGCCTCTCAGGAATTGGGATGTGGAGTTGGAGAGTGGGGGTGGGAAAGGCAGGCAGGAAATACCCCGTTGTTTTTGTTTTTCAGAGACTTTCACTTCCAATGGCCCTATTGCACCTTAACCCTGCCCATCCACGGGAGGTTTCAGGTGAATTAAATCAGACGCGTGTGGCAGCCCTAGAGAACTAGACAAAGGTCTTATTGTATTAGTCATTTTTCCTGTCGTCTTGAATTAGTGTCATATTAGCTTAATGCAATACTAACATGATACAGAAATGTTAGCATATTACAGACTACTCAGTGTGTCAAGTAAGAACTTTATCATATTACCCTGCCGCTGATATGTCAAAGGCAGGGGGGAGGTGTGGGTGTGCCCATAAAATAGAACCAGTTAATGTCAAATCCAAGCAAAACCCCCCACATGAACCTTGAATTGGAGAAAAGAGAGATTATGTTAGGATATCTGATTCCAAAACCTGTAATCACATAAATATTAAGAGAAAAGCTAACATAGGTGCCTTCCAATAAGGTAACAAAGAGGGTGAATCCTTGATGAATTGATATTTTCAACCTGGTGCCCTTTCGCCCTAATTATTGATGGACAGCAGACTTGAAGGGAACTGGGAAGGGAATCTCTACTTAGGACTCAAAAAGTTGGACCTTCAGTTCTCATATGAAGTCTAAACCTCTGCTTAGTGGATAACACCTTATTGCTGGGTAAATGGCCAGGGTTCTTATCTTGGGATAAAGAGACCCTTAAGGAGTCCAACATTGACTTCCAGAGGGTGATTAAATCCCCCAAATTTTACATAAAATTATGTGTGTGCAAATGGCTTTTTTTTTCCCTTGGAAAAGGTCTGCAGACTCTTAAAGGGGAGTTCCAAATAGTTAGGCACCTCTACATTAAAGGAAGATCAGGAAACATCAAGGTAGAGTCACACAAGGAATAACTGGAAGACCTGGGGTCCAGTCCAACTCTATCTTTGACTTGCTGGATGACATTAAGTCACATCTCCCTCCATTATTTCAGCCAGGTAATGGGGATAATCATATCTGTGTTATGTATTTCACAAGGTTTTGGTGAGGCTTAATGAGATGACATATTGAAAGAACTTGAAAAAGGATAAATCCCTTTTTTTAAAAAAAAAAGTAATTAATTAATACTTCCTTGAAAAATTATTATCAGTTTTCAAAGGGGAGAAGGTCACAGAGACACCTACACACACTACTGTGATCAAGACTCCTGTATTAATTACTTGGTCCTCTGACAACAGCATCAACTATATTTCTATAAGAATCTTCTTGTTTTTCTCATGGTAACACATCTTTGGGTTCCTCCACCTGTGGGGATATAGAGACTTTATTGAACTACCTCCTGATGGAACAACCTAATATGTGATCCAAACACAGAAAGCTATCAGCAACTTTGGCACAGAGAGATCAAGCCCATTTCTCAATTTTTCAAAGTGAATCCAAGGCTCCATGTCCAAACCAGGAGAAAGATGTTGAACTCAAGGCAGTACTACTACGAATGTGAAGCTCCCCTTAATTAAAAATCTATTAACAAATTTCCTGAGAAGCCGAAGGTATTTACAAATATAAACTAATAGCTATTTATTAGAATGTTTATTCTAAGGCCTTAAAATGAGTTTTTTCTTGTAGTGTGATAATTGTTCAGATGGCTTCCTGCTGATTTAATTACTTCAGCTAACTAGGATTCTGAGAGACAAGTTTTTCTTGGCTTTGGATTTTCTATCCCCAGTTGTTATCACTGGGGCCTCATTTTTTGTAGCTTAAGGGCCAAGCTTGTATCTGTGCCACCCAGCACCAAATACCAATGCTGAAAGATGTGAAGTCAGTATGAAGAGGAAAGAAGAAAAATCAAGCCTGTGCATGTGTTTCCCAGGCCCTCCTTCACAGACAAAGAGGGTGCTACTGGGTCACACATCACTAGGTTGAGTCTCTTTTGGTTCAGAATGTGGGGGGCTAGTTCTATTTAACCATCCATATTTTTACTTCTTGCCTCTGTGTTGTCAGTGACATACTTTAAACCATTATACGAAGCCTGGGAGAGGTATATGACTCAGCGGAAGAGTGCCAGTCTTAGCAAATGATGGCCTGAGTGTGCTGGTTTTAAAATATTTCCACATAGAGAACAGTCTGGTGGTTGCCAAGCAGGGGGTTGGGGGAAGGATGGAGTGGGAGGCTGGGGTTAGCAGATGTCGGCTTTTATATATGGAATGGATAAGCAGCAAGGTCCTACTGTATGGTACAGAGAACATACCTTATGATAAACCATAATGGAAAAGAATATAAAAAAGGAATATATATATATATATATATATATATATGTATGTATATCACTTTGCTGTGCAACAGCAATTAACATAACATTGTAAAACAACTATACTTCAATTTAAAAGTGAAAACATTAAATTAAATTTTAAAAGGTGGCCTCTAATTACCCTCCCTTTGAGTGCAGGCTGGGCTTAGTGACTCTTCTAACAAATTGAATATTGCAAAAGTGACAATGGGGCAGGGGGACTTCCTGGCAGTCCAGTGGTTAAGACTCTGCGTTCCCAATGCAGGGGGCATGGGTTCGATCCCTGGTCGGGGAACTAAGATCCTGGATGCCACCCAGTGTGGCCAAATAAATAAATAAATAAAAGAAGACTCAAGTTATACACACTTAAAAAAAAAAAAATGACAATGGGGGGTGAGGTCAAAAAAGTCTTCACAGCTTCCCCCTTGCTCTCTCTTAGATTGCTTGTGCTGGGTGAATTTGCTTCAATGTCACAAGCAACTCTATAGAGAGGTCCATGTGACAAGGAACAGAGGTCCCCCTGCCACGTGAGTGTGTCACCTTGGAAACTCATCCTCCAGCCTCAGTCAAGCCTTCAGATGACTGAGGCAGAATTACTCTTGTTTATCAGCAAACATTCACTAAGCTCTTGCTGTGTGCCTGGCAGTGTTCTAGATCCTAGGAACACAGCAGTGACAAGTCAGAGAGAGTGCCTGCTTTCAGAGCAATAACATCCTAAGAAACTCAACTAACAAATGGATAGAAACAAATGGGATCCCTTCAGAGGGTGCTAAGCATTGTAAAAGAAATTAAACAGGATAATAGGATAGACAATGATGAGTAGGACCGGTTTACATGGGGAGGCAAGCAGAAGTTTCTCTGAGGAATGACATCTGAACTGAGATCTGAAGAAGTAAAAGACCTGGAAAAGAATGTTCTGGATAGAGGGAACAGCAAGGGCAAAATCGCTGAGGCAGGAAAGAGCTTGGTAGTTCAGGAATCAAAACATCAGTGCAGTGTGGTAGGAATGGAGACAACACATGTGATAATCCAAGAAGGTGTCAGAAGAGACCAGAGCATGAAAGGTCTTATAAGCCAACAGAGGGAGTAGCTTTAATTCCAGGGGAAAAGGGAAATCAACGGAGGGATTTAAGCTGGGAAGTGACACAGTCCAATGTGCATCTTTAAAAGATGACTCTGGCTGCTGTGTAGGGGGCAAGAGGGGAAGCCTTGTGATCTGTTAGCCTCAGGGCTTCACTCAGGAGGTCAAAGGCCATGGCCGGCCTGGATGGAAGCAGGAAAGATGAAAAGAAGAAATAGATTTGGGTTAAGTTTTTATTGTAAAATAGATACGAATGCTGAGAGATTGGACTTCGGGGGGAATCAAAGATGACTCTGATTTTGGGCTTGAGCAATGGGAAAGAGAGCAGAGTTAGTGACTGAGATATTGAAGACTCAGATAGAAACACATTTGAGTCCTATCTCTGTGACTCAGGCCTCAGCTGGTTACAGCTTCCGTGGCCAATGGGGCCAGGCTTATGGATGAAACTTTCCTACAAATCAAGGAAGTTGGCTGGGTCATATAATGCATTATAATTTGTTAAAAGGGCTTTAATGTAGGTTATATATTTGAAATCCACAATTCTATGAGGTAATCAAGATGAATGTTTACATCCCCATTCTCAGATAAGGTAAACTGATGTTCAGAGAAGTTACGTAGCTAGAAAGAAGCCCTCCAGGGCTTCTTAAAGGGGGAGCAGATGGGATTTTGGACAAGACAATTCTTTGTGCTGAACTGTTTCCTGCATGTTCAGCACCCTTGGATTCTGCTCTAGTAAATGCCAGTGGGGAACCCCCTCACCCATCCACCCACCCAATCATGTGACAACCAGATGCATTTCCAAACCCTCCTTAGGGGGGCACACCTATATACCATGATTATCATTAACTGCTAATCCCCTCACCCTGCACACACACACACACACACACACACACACACACACACACACCTTCAAAATTAAAAAATAACGTTATCCAGCTTCCCCCTCCCTGAATTAATTTGTTCATGAAGCCCTTCCTCTCTGTCAGGCACTTGTTGGGTGCTGAGGATACCGAGATGGATCGAATCGGTGCCTAATTTCCATGACTTCTAAGTCAGGTAAGGAGCTCACGATCCTTGCAATATCTAGAGAAAATTTTTAGGAAGGTTTTCCAGGCCTGATCTCGTGCAAAATCTTCAATATGTAACATGAATTCCTTCCTGCTGGTGATAAACAAATATCAGGAGTCTGAATATACAAACGCATCATACAGAAGAGAATTCTGGGACTTCGGGCAAAATATTATAATATTTTCATGGGCTGCCCAAATTCCAAGCATTAGATTTGATGAACAGCTTTATTGAATTTTGTGGATAAATATTTAAAGCCTTCAAGGGCTTGTGTAAATCACACCTAGGCAGACGCACTTGCTCACAGCGCCATCTGCTGGTAGCTACTGGTGTTGGGCAGGGAAAAGAACGGGTAGCAAGGACTCTATCGAGAGCGCTGCAAGGCCGGTCTGGGAGACGCAATCCTTCCGCACTGGCCCCAGAACTCAGACCCTGAACGGGCCAACCCCAAGGCACCAATCCTCGGGAGCTTCGACGTGTCCAAGAGCAAAAATTTTCAAAATCAACGTAAGATGAAGGAAGCAGAAGGAAGGCGGGTATGAAGGAGATACAAGAATTTCTTGTTTGCAGAGGAATTTTGGAAACATAGTGCCCTCCAGAGGTCATACAGCCCTTCCCCCTGCTCCAGGCAGGAATGTACCGGAACCGTCAGGAGAGGAGAGTTCACAACCCCCCCAGGTACAACCTCCCAGGGTCCTTTGCTCCTTGCTTCCCTGACACATCCTGTAAAGGAAAGCTGCACAGCTCTTTAAAAAATCATGCCCTGGAAGCATATTTAATAGTATACAAAGTGTTCATGCAGTCAGAGTGTGTGGGAAAAAAAAAGACAAAATAGAAGATGTCTGTGCGTGCACGCATGCAGGATATGCACCAAAGTATTGGCAATGTTTACCTCTAATGGTGAGTGTAAGGATGATTTTTAAAATTTTGTTCCTTGTGGTTTTCTGTATTTTCCACATTTCTGTATTTTCCACATCTAATAAACATGTACTTTCCACATTTTCTCTAATAAACATGTATCACTTTTTTAAGAAGAAAAAGAAATCTTAAGGGAAAAAATACTACCCCAAGAATAAATTATTCCTCTCTTCCCTCCAGCTGTATTGCAAGTTCACTTCCTCTGGTTTTACCCACAAGGTAAGTAAGTTAAGGCAATTAGTATTAATAATGGTGATGATAACAGCTCACAAGTGAGCATTTATTATGTAAGTCAGTACGTGTAAAGCATCTAGCCCAGTGTCTGGCGCTTGGTAAAAGCTGAGTTAATGTGAACTATTATTATTATTATCATTAGCCTTCTCTAAAATATACAGAACACTGACCTCAAAAAGCTCACAGTTTAAATGGAGCAATAAAAACAATATACAGAGTTTCTAATAATACCAGAAAGAAAGTGACATGATAAATCAAACAGGAAGCTATGCCCCTCAAGCTTCTATTCTAGGCAGGTTCTTTTGGTTGCAAGAGATTCACTCAGTCCTTAGCTCAGCTAAAGAATATTCTCAGGAGTATCTCTTGGAACCCAAATGTAAGAACCAAAGTGCAGCTTGGCCTTACTGGAATTGAAAATGGGAAGCCAGGAAGAACCAAGTTTCCCTCCCTCTTCCCGCCTCAACTTCTGACCTTTCCATTCTAGATGCCACTCTCTTACTAAGCTGCATCCTCTTGCACAGAGCTTGTACTATCCACTCCCAAACTGCCCCCACCACCCCTTTTGTACCCCGTGCATAATAGCTAAGTTGCTCAGTTTCTGTCTCCCCATTCCAAATTCCTGAGTGGAGAATTTGATTGACCTGGCTCTTCATGTTTCCTTACCAGACCACCCAAATCACTTATCACTGGCCAGCCAATGGCTGAATTACCCTTTGATCAGGTTCTCACCGCTAGTGCAATCAACTTGGTAAGAGGAATTGGCACACGTACATAACACGCACCACTGCCAGCATCAGCTGGGGTTATAGGTGAGCGTACGCAGAGCAGGCAATGATTGACATTTCTAGAATAGTACTTGTTTGTTTCCATTTGTTTTGCCAGGTTTCTTTCCTATCTGTCCTCATGGATTGATTCTTCTGGGAGTGTCTGATTGCTCAAATAGTAATGAAGGAAAAGTCTTTGTCACAGGTTGGGTTTCCCAGGGAACAGATGCTGAGATAGAGATTAGGGTACAGGAGGCTGATTCCCAAGTACTCTTGGGATCAACACCAGAGAAGTGAAAGGCAAGAAGCAGGTCTGGTAGAGGGAGAGGTCAAGCTGTGATGAGATCTCAAAAGACATTTGGGGGACCCTGTGGGAAGTCCTCAAGACGGGTGTACCCAACAAATCTGTCCCTAGTTGGGGCAAGAGAGCCTTTTTACCACCAACTCTAAGCAGTCACACCCTCAGACAAGTTACCCCTAAAAAATGCAATTCATATGACAGACCCCTAGACCATCATAGATTTGTCTCTGTCACCCTCTGGAGTTCATTTGTCCTATCAGGGCCTCCAACATGCCAGCCACGTCTTGCTTGTCTAGTCTGATTAGCATGATGTTATCAATATAGTAGACCAATGTGATATTCCAAATGTGGGATGTCCAAACAGCCCAGATCTATTCAGAGTATATTATGATAGAAGGTAGAGAATTAACATAGTCCTGGAGCAAAAGTATAAATGTATACTACTGACTGTTCCATGTGACTGCAGATTGTTTCTGGTCCTCTTTTCTGATAGGGAATGAAAAGGACACATTTTCCAGATCCATGGTTATATACTATGTGTCTGTGTGTATTAACCATGTCTTTTATGTTCTGTATTCTGATGCTTTAACATATGAGGCCTTGCTAACCCTGGAGGGACTGTCCCTCCCAGGGTTAGTCAATTCTTAGAGATAGTGAACAGCTTGCCCACTAGCATGCTTTTCAAATGCTAGCCAACCAATCCAGTGCCTATACCCTCAGCCGCCTCCTTTATTGGGCTCTCACACTCTCAGCCACTAACAGCCCCTGTACCCCAGAGCCCACTGGAATTATTCAAACTAGCCAGTTGTAAGCCTGACAACCCTGCCTCACCGATTCCTTCCCAAGGAAGCCCCAGTGGAGACTCTTTCCCGCATTTCCTCCAACTCCCTCTGCCTCCTGACCAACCTGGTGCTTCCCCATGTGCCCCTCCACCCCATGGTGTGGCATGCCCCCTCCTCTTGGGAATTATGAATAACAAACGATTTTTTCAATCATAGTTGTCTTCTAATCTGTTGGCCTTCCTGAACCTCACATTTTCTATTAATACACTATATTTTAGAACTGTGTCCTTGTTAATCTACTCTGGCAAAGATATGGCATCTGACATAGTAGCTGCAAGGGGGGCTACTACTTGGTTGAGGTTGCAGTGGTCCACTGTCATCTTCCAGAGTCCACCTGATTTTTTCAGGGGCCAGACTAATCAATTGAATGGAGGGATGATGGGTACCACCGCCTCTGCATTGTTTAGGTCTTTAGAGTGGCACTAATTTCTATCATCCCCCTTGGGATGAGATATTGTCTTTAATTGACTATCTTTTCCAGGGTTGGGAAATGGGAGGCAGTTTCATAGCCTTACACTTGCCCCTTCCACACTATGATAACTCTTACCCCATAGACCAAGGACTGAATGTGTGGGTTAAACCAACTATGAAGTATGTCTATCCTTATTATACATTTGAAAACTTGGGTAGAGGAAAGGGAACGCTTGTACACTGTTGGTAGGAATGTAAATTGGTGCAGCCACTGTGGGAAACAGTATGGGGATTCCTCAATAAAACAAAATTAGAACTACCATATGATCCAGCAATTCCACTTCTGGAGATGTATACAAAGAAAACAAAAACACTTATTCAGAGAGATACGTGCCCCACAATGTTCATAACAGCATTATTTACAAGAACCAAGATATGGAAGCAACCTAAGTGTCTGTCAACAGATGAATGGATTAAAAAGATGGATGTATGGATGGGTATCTATACAATGGAATACTACTCAGCCATAAAAAAGAATGAAATTCTGCCATTTGCATCAATATGGATGGACTTAGAGAATATTATGCTTAGTGACATAAGTAAGACAGAGAAAGACAAATACTCTATGTTATCACTATATTTGGAATCTAAAAAATAAAATAAACAAATGTATGTAACAAAACAGGAACAGACTCACAGATATAGAGACTCACAGATATGGAGAACAAACTAGTGGTTACCAGTGGTGAGAGGGAAGAGGGGAGGGGTAAGACAAGGGTAGGGGATTAAGAGGTACAAACTACTATGTACAAAATAGATAAGCAACAAGGCTATATTGTACAGCACAGGAAAATATATACCATTGTTTTGTGATAACTTTAAAGGGAGTATAATTTATAAAAATATTAATGACTATGTCATACACCTGAAACTAATATAATATTGTAAATCAAGTCTACTTCAAGAAAGAAAGAAAGAAAGAAAGGGAAGGAGGGAGGGAGGGAAAGAAAGAAAGTAAGAAGAAAGGAAAGAAAGAAAAAGAAAAAGAAAGAAAGAAAGAAAGAAAGAAAGAAAGAAAGAAAGAAAGAAAGAGAAAGAAAGAAAGAAAGAGAAAGAAAAGGAGGGAGGGAGGGAGGAAGGAAGCAAGGAAGGAAGGAAGGAAGAAAGAGAACCAGGGACATGATGACTGAGTCCACAGACCTTGCAGATTGTGAGCTGGACTGTAGCCAGGACTTCAAACCTGGTCTCCCATGCCCCCACTCTAATTGGGGGGTCATGATGACACTTTGGCCTCTAGGTGTCAATGTAAGTTGGGATCCTGGGTCCAATAGTCCTTGAAATGTCTGGGCATTCCCCTTTCCCCAGTGTACAGTTACTTCCGTAAATGGCTATAAATCCCTTTGGGGAAAACCTGGAGGAATCATTACTGTATATACTTGTGTTATGTTGAAGTGTCCTTCCTCCTGGATTACTGGCCTCTCACTGGATTTCAGGTTCCAAAACTGGTTCAGGTCTGGCAGAAATGGGTGACTTGTTGTGCCTTTTTTTTTTTTTTTTTTTTTTTATAGCTACTTTATTTATTTATTTATTTATTTATTTTTGGCTGTGTTGGGTCTTCGGTTCGTGCGAGGGCTTTCTCTAGTTGCGGCAAGCGGGGGCCACTCTTCATCGCGGTGCGGGGACCGCTCTTCATCGCGGTGCGCGGGCCTTTCACTATCGTGGCCCCTCCCGTTGCGGGGCACAGGCTCCAGACGCGCAGGCTCAGTAGTTGTGGCTCACGGGCCCAGTTGCTCCGTGGCATGTGGGATCTTCCCAGACCAGGGCTTGAACCCGTGTCCCCTGCATTAGCAGGCAGATTCTCAACCACTGCGCCACCAGGGAAGCCCTGTTGTGCCTTTTTATTGAGAGTGATTGATCTCAGCCTCCTGATCATCTGTCCTTGATTTCTTTTGATTGTGTAGACTCAGTAGTACTCTTAATGGCTGCTCATCTCCTTTGCCCCTGGAGATGCCATTTTCCATTAAACATCTTCATAACTCTGCAGGAAAGACCTTCCTAGTTGTTCCTCTCACCTTTTAATTTATTACAAAAATTGTGCCTACCTGATATGTTAATGTCACCCTCTGGCCTCTATTTTCCCAGAATGCTAGCTTCCCTGCTGCTATCAGTAAGCCCAGTTCTGTTATGATGTCTCCTACTGTTACCCCTGGCAAGCCAAGAGGCCAGTGCCAGACTTTAAGGGATTCTGGTGTCCCTTTCACTAGCACATATCTTATTTACTTACTAGTGTATCCTCCAAACCTTTCCATGGCACACAATCCAGTGGGTTTTCTGCCTTTACTCTGAGCCTTTCAATCCTATTTCCACCACCTTCCGTGGAAATTCTGGCATTTCCACCTCACTTACCATGGACCATTTCTTTCTCCATGCCTCTGAAAACCATCCTAGTAGCAGGTCCGCATCATCTCCTGGGTCACCGCACCACCCCTCTGTTGGCTTCTCAACAATTCCATCTTCTGTGTAACTACTTTTTGCATTAAATTCCCTCATTTTAAATACTTAGAGGTGTTTCTGTTTTCCTGGTTAGACCTTAATGATTCTCCATTCAGCATCTCCAGATTAAAACTCCCTGAGGCAAGGAACCATCTGTTCTCCATCTTTGAGGCATCTAACTAAGCACCTGATATTTAATCAGTCCTCAGTAGAAGTTTGATTAATTTACTGGACAATGTTTACATAGAGGATAATTTCTCCTGTGAAAATGTCTGTCACGTGTGTAGTGAAAGGTAAGCTTCTTAACATATTGTGAAGCATCATCCTTTGAAAAAACGAATTAGAAAGATTCCTGCCTTCAATTGGAAACAACATTTTAAATTCCTTTCAAAGATAATGAACTGGCAAAGCCTCCTTCCATTATAGCTGTGTTTATATGTCTGTTTTAGCCATTAGTATTTCCTCAGAAAGCCAAAACTCCTGAAAAATCAGTGTCCAAAGTCACCCCCGGAGAGTATAGACAAAATTTCCCCTTCTCTTCTACTCCTGTCATAATGTTTTCCTTTCTACCATTAAATCTTTAAATATAGAAAACTTTAGCCATTTTCTAATCCAGTTCCTTTATTTTATAAGTGAAAAAGCAAAAATAGCCCAAGAAGATGAATGACTTGGCCAAAGCCACAAAGCTGTGAGAATGCCTAAAACTTAGGTTTCCTGACTCCCCAGCCCCACTCACCTTCCTGGAATCACCCAGATTTGCAGCTCAGTGAAATGGCAAAGAAGACATAGTAAGATTGTAAACTCAAATATATCAGTAATTACATTAAATATTGATGGAATAATAATCATTCCAATTAAATGATATACAATTTCAACAGGATATTTTTATTTTTTTTCTTTCCTGAAAAAATTTTATTGGAGTAGAGTTGATTTACAATGTTGTGTTAATTTCTGCTGTACAGCAAAGTGACTCAGTTATATGTATGTATATTCTTTTTCGTATTCTTTTCCATTATGGTTTATCACAGGATATTGAATATAGTTCCCTGTGCCATACAGTAGGACCTTGTTGTTAATCCTAGATTAAACATTTTTATACTTATTTTTCTTTATATGGACATATTCCTTAGTGTGTGAGAACAGTCACTTCTAGATTGAATGTGCTTAAAATACCAATAGCTACAATCAGTATGCAGCAGCATCAACAGGATATTTTTAAAGTATAAGTAGTTTACAAAGGAGATAGATAAAACATAAAGTTACAAATTAAAAGGCAGAAAATATACTATATAAACATTAAATTTTTAAAAGCTGGTATAACTATGTTAATATCAGAGTAGACTTTAAGACAAAAAGCCTTATCCTAATGATAAATTTTTCAATTCATCCTTAAGATACAGTAACTAGAGATTTTTGTATACCTAATAACATATTCTCAAAATATATAAGACAAAAATTGACAAGATGCAAAAGAGACAAAAGCATAATCACCATAGGAGATTTCAGTGATTCTTTACAGAACAAATGAAAATCAGTAAAAATCTAGAAGATTTGAACAATACGATTACAAAGGTGACTTAATGAACATCTATAGAAAATTGCAACCAGTAACTACAAAAAAACACATGCATTATTTCCAAGAAATAATATTTACAAATATTGCTGGTTTGTCCATAAAGCAAGTCTCAAGAAATTTCTCAGGATTGAAACCATTGGAGTATGTTTACTGACCCTAATACTAGAAATCAGTTACAAAAAAAAAACCTAGAAAAATCCACAAGTTTGAAAAATTTTTAATATACTTTAAATAATTCATAAGTAAAAAATTACAGTGGAAATTTTATATATTTTTTAAATGAATTGTAAAACTAATGTACAATAAACTAGTTATGTGTAGACATAAATATTTATGAGCTGCAGATAAACCCATGGTTTAAGAAAAATTCATAGCTTTATTAGAAAAGGAGAAAGACGGATAATCAAAGGGCTAAGCATATATGTCAATAAGATGGAAAAAGAAAAACAAAGGAGGTATAAAGAAACATAGAGAAATTAACAAAATAGTAAAGAAACATCAATAAAGAAAACCAACAGAGCCAAAAGTTAATTATTGGAAAAACCACTAAAATTAATAAATGCATAATAAGACTCCAAGAAAAGTAGGTAGAAGGCACAAATAATCAAAGTCAGAAATAAAAAATGAGGCATTACTACAGATTTTATAAGCATTAAGAAAATAATAAAAGGATATTATGAAAAAATTTATGCCAATAAATTTGAAATAAATTTAGTTGAATGGACAAATTCCAACAAAAACTAACTTAAGAAGAGATGGAAATAGAAAACTTGAATGGTCTTATTAATTTACCTAAAGAAAAATAAAATGGCCAATTTGCCACTGGAGCCTTCAGCCAAGATTAGAAAGAAAAGGCAAACTGGTGGCCTCTGGGCCAGCTCCTGTTGCAGACTTTTTTTTTTAACAGCCTTACAGTGTTTTAAAGTTTTTGTTAACTCTGAATGCTTTTAGACTGGACAAATGTTCCTCAGTTCACCGTAGATCTCACCCAGTGCTTCACTTTTTTAGGTTACCTGCTAGGGTCCTTAAGGTATTTAAGTATGCAACCCTTGAAGCCATGCAAAATCATTAAGATTGTTCTAATTTCAAACAGTTGCATAAAAAGAAGTCTGTCTAGTGCTGTTTTTCTAAACATCAAACTTAGACTATTTTACAAGTACCCCAAGTGAAATTTCTTGCTGCGGGGGAGGGATTTGAGGTGTGAGTGATATCATTGCTGTTTAGAACTAGACACATTTGCATGTCCATAGAGCCCTTTCAGTTGATACTTAACCGTAATTATTCAAACTGCAGCAGCAAGAGGGAACAGTTCCCCCAACACTCCATTCACTCCTGATGTCAGTTACAAGTTTGGGGGGTAGGGTTCCAAAACCAGTTTCAATAATTCACTAGAAGGACTTACAGAACTCACCAGAAGCTATGATACTCACAGTTATGGTTTTTCACAGGGAAAGGATACAGATGAAAATCAGCCAAAGGAATAGATGCATAGGGCAGAGTCTGAGAAGGTAACAAATACGAAGCTTCTGTTGTCCTCTCCCATGGAGTCAGGATGCATTACCCTCCCACGATTGAAATGTGACAATACACACAGAGTATTGACAAGCAGGGAAGCTCACCTGCTTTGGTGTTCAAAGTTTTTATTGGAGCTTCATTACATAGTCCTGATTGCCCAGTTGCTGAACTCAGTGTCCAAGTCAACTGATACCACGTGACCCAATCTCCCACTATAAATCGCATGGTTGGTCTTTCTGGCATGGCCACTCCACACCCTAAGACTGTCAGGTGTGACCGGTCCTACACACAATCCAGTGTGCCCGGCCCACACCTAGCCAAAGACACTTCACTCGTGTACGACGAAGATTACTTCCCAGAAGCTGAGGGCAAAGCCAGACCTCTTTCGGGGCAAGTCCAAGTTCCTTACTCAAGGTTCTGACATATGGATGATGGTCCTTAATTCAAACTCTCTGCAGTCAGATCTATCACCCCATTTATAGATAGACAGGAACACAGGCAAAGGGTCCAGTTTCAATAAAGGAGCGGTAAAAAATGGAGTAACTAAAGTACAAAGTAACATCGTCTTACTATATTCTTTCTACAGGAGATATTGTCTCATGATTCTTAATGTTATACCCCTGAATAACTCACTTGAGATCTCAGCTGGTTTTCTAAGACAATTTCAGCAAAATAAAAAGGGTAAGACACACTGAAAGCTCACCCTGCCTCTTCCTATTAAATATAGTTTTAGTATCTCTTTTCTTCCCCAGAAATCCATGTTGAGAACTGAAGAGATCTTTACCACAGAATAAGCAGCTCTATACCTTTGTTTTGTGGCTGACACCTTTCAGAAGAAAAATAATAATTTAGCATGTCTCTTCTATTTAAGTTGCTTGACAACTAGACTATCCAACCACAAAGAGATCATGGCTGTCATAGAAACAAGCCTTGGGATTTTTCATAGTACTAGTCACATAACATCCCTCAATAAAGTAGTCATTCACTTTTTAAATATCTAACTTAAAAATCCTTATTTGTTAGTGACTATATATTCTCCAGAAACATTATTATAAAATTCTTTGAAGAGTAAGCTCTCCTTATGCATTTAAAATCTGATTTACCTATGAGTTTCCAGGGGCATAGCATAAAATATAGTAAGATATACCTCGCTGATTTGCTAAGCAGATTCCTTCTTTTTTTCATAAATGGTATAATGGTAACATTCAGCCCAGGCTGCGTTTGAATTATCACAGATTGTGAATTAATGGCTTCTCTGTTTGGCATAGTATCTCATGCACAGTGAGTACTAAATAAATATTTGTTGTATTAAATTGAATTTGTGCATGTTTTATTATACGTCCATGTTAAAGCTCTAAGAATTTGAGATAAGAGGCTAATGGGGCTCAGAGGGTACAATGAGTTCAGTTGTTTAATATCCAGGAGTCTACATGAAAGAATACCAATTCCTCTGCCATGTGTTTTCTTGAGGGAAAGCACATTTGATCAGCACTGATAAGACAATAGAACGAATCACAGAGCCAGTGTCACTTTTTTTTCAAATCCACAGTAACATATATATTCATCTTGTCAGATTGCTATATAAATAGATGAGGTAAAACAACATGGCATTTGTTGTACTTCAATTACTTTCTTGTATAATGTCAAGAAGTAAAAGCTAACAAACCATAACTTTTCTTGACATTTCCTCCCTCAAGTGACCAATGATGGATTTGCCTTAAAAAAACATTCATCATTTTAAAGAAGGGTAGAGACAGTACATTTCTTTGTGTTATTTTTTTTTTCCCATTTTTTAAGCCAGTGGTTAAATTGAAAAGCCCAGCTCTCCCACAGACAGGAACCAAACCTGGTTGATAAGATTACATGTTTCTAATCCTGGGGGATGTTTGAAGTCATCCAAGTAGAGAGGGCATATGCTGTCATAAATGGTCCAGAGATGGAACTGAATTCCCAGAGAGGCCAAAGGCCGCCCTCACCATCACAGCCCACTCCCCTCCCCACTGCCTTCAACCCACCTTCCCATTAAACAGTGTGCATTTTGCCAGGCAAATCTTTTATGTGGCCAGATCTGACAGCCCAGCGTGATTGTTAAGAACACTGGCACTTGAGTTTGAGGGACATAGTTTCAAATCCTATCTGTACTATTTACCAGTCTGTGACCCTGCTCAAATTATTTACGTTCTCTAAACCTCTTACCTTGTCTGTAAAATAAAGACAATAATATCTAGTTTCACAGAGTCATTGCAAAGGATAAAATTATATCACATGTTAAAAGTGTTCACAGCATAGACTCCTCAAAAAAGAAGATATCTGTTAGCAAACTCATTGCGGGCTCCATGAAGACAGGAACTGTGTCAGGCTTATTCACCATTTGTATCCTCAGGGCCTAGCCCAGAATTTGGCCCATAGGTGTTCAATATTTGCTGAATGCCTTAATGTATGGATATTATTATAATGATGATTTTTATTTTATTAGTATCCCCTTTGGATGCCGGGGATCAGTGTATCAAAATAATAATTATTAATATCATTTATTGAGTATCATTAAGTCTAGCCACCTATGATTTCATAGGTGTTAAATCACTTAGTCATCACAATAACCTTAGGAGATAGATATTGCTATTGTCATAATTCTATAAATGAAGAAATTGAGGTATAGAGAGGTCAAGTAATTTGTACAAAATTACACAGCTAGTAAGCAGTGGAGCAGGGATTTGAGCCCAACAGCAAAGCATTAAATTATACTCTACCAGGAAGTGGGGTAAGCCATTGTTCAGAAATAAGGATAATAGCTACTACTTACTGAATACTTCTAAAGTATTCAGTACTTCTAAAGTATAGTCATCACTTTTATTTAACATTCACAATGACCTGAGGAACCATAATTACCCTTGTTTTCCAGAAGAGAAAAGTGAGACACCAACTGATTAAACAAATCACCCAAGGGCACACAGCTAGAAAGTGGCTCAGGTAGGACTCAAATCCAGGTCTGTCTGATTTACAAAGCCATGCTTTTTGAGCCCTATGTTTGAGGACATGGTAGGATAGTTGGAGAATTGACCTTGAATTCCCCTGTCAGATTTTCTATTGTCCTGGATGTGGCAAAGATTGCCACCTGTTCACAGGTGGGTTTCCTCTTCTTCCTGGCACACAGCTAGACAACATTTCCCAACCTCCCTGGCAATTTGGTATTATCATAAGCCAATGGAGCATGAAAGGAAATAATATGTTTTACTTCCATGCTTGGCCCGTGGAAAATTCCTCCCTTCCCTTTCCAGATAAACGAGAATGACAGGGCTTTGGTGCAGGGGTCAGCAAACTATGCCCCAAGAGCCAAATCCAGTCAGCCACCTCTTTCTGTAAAACGTTTTTAATTGGAAAACAGCCACACCCATTAATTTACATCTTGTCTATGGCT
Organism: Balaenoptera acutorostrata; assembly: GCF_949987535.1. Classification (NCBI taxonomy): domain Eukaryota; kingdom Metazoa; phylum Chordata; class Mammalia; order Artiodactyla; family Balaenopteridae; genus Balaenoptera; species Balaenoptera acutorostrata. The sequence goes on along the minus strand of NC_080082.1, from coordinate 31,983,047 downwards.
GCTTTCATGGTACAAGGGCAGTGTTAAGTAATTGTGACAGAGACCATGTAGCATGCAAAGCCTAAAATATTTACTATCTGGTTCTTTATCCAAAGAAAAAGACAAATGGCTAACCCCTGGTCTGGGGAATGGCAGAGCCACAAGATGGAAGGAATCTGGGTTCCTGAGTGAGTTTGTCAAAGAGAGCTGCCCTGTCAACATGAACACCAATCCCAGACAGTTATTGATCAAGAAATAAACTTCTGTGATGAGCCATTACATTCCCAGGTCTATTTGTTATAGAGCTATCCTACTGTAACTGGGTCACAGGACACTCTAGTTAGAGAAAATAATAAATTGCTTCCACGTTCAGAAAGAATAACCTCCCTGGGTTTCCAAAAATGATCCTCAGACGATCTCACTGCTTCTCCGTATCACTCAGCCCTTACATTCAGCCACCCCACCCAGTAATGGAAGCACCTCCTTCTTTGTGAGCATATACGGCACACAACCATCCCCATCACCCCCAGGAAAGACCTGTCAATGTCAGTGTTCTAACCTGGTATCTCTACCTCTTGACAATTTTTTGTTTCTGTTCTTTTAATTAGGAGTTTCGGCATTCCAAAAACAATCAGAATTACAGCACTTATCCAATAATTCTATGTTGAGAAATAGGATTCTGGCAAGCATAGAAAAATATATTTTTTATTAGTATGTCCAAAACTAGAATGTAATAAAATACAGACCTTTCAGAAGAGGAAGGGGGGGAACCCTCTGTAAAGAGAAGGAAAGCCAAGAGCAGATTACTTACTGCCACAGAATCCAATATTGTAAAGTGCTTTTTTTCCCTTTTCCTATGTCACATTTTTAATGCCTCCATGAGCTCAGTATGCTGTAACTATCAATCACAGGAAACTACTGACATTATGAAACTGCTTTTAAGATATACAGAGTTTTCAAAGCCAAAGTTGTCTGAAGAATAAAATTTTTCAAAGCTTGTATATTTTCAAAAATATCTATTTGATACACCAAGCTGAGTAATGGCCAGCTGTCTCTAGTCTGTAACCGCTTGACAGAGTGCATGAATATTGGCTTGTGAAGAACATTAAATACAGGAAACAAAAACTTTTTATAAGAATTCCCAATTCTGCTTTGGTCAACCTCTTCATCTGTGGGCAGCAGAGGTCATACCGACACCCAGGTGCTGAGAGTGGGCAGATCAGAATCAAATTAATTTGGAAGTAGACATAGTCCTCTTGACATAGTAGACATAGTGTACCTGGTTTTTGACAAATTAAAATTGTATATATTTAAGTTGTACAATATAATGTTTTGATATAGGTATACATTGTGAAATGATTATCACAATCAAACTAATTAACATATCCATTACCTCCTATAGTTACCATTTTGTGTGTATGTGGTCAGAACACTTGAGATCTATTCCTTTAGCAAATTTTCAGTACATAATACAGTATTATTAACTATAGTCACTATGCTGTACGTTAGGTCTCCAGAACTTTGATGCTTAAGACATTTTGCTGTTTTTCAGACATATATGGATATAAGCCATGGAGCCAAGTTTATGGGTGTGGACTGGAGCCTATGGGAATTTGCATCATCTTCTAAGTGGCCAAGAAAGGCCACCTAGAAGAAATAGATTCTGATCACCAAGCATTACTATCAGCATCAATCATTTTTTCATTCAACAAATGCTGAGTTACTGCTATGTGCCAAACACCATTCTAGATATTGGAGACATGATAGCAAAATAGAGTAAACTCCTTTCTTCATGAAAATCACATTCCAGAGGGGGATTATAGAAAATAAGGAAATGTACTATAGATATTGAAACAGAGTAATATTATACAGAGCATAGTCTTCGATGACAACACAATACAATTGAAATTCAATAACAAAAAAACCCCATAAATATCTTATATGCTTGGAAATGTTCATTTATAAATATGATGAATTCATGGACCAAGTAAGAAATTACAGTGGAAATTAAATCTCAGTAATAATGAGGGATTTCCCTGGTGGTCCAGTGGTTAAGAATCCATGCTGCCATTGCAGGGGACGTGGGTTCGATCCCTGGTCAGGGAACTAAGATGCTGCATGCTGCACAGCACAGCCAAAAAAAAAAAAAAAAACTCAGTTACAATGAAAAACACTACCAATCAGGACCTATGGAGTGTGATTAAAGCAAATATACATATATATATATGTATATGTATATGTGTGTATATATATATATACACACACATACATATATATGAAATCTAAAATTTAATGAGCTGAGTATCCAACACCCCCAAAAAGTGATATTAGCAACAAAAAGTGAGCCATAAATACAGACATACCAATAACTAAATATCAATATGAGTATATTATAACCATTAGGTCAATACGCTTGAAAATCTAGTTGAAATGGACAAACTGCTAGAAAAATGTAACTCAACAAAAGCAAATCAAAAAGAAAAAAAATTGAAAATGCATAAGTTAAAATACATCCACAAAAAGAAAAATGTTAGCTAATTTACCCAACCTTCAGGAATACATCATCCCTCTCTTATGTAAACTTTCAGGGAGTAGAATAATAACAATGATAACTAAAGCCAAAACGTTGCTTATTATGTTATGGACACTGTTCTAAGTGCTTTATTTATTTTAACTCTTTTAATCCTCAAAATATCTCCATGAAGTTGATATTTCCACTTTCCAAATTAGGAAACTGAGGCAAGAAGAGATAAGGCTTAATTGTTATAAGCAGCTAGAATGTAAAAGAAAACAAGGAGAAAGCATTCTCCTTTCATGAGATTAATATAACTTTTTTTAAAATTAATTAATTAATTTATTTATTTTTGGCTGCATTGGGTCCTCGTTGTTGCCCTTCGGCTTTCTCTAGTTGCGGCGAGCGGACGCTACTCTTCCTTGCGGTGCGTGGGCTTCTCACTGCGGTGGATTCTCGTTGCAAAGCACAGGCTCTAGGCACGTGGACTTCAGTAGCTGTGGCACACAGGCTTCAGTAGTTGTGGCTCGCAGGCTCCAGAGCTCAGGCTTACTAGTTGTGGCGCACGGGCTTAGTTGCTCCACGGCATGTGGGATCTTCCCGGACCAGGGCTCAAATCCGTGTACCCTGCATTGGCAGGTGGATTCTTAACCACTGTGCCACCAAGGAAGCCCTAATATAACTTTAATATGAAAACCAGACAAGGGCAGGAAAGGAAAATTATACATCAAACTCACTTATAAAGCTACAAAAATCCTAAATAAGATATTAACAAACCAAATGCAAACATGCATGAAATATTTAGTATTATAACCAAGCAAGGCTTATTCCTGGAGTGCAAGGTTGGTTTAACATTAGAAAATCTGGGAGGGATAAATTAGGAGGTTGGGATTAACATATACACACTGCTATTTATAAAGTAGATAACCAACAATGTAATGACCTATAAGGGAAAAGAATCTGAAGAAGAAATATATATATATATTCATACATATGAATATATATACATATATATTGAACTTATATATACAAAAGGTATATATATATATATATATATATATATATAACTGTGCTGTACACCTGAAACTAACTTGATATTGTAAATCAACTATACTTCAATAAAAATTAAAATAAATTAAAATTTTTTAAAAATTAGAAAATCTACTAACATAATTCATCATACTAACAGATAAGAATATATGATAATCTAAATAAGTACCGGGGGGAAAAAACTTTTAGCAAACTTGTAATAGAAAGAGAACTTCCTTACTGTCAAAAACCTACTGTAAATATCTATCTAAAGCTAAAACATTATACATGTGGTCTCCTTAGGGGAAGAAACAAAAATACCTGTTACTCCCTTATACTTATCATGTACTAAAGGTCCTAGCCAGTGCAATATGAAAGAAAAGAAATTACATATATTTTTCTCACTGCATATTCAGTTGAGAACTATGTTATTATATTTTGTTTCATTTACATTCTATGAGTATTTCTTTTTTGAATTTTTCTTTTTTGGCCATACCACGCAGCTTGTGGGATCTTAGTTCCCTGCCCAGGGATTGAATCCGGGCCACTGCAGTGGAAGTGCCAAGTCCTAGCCACTGGACAGCCAAGGAACTTCTTTTTTTCATTTTCTTAACCGATTTTTATTGAAGTACAGTTAACTTACAATGTTGTATTAGTTTCAGGTATACAGCAAAGTGATTCAGTTATATATATGTTTATATACATATACTTTTTTCAAATTATTTTACCTTATAGGTTATTTCAAATTATTGAATATAGTTCCCTGTGCTATACAATAGGTCCCTGTTGTTTATCTCTTTTATATACAGTAGTGTGTATATGTTAATCCCAAAGTCCTCATTTATCTCTCCCCCTCTCCCCCCACTATCCCTTTTGGTAACCATAAGTTTGTTTTCTATGTCTGTGAGTCTATTTCTGTTTTGTAAATACATTTATAATGAGTATTTCTTAAAAAGAGGTCTATGGATTCAAGAAGACGACTGTGGATATATACTCAGCCCTTAAATATCTCTACAATAGTTTTCATTTCATTTTATAAGCATTTGTAAATATTAAGCATTTTATATCTGGATCACTTGGATAACCTCCTTTGACCTAACTATCGCCACACAATTTCTGCGCTTAAGTTGGGCAGTGAGTTAATAATGATCTTTCAAGGAAAGAGTAAAAGCAGACTTCATTCTTAAAAGATGCTTTCGGGCTTCCCTGGTGGCGCAGTGGTTGAGAGTCTGCCTGCCGATGCAGGGGACACGGGTTCGAGCCCTGGACCGGGAAGATCCCACATGCCGCGGAGCAACTAAGCCCGTGCGCCACAACTACTGAGCCTGCGCGTCTGGAGCCGTGCTCTGCAAAGAGAGGCCGCGACAGTGAGAGGTCCGCGCACCGCGATGAAGAGTGGCCCCCACTCGCCACAACTAGAGAAAGCCCTCGCACAGAAACGAAGAACCAACACAGCCAAAAATAAATTAATTAATTAATTTAAAAAAAAAAAAGATGCTTTCAACATGAAAGCAAATGGTGATATGGCAAATTGTGGTGTGAAAGTTCCACAGTAGTTAGAATGGAAACATCTTTATGTGAGAACTGAGTCATCACTGAGCGTACAAGCATGAAGGAATCCCCACCTGACAAAAACTGACCGTAGCATCACGACCCAAATGCATTCCATGTGTGATGATGTGGCTTCTGCAAAACCGTGTCTTCTATCACCTTAAATTAATATCGTCAGTTATATGTCTTTCAATTTACAGTTTCCTTTTTATTTAATTTGTAATTTTATTTCGGTTTTTATATGAGCAAAAATCATGAATTTAAGGAGTATATACAACATTTAATATGTAAACTTGTTTATACTTGTGCAGGTAACATTATAATAAAACCATTTAAAATATTTTTAAATGAAGGAATAGGACCCATGAGGATTTTGTAGCTTGCATGGAAATCAGTGGGCAGTTAGTAATTCTGGTACAATATTTATAATTGCATTATTAGATTTGAAATGCCTTTAAATTTGAAGAGTCTGGATTTAACTGACAAGGAAACATGTGAGAAGCAATGGAAATGGATTGTAAATGTCAGCATCATGTTTGATCATACCAAGGTGACCTTAAAATGCCATCTTATCCACTTTAATTTAACAAGGCTGATTTCCTAAAATATCAAATATTTGATATAACCAAGAATATATATTGAACTACTGGAACAAATAGCTAGAAGATATTTTAGTTGTCCCACTTGAAAAAGCAAGATGTAGGCAAACTCTTCTTAACATGGATGGGGGGGTAGTCCTCCTTAAGTGGAAAATTTTATCCTTCCTCTTCATTGAAAGCTGGGCAAGTCAACCTTACCCAGACATGGGGAACATTTCTTGAGGATTACTTAAACTGAAGGTCCAATTCCTTCTTCTCCACAGCCCGAGACCGTGGGGATGAGGGAGAGTGGGAGGCACATGACCTAAGCTCAACTCCATCCATCATTCACACCTGGGACTTTGAGTCTTAAGAGCCTTAGGCAAGAATGAAAAGAAGGTTTCAAGGTCCTTTACCACTGTAGCCAGGGTACCTTGATCACTCTGCTCCTGCTGCCAGCTTTGTATGGCAAGAGATTCATTTCCTGTGGAAACAGATTACCAAACATGTCGTGGCTTAAAATAACAGAAATTTATTCTTTAACAGTTCTGGAGGCCAAAAGGCTGAAATCTACATCACCGGGCAGAAATCAAGGTGTCTGCAGAGCTGTGCTCCTTCCAGAGGCTCTAGGAAAGAGTCTGGTCCTTGCTTCCTCCATCTCCTGGTGACTGCCAACATTCCTTGGCTTTTTGCTACATCACTCTCATCTTCTAGGCCAGCATCTTCAGGTCTGTCTCTGCTCTATTTCCACATCACCTTCTCCTCTGTGTGTAACAGATCTCCCTCTGCCTCTCTCTTCTAAGGACACTTGTACGTGCATTTAGGGCCCACACGGATAATCCAGGACAATCTCCCCACCTCAAAATCCTTAACTTAATCAAATCTTCAAAGTCTTTGCCATATAAGTTAACATTTACAAGTCCCGGGGATTTACTGATATCTTTGGGGGACATTTTTCATCCTACAACAGTGTTTGACAAAAGTGTTTGAGATTTCTATGAATTGATCTGATGTGGCCCTCAGCATTTAGGACAGAAGGAGTTTATTTACTCCTATTTCCTTTCATCTATCTAGGAAGTAAGCAAAAATGAGAAATAAGATAGTGAAAGGAAATAAATTTACATATTATCCCAGAGCAATGTTCATCAAGCTAGAGGGGCCCAGAGCTTGTAATGCAATTTGCCCACACCCAGAGTCTCTTTCCCTAAAGCAAGTATTTCCCAAACTTTAGCATTCACACAAACTTCCAAAATTTTGCCTAAATGGAATAACACTTATATTCACCAGAGCACCTATGTTATTATTTATCTAATACTTTTCATTAAAGGCACTTTCTTTTTTAATTAATTTTTATTGGAGTATAGCTGATTTACAATGTTATGTTAGTTTCTGCTGTACAGCAAAGTGAATCAGTTATACATATACATATATCCACTCCTTTTTTAGATTCTTTTCCCATACAGGTCATTACAGAGTATTGAGTAGAGTTCCCTGTGCTCTACAGTAGGTTCTTATTAGTTATCTATTTTATATATAGCAGTGTGCATATGTCAATCCCAATCTCCCAGTTTATCCCTCCCCCACCATTTTCCCCCTTGGTAACCATAAGTTTGTTTTCTACATCTGAAATGCAGTTTCCTTTTAATGTAAATAAACACTGTTTTAAAGAAAATTTTATTTCACTATTAAAAAGGGAAAATAAATATTACCTATCATAAAATACAACAAAACAATAAATGTTTAAAATTCCAGGTAGATACCATGCTGCCTGCAAAGGCTCTGAGTCTGAGTCTACTCTCTTTGTAAAAAGTAAGATTTTGCAGGTGTTGGGTGTTGAAGACTAGCACCCATCTGAGACTTTCTTCTTAGTATAATCAGAAGGATTAAATGAGAAGTGAAAAGAATATGGCCAATATTTTATAATAACTATAAAAGGAATATAACCTTTAAAAATTGTGAATCACTATATTGTACACCTGTAGCATATAATATTGTACATCAACTATAATTCAATTTAAGAAATACTTTATTACTAAAACAAAAAGAGAGAGAACTGAAAAGGAATGGCTCTCTCTCCATCCAGTTCAATGTCACATAACCACCTAAAATCATAACTCACTCACCACCTAAAATGTTCACAGAGAAGACTAGGAACACCTGCCCTAGTGAAAAAGGAAGTTCTAAAACCTACCCAGCTCACTCCACCCTAAGTTTCTATCTTATCCTTTGTCTTCTGTGTTTTTGGAGTCTTTGATGAAAGCAATTCTCTCTCTACAGAGACATTGAGAAGAAGCATATTGGTTATTTAGTTCCTCCTTAACCACTCTGGACTCAGTTTCCTCATCTGCAAAATGGGGGGTAATAATAATACCTTCTATAGGGTTGTTGTGAGGATTAAATTTGTTAAAATATGTAAAGTACTTACACATAATACATGGTAATTGCTGTGTCTGCTATAATAATAATGACTATTATTATTATTCCCATCAATTAGATAAGTAGGTATTTATTGCCAGCATTGATTTTTGCCTTGTGCTAAGCTTTGTGAGACTGGAAGAGAAATAAGCCATAATGTTTGCCGTCGATGAACTTACAATTTCACCAGAGAGGTGAGGAAATAACAGACAAAAAAATAGACAGTTCTATAGCAATTCTTAAAAGCCTATGCTAGAAACCAAAAATCACACTAAGGACAGATAAACACGGTACAGGCATACCTCATTTTATTGCACTTTGCTTTATTGTACTTCAGAGATAATGGATTTTTACAAATTGAAGGTTTGTGGCAACACTGCATCAAGCAAGTCTATCAGTGCCAAAAGCGTTATTTGTAATTAAGTTATGTACATATTTTTTAGACATAATACTATTGCCCACTTCATAGACTAGAGCATAGTGGAATCATAACTTTTATATGCACTGGGAAACCAAAAAATTCGTTCCACTTGCTTTATTGCGATATTTGCTATATCGCGATGGTCTGGTCTGGACGGAACCCGCAGTATCTCCCAGATGCGCCTGTGTTTGCTGGCGGCTCTCATTTCCATTTGCCTCCAAGGATCCATTCTTTGCCACCACCACGCCCGTCGTGCTTCCAAGGATCTGATCCCTACGGTCTGCATCACGCCAATTCCTTGTCCTCTGGCTTCCAGTGAGAGGCAGCCAATGAGAGGCACCAGCAGGAGATCAGCTGGTGAGAGGCGAAAAGGTCAGGGTATTTCCTCCTGGTTTCCCCTGCTGTAGAGCTGTGCCTCTGGCAACAGTTACCTCTCCTCTATGGCCCCAAGTCTCCCTGATTCTAGGCATTTTCTTTTTTCCTCTTACTTCCTCCTTCCCACTGTTACTGATACCTAGAGGCCTCAACATCCTTTACCGGTCCCTTAGCTCTTCCCACACCTCTGTAAATAGTCCCTTCCTAGAACTCCTTCCTAGTTAAATCCTTTTGGAGGAAATTCTGTTTTCTGCCAGGTCCATGACTGATCCAAGAACTGTTAGACATCAGTGATCTGAGTGTCATCTAATTCCTCTATAAACCCTGAAAACAACTACTAAAGACATTAAGAGCTTGATGCAGGAAATAATAGAGTCATCCAGATCTTCTTTATTGGTCAGAGTATCCTGCAGCATACCAGCGATGGCAGCCACGTTTGGAACGTTCATTATGTGGCAGGTCCTTTAATAGCTCCTTTTCATGCCTCATCTCATTTAACCCTCCCCAAACCCAGTGAACTCATTAAGCCTAATTTTAAAATAAAGAAACTGAGATGGAGAGTAACCTCTCCAACCGGGGGTAGAGCAGATCCAGGGTATAAACCCTGTTCTGCCTGCCATAGAGCTACACTTACTCCCTTAGCCACCAGGCTACACATCCCCCTTCTACCGTGGTGCCACTGTTACCAAAAGCAGGGGTCCAGCTGCTCGCCGCTCAAAAGCCAACAGAGAGGCAAGGTTGACGGAAAGGAAAGTTTGCTTCATTTCGCAGGCACATTCTACGTGTGCTTCAAGCAGTAGACTTAAAGCCAGCAGTGACACACATCATAAGTAGTTATACTCTGTGACAACTTCACTAGACAGTTTATAACTAGAAGTATGACTGACAACATATTCAAATTCTAGAAACTTCATGTAACTTCTAGAACACTTATATTAATGATATTTACCCATACAGTATAACCTAAGAATGCTTATCATTATTATTTGACAATGTCTCCATGTAATTTAATGTACCAAATAATCCTAGTTACCTTAATATTTCTTCTGAGATGCCTCAGGGCCTTCTGGAATGCTCAAAGTTAGCTAGAGAAGAAACTTATAATCTGTTATCAAAAGCAGTTCAATATTCCAGGAAAACTTTGTTCTCTTAACAGAGAGAGAAGACCAAATTCCAGTCTTTTACCAGCTTACTATTAATAACAAAATTCATTTATCTAATTAAATTCAATGTAATCTTAATCCTGACAAAGTACAAAATTCTTTTCTCAAAGTTCCTTTTTCACAAACCTTTTATCACTTTCTGGATCCATATTAATTTGTCCCTTATTTTCCCCACACATAAGCAAGCAGCTCTAGGACAAAATTATTCCTTTTTTCTCAATAAAAATATCTCCAAGTCTTTTTACCTTCTCTCATCAGCAGCACATATCTTACTTGCTTTACACACGGAAATGTTTCCCATATCATTTTAGTAGCTTTAATTGCATATTACAATTTTTAACCTTTAAAAGACCTTAACAAAACCAAGAAACAAGTTATTGAACTGTTTATACCAGCATTTTCTAATTGGGAAAGTTAAGAACATATTCCATAACCTCTAAACACATACATTTTTTCATAGCACAATTTCTCTTTAATGTGGTACAAGATGTGTGTTTAATGAACCCAAATATCTTTTGAAGTTCTACTTATTTACCCAAGGCTGAAGTCTCAGGCAAAGTGGGCTGCGTTTGTATTTTAAGGACATGATAAGAGTTAACTTCAAGCTTTCTCTTAGGCATATTTTTGTTCTCTCAGGGTCAGAATTCTGAAAACAGTATTTTTTCAAGCTAGCTTTCTTTAACTGCATATACAAAAAGAACCAGTTTTGGAGTTTCAAAAGAGTTTCATCTTAACAAATTTTCTCTGGAGTCTGAAGAATACTGTTGCCGTACATTGTTTTTTTAAAAAATCATCTTTCTTTTTCTTTAGTCATAATTTCATAGCTAAAATTTTTCTAATGAATTGAACCTGAATTTCCCATTTTACAAAAGACAGCAAAGATACCAATCACACAAATGGAATATACATTCACACACCAGAAGACAGAACTGGATGACCGATACGGAGGTCATCCGATACGGAGGATGACCGATAACAAGAGTCCCAAACGAACATTTCCCCAACACAAACGGTCCTCGACGTCAGACACACGTCAGAACCAACTGGTAAAATGTCCAAATAGCACTTCATGCTCAAACGAGAAGTTTGCCCGGGTGCACACTGATGGACTTACTCGGTCTTGGAGCTCGTCAGCTCGTCCAGACGCATGTTTCCATTCCACCAAAGAAAAGCGTCAGTTGGCAGCCAGTGCCGAGCAGGGGGGAAACAGGGAGGATCCCCAAAACAAATGGTTTTGGCAGCTGCTCGGAACGTCCCCCCGCACCTCCCTCTCGGGGCCAGCTGGCTCATCGCAACCATCTTGGTGCATCGTCATGGCCAGCGGCTCTGTTCTGGAAAACCGTGGGGAGCCAAATGTCGTGAGAGGGCAGCCTCATGTTGGGTGGCACAAAACTGTTACCAAAAGTGCGGGTCACTGCTCAAAAGCCAATAAAGAGGCAAGTTGGTAGAAAGGAAGCTTTGCTTTGTTTCAGAGGCCAGCAACTGGTGGTGGGGGGGAGGGCAGACCAAAGGTCAACTTCCCCCCCTGACAATCAGTGGACAAGAGCTTTTATAGACAGAGGTGGGGGGGGGGGTACATGCACAAACAGCACAGGCAGCTCTGACATTCATCTTGAAATTGGTCATGCAGTGATCTGATCAGCATTATCTTGATTGCTTTAAGTACAGTTAGTCTTTAGTTCCAGGGCTGGTTTGTTCCCATTTCTTTGAGGCCGGTTCTCAGAATCGTGACAGCTTATGTCATGGCAACAGTCTGGTCATCATGTAGTTAACTTCTTCCACCTCTTGGGGGTTTCCACATCTACAAGACAGCTCAATGGCTATGGCTCAGAATATCTATAGCCCTTGAGGAGCAACTAAAGGTCCTTGACTTTGCTTAATGGCTAAACTATTATTATTTGGTCTCACTTGACTGTTTTCCTTTGTTTCTGCATTTTCTCACTTCTCTGATTTAAGCTTATTCTTTGGCGAAAGTTTTTCTACAGACAAAAGGCAGGCTGAGGACATGGGCAGGGGGTCGGGCAAGGATCATGGGGTCCTTCTCCATTTCACCACTAGTTGTGAGATATCATGGATTTCAGAGAACTAGGAGAAAAAAGCCCTCCCACTGCCTTTTTGCTGAAGCACATGCTTGCCTGGAATTTTTTTTAATGTATATTGTCTCCCCAAAATATGTTCTTTTCTAAAATTCCTCAGATTTGCTCTCTCTGGGCTATTTTAGAAGATTTAGGTTAAAACAAATGGACAGGGAAAGGAAACACATTCATATTTCTCCTGGTTTGTGAAAACTGATTATATCACTTTAAATCATATCATTTGACTCAATTTGCTGATCTGATTACCCAATTACATACTTTCTAGGTTAGCTTTACACTATGGTCCCACTGGTGTAACCTCTTTCCAAGCAGAGAGATCTCGCTCTCTCTGTGTCACTCTCTCTCCTCACCCCCTACGCCAGGCTTTACCTCCATCTACCTACTTTTCCCCTAAACAACAATTTCTCTACCTATTTTTTCAATTATTACAACTAAAGCTTTCAAGTTAAAGCAAACAGTGCTGTTTTCTTCCCAAAGCCAGCCATTCCCTGACACAAAGTAACAGTGATACTAAGCATTGCCTGCAATTGTTATGAAAATGCATTTCTGTTGTATCCTGTTGTCATGGCAGCTAAAGATCAAGACATGCCTGCTACATACAGCAATTTATACTGATTTGAAAGACTGTTTGCGGGGGGGAAACATGAACATGTATAATCGAATGCATTTGAAACCGTAGCCTGACAAAGTACAATATCTGTTATTCAAATAACATTTCTAAAGCAAAGTACATCATTTATTTCAATCAGTGTTGTGTTCATTATTTATGCTCTTGGATTTACTTGAATTTCCAACACACTGGCAATTTTATTATTTTTCTTGGCATTCAGAATCTCTGTATCACCTTTGCTCAGGCACTGGCCAGCCCAATACAGACAGCAACACTCAAGTCACATTGAGAGACCCAGAGCTGCTGTGGCATTTTCTCTACTGCTTCTTTGTTTGCTGGGCTGGAGGCATCCCTTAGGTGAATTTCTCCCTCAGACAGCAACTGCTTGAAATGTCACAGCACGGCCAATTCCCCTTCATCCAGATTGTCATTTCACTGCAAGATACTGTACCATATATATCGTGTTTTGCTTCTCCATGGGGGCTGGGGAGAAAAGTCCAAGAATAAAAAAGAGGATGGGGGATGCCAAACTGAGAATATAAAGGGTTTAGATGCAAATAATTGAGTACAAAATACCACTTTTATTAACAATCTGGATGGTGGTTCTTGTCTCTAATCCTTTTTATTGGTTATCCTTCCAAATCACCCAGGGAGACCACTGGTATTTGGCAGGAGAGAAGTAGAGGCATGGGGGGGATTAAGGGCCTACGATCACAGAACAGATCCGTAGCAGAGCAAGGATGAGAACATAGAATTCTGACATTCCTGAGCCATTGTTCAGCCCGTGGCCTGCTGGACAGAGGCCTGAAGAATTTTATTGAGATTGTCTAAAGCTTAACCGACTGCCACTCCTCCAAGGATAATTAGCTATACCACTTTTCCCACAGCCAGTAATGCACACTAACATTTTGGCCTTGACTTTATGAAACTGATTTTCATCCCGCTTGAGGATAGTCACTGATGTCATCCTCTTAAATCCTGCCTCTTCAAGATTGGCATCTGCAGGCCAAAAACAGCGAGGTGCCTCCCTAAGGTCCAGCTTTCCTCCCTAAACTGTCCACTTGAGTCAAATGTATACATCCACGCTTGGCTTAGGAGAGCACATTCGTGTAAAATCACCAGTTTACTGTGTCTCCCCTCTCATCCTTACTCCCCAGGATGGACAGGATCTGGAAAACCCAGTCATGTCACTGAAAAGGAAAGCAGCAAAAAGCTGTCACTTACAGACTTAACAGTGTCTGGTCATCAGGCACTATTCTAAGTGCAGCACACATAATAATTATACAACAACACATTGAACTAAGTTCTTATTATAGTCTCATGTCCACAATGAGGAAACTGAGGCACATGGAAGTTAAGTAACTTGCTCAATGCAACAGAGCTAGTAAGTGACACAGCCAAGATGTAAAAGCAGTTGTGTGGCTCTGGAGACTGTCCGCTCAGCCACTATGCTACGCTAAACTGCCTCTGCGACACCAAGTGGTGAAGAGCTTAGGCTCCGGGATCCAACAAACCAAGGTCATCTTCTAGCTGCAAGAGTGAGCCTGGATAAACGACTCTACAAAGCTCCAGGTTCATAGGTTGTAATAATGACTGCTAGATCTGCTAAATAAAGTCATTAGCGCTGTACGAGGCACATGCAAGCCCTCCAGAAATGTTAGCTGCTCACTGTAAGGAATGAACACTTTCAGAGCAAATGGGCCAGAACATCTGGCCCACAGTAGACTAGTCCAAGGAAGAGATTGGATATGGGGGAAAGAAAGAGTTCCCTCTGCACAGTCTTGCCCCTTCCACTAAAAAGTGGGCCAGGGCAGAAGGGGTCAAATGAGAGCAAAGAGATGCCATAACCTAGGAAGAGAGGAAGCTTTTTCAAATGATAGGAGGCTGGCTATGTTTTGGACAAATTAAGGTAAGAAGGGAATCAACACAAGACATGTTCTGGGAATGAAAGACCCTCTAACGAGAAGCGAATTTGAGGCAGTGGCTTCCCAGGGTGATTAATTTAAACACTCTCTTTGATCAAACAACTAGTCTAATTTTTTATGTTTACCAAGTCCTTTGTTGCCTGAATGAAGCGACTCCTTGGTGCAATGTGATCTTTTTTCCTTTCTGTCTTCATCTAGTCAAAGCTGGAAGAGTTTAAATTTCTCTTCCAGGAAAGAAGCATTCTCTCATAGAAAAGCATGGAATCAGGACGAAATCCCAACCTCTGTGTGGCCAACTTCCTGACACTGGGAGTCCTGGAATCACCATATATTGAAAATTCTACAAGAATCTTCTAGACCAAAATGAGTATCTCACAGCACCACCACAATCTGGAAATTTTCCTCTGGTTCTAGCCTAACCAGAGGCTAGATCTGATGCTTATCTTACCATCTGTCTGTTTTTCTGGAGTCCTGTTCTTAAAAGACATTGTAGAGTCAGGGCCACTGAAGTTTTGTCAAGGAGTCAAAGACCTGAAGACTTAAGAGTCAGAGAACCTGGGGTTAAGTCCAGGGTCTGGCACTCACTGCATGGCCTTGGGCAAGTCACACCTCCTCCCTTTGTGTCTGGTTTCTCATCTGTAAAATGAGAGCCTTTTATCCGCTTCAGGATTCTATGATTTTTATGAACTCATTCAATGAGAAAGATATTCTTTGATCCGTAGATACTATCCATAGCATGATTTACTACTTGGGGGTTCGGGGGGCATCTTTTTCATGGTCTATTTTTTATATGATAATCACCAGTCCCTATAGACTTGGGATAATTTTGCCATCAAAATTTTCCATTATAGTGGCATTATAGCTCTGTTTCAACAAGCTTACTCAAGTAACTTTTCCATTGCAAATTCACATGATAATAGCATTATAAATGGCATCTCCAAAGACTTCAATTAAAATTGATTTGTCACTGTAATCTTAGCTAATAATGGTATGGTAATGGCATTATAATGAGGAGATCAAAGACTTACACTGAAATTATTTTGGCATTGTTACACTATATTCTAAATGGCTTTGAATAGGCTGCTCTATACATAGATTTGAAACTGTTGTGTCACAGTAATATTAAAAGCTAAGAGTATAGGTAATGGAATCATCCACTCCTTTCCCCCAAAGCCCAGCTAGGAATTTCTTCTACCCTTTCCATTACTCATAAAGGCGAAATTCAAATAGAACTTCAATTCCAAGTCCCCCTACCCAGACTCTCAAGGAAAAGAATGAGATTGAGCGGATGCTTCTGAATGCCTACAAATACTGCTCTCAGATGTGGCTGGAGCGAGCCCTGCAACCCTCCTTCAGCAAATGCTGGGGCCTGAGTTCCTCTGTTCTCAGCTGGGGCTGGGACATACTGACCTGAGCCAAGGGGTCCTGTTAGTGGAGACTGTGCTCTCCCTCCTTCATGGGTGGTCATGCTATGGAACTGGAATTCTGCAGCTTCTGAAGTTTAATGCCTCTTGCCTCGAGTCCCTTGTGGCTTCGCTGTCGTCACCCTTGTGGGCTTTGAGTGACATTGAATCCTTCCGCTCCCAGCTCTCTGGCTGTGGAGCCAGCTGTGTGTGTGGTTGTTTTGTGTTTATTTATTTACCTTGACAGGGACATAAATTAAATGGAATGAAATATAGACTCAGTTCACATTTACTTCAGAGAATATTCTAAGGTTCTAATATTGTTCTAGGGTTTTTTGGGGGGGCGGGTGGTTTGTTTGTTTGTTTGATGGTTTTTTGGCCATGGCACATGGCTTTTGGGATCTTAATTCCCCAACCAGGGATCAAACCCAGGCCCTCGACAGTGAAAGCGCAGAGTCCTAACCACTGGACTGCCAGGGAATTCCTGCTCTAGTTTAGAGAATATTATTATTATATTGGTTAACATTAAAACTAACAATTATATAGTTTTTGCTACATGACAGAAGCTATCCTCAACAATTTAAATATGGTTGATCCTCGTTATTCATGGTAGTCATGTTCTATAAAGGCCCTACAAACACTGAATTAATGAATTCCAAGCCACGGCTCTTAGGGGAAATACAGGGTTAGTTTCCTGTGAGCCTCTGGTCACATTTTTGTCCATTGATCGATATAAAACCTTGTTTTATGTATGTTTGTGTTTAAAAACACCTTATTTAACATATATTGTTCAATCATTTACATTGAGCTCACAGCCAGCCGCACTGTAGCTCATGGCTGAATGAAGCTTATCTAACACATGTAATTTCTCCATAAAGGACGTCACAGTCTCCCCGTGCTCAGGAACACTGGACTTCAGCACCATGCCTGAGGGCCATTTTAATCAGTGAAATCACCAAATAAAAAGAACAGGGCTTCCCTAGTGGCACAGTGATTGAGAGTCTGCCTGCCAATGCAGAGGACATGGGTTCGAGCCCTGGTCTGGGAAGATCCCACATGCCGCGGAGCAACTGGGCCCGTGAGCCACAATTACTGAGCCAGCGCGTCTGGAGCCTGTGCTCCGCAACAAGAGAGGCCGTGATAGTGAGAGGCCCGCGCACCGCGATGAAGAGTGGCCTCCGCTTGCCGCAACTAGAGAAAGCCCTCGCACGGAAACGAAGACCCAACACAGCCATAAATAAATAAATTAATTAATTTTTTTAAAAAAGAACAAAAATGCTAAAAAAAAAAAAAAAAAGGGACTAAACAGACCGTGAAAAGAACCCTTGTTTACAATATGAGAGCTGAAACAAGAAGGCAGAGTTGCCTTGTCCAACCTCTCCTGGGAACATGTACTTTGAGCAACTTAAATTTTCTTCCTGCGTGTCCGTGAATGACCACAAAATTGCCACAAGTACTGACATTGAGGTTACAAATAAATTTAGTGAGTAGGCAAATTTGCAAATACAGAATCTACCAGTAATGAGAATTGACTGCATAATAATTGATTTAATCTTTACATCAACCCCATAAGTTAGGTACCGTTACTATCCTCATCTCAGAGATGAGGAAACTGAGGCACAGAGAGATGAAGAAACTTGCTCGATGCTCAGTGTTAATTCAAATTAATTGATAGTTGCCCTGGGTTTGTTTCTAAATAAGTCATAAGCTTGGTGTTTAGTTCAGTTCATTTTTTATTTAGGAGATTGATTTGGAAAAGTAGCGTGACCCTAGTTTTTGGGTGGGAAGAGATATCTATAGACCTCCAATTTTTCAGGGCTTTGAACTAAGCCAGGTTGTGGGACTAGCATGTAGAAGCTGAGGCAGACACTCTTGGTGCTAACCCAAATCCATTCTTCCATCCTCTCCCCCTTCTTCCTGGCTGTTAGAGTACCAACCTTCTGTGTGGCCCTGCACTGAAGACAGAGCCCCTCCACCATCCCAGGGGAAGTGAATCTCCATTGACATTAGCCAATCAAAACAATTCCATTTCCCTAATCCAATTGGTTTAGGCAAGGACATGTGTTGCAATTCTAGCCAGTGAGAATTGAAGGGAAATGCCTTGCAGAGCTCCAGGGGAAGGTTTTCCTTTCATTTAAGAGATGTCTGAGAAGGAAGAGTTCCTTCTCCTGCCTCTGGATATCACTGTTTGAGAATGTGATACTCAGAACCACTGCAGCCATCTTGTGACCATGAGACAAACTGGAATGGCAGAGCTGAAAGATGTAGTTAAGGCACATTCCTGAAGCCAACCTACCACTAATCCTTTTGCCAACTTTTACTTGTTTAAGCTGCTTTTAATTGGGTTTTGATTAATAGAAACTGAAAGTATCCTAATAGATACAGGAATTTTGCTTAGGAATCCATTATAATGGAGACCTGGGAGACACTAAGTACAGAAATTATATAGGCAGAAACACAGAGGTTGAACCCTATTTAAGAAGCACAATGTATTGGTTGCTAAGAGATGCTGAGAGGATATAAATGGCCAGGGAAATTTCCCCTCCTCAGCTTATAATCTAGTTAGTTGAGAAAACCAAACACAGCCAGTTCAAGAATTCTCGTGCAAAGTAGATTCCATTTAATTCTGCCAACATTAATTCTGAAATACATGTGGTAGAGGTCTGTTGATGAATCAGACATACTCCCTGTCCTCTATAATCTAGTAGAGAAAACTAGACTGACGGGTGATTATAATTCAAGGAATATTATAGAAAAAGATGTTTGGGGAGAAACGTAAGTGAGAGATTAATTTCTTTTGGCAGACCCAGGAAAGCATCACGTTTCTCCTGTGTAAAAGTCTTCAGTGATTTCCAGTTGTACTTCATTTATTCAATAAATATTTATTGAGCAATTACTTGGGACAAATCTAAGTGCTGGGACACAGTAGTGAACAACAAAAAAATCCCTGCTCTTAGACCTTAAATTCTAATAAAAAAGAGACAATACAATAGACAAATGAGTAAATATATGCTTATGTCAGGGGTGGTGATACCATGAAAAAATAAAGTAAGGTGCAGAGGGTAGGAGTGCTCTTTTATTTTTAATTTTTTATTGGCAATCTAGAAAACATTTATTGAAAATCATGCATAGATTACAGTGTCATCCCAAGAAAAGTTATCTTCTGTCAGCTTGAAACTAACTGAAGGAGCTGGTGGAATTGACATGCTCCTGTTTAGATGCTGGGGTCTTAGGAATCCTTGAGTCTGTCCTTGGTATCTCATTAGACTTGGGGACTCTGCATTTCCTAGAAGTCTTATTTTATATAGAATGGTGAGAAGCTGGCATATGAGCAGAAAGCCGAAGGAAGTGAGGATGTAAGCCAAGTGTGGATATCTGAGAAAAGTGTTCAAGGCAGAACGAACAGCAAGTGCAAAGGCCCTGAGGCAGAGAGCTCCTGGCATACTTGAGGAGCAAGAAGCAGGTCAATGTGCCTGGAAGAGAACGAATGATGGGGGAGGAAAGTTGTGGGAGGTGAGATCAGAGAGGCAGTCAAGGGCAGAGTCAAACTTACTGAAGTTAATGTACTCAGAAAGTCATAGGTTTTGGTATAACATGAAAAAGTAAGATATTTTAGCCACAATCAGTTAAGACTATTGTCTCTTTCCATTCTGACTTGTCCATTGCATTTCCCTCTGTGCTGGGTCTTTAGAGAGGCTGCAGGTATTTGGAGGAGCTGGATAAGAGGAAATTATCTTGGGGATACACTTAGATGGGGGTTACTGAGATATATTTATGTGAATCACAGTCACTTTCATGACTAGCTGTCCCTGTGTAGGAATGGTTCCTGCAGCTCACCACCCAGAACTGTGACCCAAAGATGCATGGCTGGAGGTCCAATGGGAATATGAATATGTCCTATGGAGTCCAGGTCTGGAACTCTGTGAAGAATTTAACAAAGTGTGAGATATACAGAACCAGAAGCTAGTCTTTAGACAATTCTCCCAACATCTGATGTGTAAACTCATAAGCAGAAGTTTAGTTCTCATTGACACCTGATCACAACAGAACTTCTCTCCCATCGGGAATATATTCAAGAGTACAGAGACTACATAAAGGTACATAAATGTACCTTTGTTGATGCAATCTCCAGAAACAGTTTATCAGACAAAGGCACAAACCCAAAGCAGTCCTACAAACAGCAAGTCTATCCGTGTGTAAAGTCACCCACCATCAATAACAAAACATAAATTTCCAACAATCATCCTAGAGGAGAAACTGAATTATCTTGTGTTCTGTCTATTGAACATGATATTATAATATCTTTGTCATATGGAGAGGCAATCAAAGTGTATGCAGACAAAGAATATAAGGAGGAAAATGTGACGGGGTGGTTCAATCAGTTCATTAATGAAAACATTATGTTATTTTTCTGGATTCCGTGATGTTTGTGGTGTCAGCTTTTTGACTTGTAATTTGTAGTGAGTTCTTTTCTCATACTGAAAGTATATTCACTTTCAAATGCTATTTTGTATTCCTGATTTTGTATTATTTATCTTAAAGAGACTCCCAAAATTGTATCAGCTTGCAGTCTCAGAAAACCGAGGTCAGCTACATTTTGAAGGCTTCTGAGGCATGGTTGCAACCGTATCCCAGCTAAAGCTTAGGAGGGTCTTTCCAGCAGCAGAATTCAGTAGTGATTCCCAGATTTGGGGATTTCATGGACCAGTAATATTTCCAAAACAATTTTTTGAGGGGACCAATATTTGATTGCTAACTTTAAAAATAAAAAGCCATCTAAATAAGCATTTAAAACAACCATATCTATTGCTCTTTTTAAAATAAAAGTCTTATAAAGAAACATACTAAAGTCTTTATGGAGAAAATTATGTAATATAATGTCTACATTTTGTTTTAAATTTATCCAAATGGGGGAGCAATAGGAGGGTTAAATAAAACAAGATTGCTTATTTGTTGGTATTTGTTGAAGTTGGGTGCTGGGTACATCGGGGCTCAATATACTAGTCTGCTTTTATAAGGGCTGCTAATTTTCATAATAAAAGGTGTAAAAATTAACCAGATCTAACATACCCATAATTCTATAAAAGAAAGAACATATGAGCACACCAGAAGTTGAGAGGCCATAAAGTACCATCCTTATATTAAATAAATTTAATCTTATGAAAAACTCATCTATACTGTCCTTATTTTTGTTACTGTTGTTTCAGAGTCAATCAGGGAAATTCATACCAGGCTGCTCAGGGACCACCTATGTGGGAGTGGGGTGAAGTTGGCAGATGACTCTCAAATGTTTCAAAAAAAAAAAAAAAAAGCTGTTTGAATTGTACTTCCTAATTTTTTTTAATTAATTAATTTATTTATTTTTGGCTGCGTTGGGTCTTCGTTGCTGCGCACGGGCTTTCTCTAGTTGCGGAGAGTGGGGGCTACTCTTCGTTGCGGTGCGCGGGCTTCTCATTGCGGTGGCTTCTCTTTGTTGGGGAGCACGGGCTCTAGAAGTGCGGGCTTCAGTAGTTGTGGTGCAAGGGCTTAGTTGCTCTGCGGCATGTGGGATCTTCCCGGACCAGGGCTCGAACCCATGACCCTGCATTGGCAGGTGGATTCTTAACCACTGAGCCACCGGGGAAGTCCCTTTCCTAATTTTTTGTAAGATTATGGTGTGTGTGTGTGTGTGTGTGTGTGTGTGTGTGTGTGTGAGCGCACGCACGTACAAGAGAACTGGGGTTAAATCTTGGATTTTGCCCATACGCATAAACATTACTGTGTAAGTCACCCAACCTGCCTGAGCCTTCATTTTACCTGAAAAATGAGTATAATAATAAGTAACTCCCACAATTTTTTTAAGGATTAAATAAGACACCATGTACATTTTACACATTGATGGTAGAAGCATGAATTTGGTACAACCCCTTTAGAGGACAATTTGGCGATATCTTCTCAAATTTTACATACATTTACCTTATGGCCCAGCAATCCTACTTCTGGGAGTTTATTCTCCAACAATCCTTGCATGTATGTGAAATGACTCATGTGCAAGATATTCATGGTAATATTGCTTTTAGTTACAAGACCTGAAAACAGCCCAAATGTTCATCAGTAGAAGACTAATTAAATTTTGGTACCTCCATACAATGCAGCTGTGAAAAAGAACCAAGAAGTTATGTACTGATATGAAAAGATCTCAAATCTAAATTGTTTAGTGAAAAATATAGGATGCAGAGCATGTGTATAATTTGCTACCTTTAGGTTAAAAGAAAGAAGGGAAAATAAAAATATTTATTCGTATTTGCTTAAAGAAAGTGTAAGGACATGCAGTAAGCTATTAGAACAGATTCTTGTTTTTTGGGAGGTTTTCTTTTTGAAGGAGTGGGAACTGAGGAGATGGGGGCTAAGATCAAGACGTTTTTCTATATAATTTTTATATGTTTTTATTTTAAATTGTATGAATGTATTCAAAACTTAAGCTTGAAAAAAGACAATGTATGTGTAGAGAACATTCATGGCACATGGTACAAAAATAATGGAAGTCATATGATTCTTACTGTTATTACTACCATCATCTTTATGGCATTATCCTCTAGATCTTCACTGTACAACACAGAAGTTTCTAGACACATGTGGCTATTAAGCATCTGAAATGTGGTTGGTCCAAGTGGAGATGGGTCATCAGTATAAAACACACACCAGATTTCAGACTTAGTGAGACAAAGGACTATAAAATATCACATTAAGAATTTTTATATTAAACAACAAGGTCCTACTGTATAGCACAGGGAACTATAGTCACTATCCTGTGATAAACCACAATGCAAAAGAGTATATAAAAGAACGTATATATATGTATAACTGAATCACTTTGCTGTACAGCAGAAATTAACACAACATTGTAAATCAACTATACTTCAATTAAATAATTAATTTTTAAAAAGAAAATACAAAAAAAGAATTTTTATATTGAATACATTTTGAAATGAAAGTATCTTTGACAGATTGATAAATAAGATACATTACTAAAATAAATGTTACCTGCTTCTTTTTATTTTTTTAACGTGCTTACTAGAAAATTTTAAATTGCGTACTTGGCTCACTTCTGTGGCTCGCACTATATTTTGGATAACGCTGCTCTGTAGCATTAAGTACTGGGACTCATACAAATGAGAGTCTTCATATATGCTTGTTAAGGAAATGAGAGAATACATATCCTGTGACAATCTCATAACATGTGACAAGACCCTGGAGGAGAAGAGTTAGGCTGCTCAAACTGCTTCTTTATTTTTTTCTTAATTTTTATTGAAATATAGTTGATTTACAATGTTGCGTTAGTTTCAGGGGTACAGTAAAGTGATTCCGTTAGACATGTACATATATATATATATAAATATATATATCAAACTTCTTTAGATTGAAAGCATGAAAGCAGAGGAAACTCTCCTGCTTGTCAGGGCCACCAGCTCTTATTATCATGGGCACACACATGTAAATTTAACAAATTTAAATGTTCTTTCAATTATCATCAGCAATTACCCAGTATGAAGAGGATGTGTTTGCTTCTTGTACAGAATTGTCTGAAGTTTTTCAAGCACAGCAGCCTGTAGAAAATGCTCTTCTTCCTCTAGAGGTTTGTGAAAGCAGAAGACACTTGCAGAGTCCCATCCAGAAATATATTGTATTTTTCAGTTCAGAAAATGAATCCATCTCATAAATCTCACAGATACCACATGCATCACCACATTTGAAGTGGAGCAATGAAGGAGAACGAACACTGGCTTTGGAGTCAGATCTGAATTCAAATTTGGGCTCTGTGTTACTTTCCTAGGGCTCTGAAACAGAGTATCACAAAATGGTTGGCTTAAACAACAGAAACTGCTTGTCTCATAGTTCTGTAAGCTAGAAGTCCAAAATCAAGGTATCGGCAAGGTTGGTTCCTTCTGAGAGCTGAGAGGGAAGGATCTTTCCAAGTCTCCCTCCTGAGCTTGTAGGTGCATCTTCTCCCTATATCTCTTTACATCGTCCTCCCTCTATGTGCGTGTCTGTCTCCAAATTTCCCCTTTATGTAAGGTTTGGATTAGGGACCATGCTAATCACTTCATTTTAAATTTGATTACCTCCGTAAAAACCCTATCTCCAAATAAGGTCACATTCTGAGGTCCTGAGGATTAGGACTTCACTATATGAATGGGGCAGGGGGCTCTGTCCTTACTTGGTGACTTTCACTAAACCTCTCTGAGCCTCAGTTTCTTCATCTGGTACCTGGCAAACTTGCATAGAGAATGGAAGATTACATACGTAAAAGCAGTTAGCTAAGCTGGTAGCCCTGGGACTGCTGATAGTCATCTTTGCCATCACCTGGGGACATCTGTTTGAAAACAATGCCAACACCAAGAAAACCAAGATGGAGAGAGAGTGTTCCCGGTGATGTCGGGCACCTGGATCCAGCCATGACTGAAGTCAGTGACTCCCTAGAATTTTCAGATATGGGAGCAAGTAGATTTCCTTTTGGTTTAAAACAACAACAACAAATGTGGAAGAAAAAAAAAAAAAAGTCCCCAGGGCCTATGACATAGTCAATCAGCCTTTATAAAATGATGTGTATTTTTCATGTTTGGCACAAGAACATCACTGTCAGGCCCTACAGAGAAGCTACCAGAAAGTGCCTTGTAATAATTAGACTGTGCTCCTAAACTCTTAAGGAAAAGCTCATCATTTGTGGTCTGGCTCCACAGAGACACCGATGATATTTGTATGTTTCAGACGCCCTAAAGAAGGCTCCAAATTTTGCCTGCAAAAGCAGGTATTTGTCGCTGTTCTGTGCCTTTTCTCTTTCTTCGGAGCACTCTCTCAGGGATTCAGGAACATGCCTTCTAACCTCTAACCTTTTGATTCTTAAGCAAAAGCTGCTTATTTCCCTCTCTCATGGATCCTAACGAACAAATTACTGTTAACAACTTAACATTTTCGCCAAAGTGTAACTGACCAATAGATCCCGCAGAGATAGTTGCATTTTCACAGGAAACAAATCCCTGAGCCTCTAAGGGTGGGGACAAAGAGTGGGAAAAGAACTACTGGCCCATCAAGGCCCTCTTGGTTCCAAAAAAAAGATTAAACAAAGTTGACCAGGATTATGCTTCGTTTGCATACTTTCATAAACATTCTCCTTTCCAATTTTCACACACACATTTTTTTTTTTAAAAAGACCTTACAAAGTAACTATCACGCCCATTTTACGGGTACAGGAAGAGCCCAGATTATACAGTAGAAGAGCTGGGATTTGATGTGACATCTTTCTGATGACAAAAAGCGTCTCACCTCACAACTAACCCTGCCCGTCCCTGCCTCCCTTACAGAGAAACTTAGTCCTGAGTATCCGAAGCATTCCGAAAACGCCCTGGAAAACGTAAAATGCTCTACAAATGCAAGAAACGCATGTAAGACCACAAATCAACTTCTCAGATTGTTATGTAGCACCCCTGTTGAAACTGGTGACCCTAAAAGTCTCTTACAGGAATGAAACTCCACGACTCCATAGCCATAAGGTGTATAGCTGTAAAGAAAAATCCCATAACCTATTAAACTCTGCCTTGCCTAGGATGCTTTCAGTTGCAAGCAACAATGTCTTCAACAATAGAAGGGATTTATTGGCATCCGTAATGGAAAGGCCTAGAGATAGATTCAGGAAAGCCTTTATCCTGGAGCTTAGCAATGTCACCAAGTTCTGATTTCCTCCTGTCTCTTGATTCTGCCTCCTTCAGTTCAACTACATCTTAAGTGCTGCCAGCCTGCTTCTTCACTCATAGCCAAAGAAAAAGAGGAGCCTGTCCCAGGATCCCCTAGAATGATCCTGAGATTCATTCTGATTGGATGGCCTTAGGTCACATGTCCACCACCTCTGTACCAATCACTGTGGCCAGAGGATGAAACGCAGTGATTGGCTCAGTAGATCATATGCTTTACTCCTGAAACCTGAGAAGTCGTCTACCTCAAAATGAGAGGGATTCCCAAATAGAAATTAGGAACGATTAGAAAGGGAGAAGGAAAAGATGCTAGAAAAGCGTTCAATATATGTCTATTATGAAGGCTTTTTAGCCTTTGCTATCTCATAATGCCTGATCTGGCAAACTGGTTTGGAGCTTCCAGAACACTCTGATCCAGCCCCTAATTAGCTGGATTGCACCAGATTTTCTCATCTATATTTCTGCTCGCTGAGCACATCAGTCCTCTACTTACTCATTTTATGATTCAAATTAGTAAGAAAGACCCTTTCAATAGCTGAAATCTCTCCACTGAACAAGCTTGTCTGTTATCTGGAAATATATGGTCACATGAACTTATTCAAAACACAACATTTTCTCATTATAATGGGACATGATTATTAATGGCAGAGTGCCCATCAGAAATGAAACTAATCCTTCATTTTGTTCAAAATAAATGTGCTCTAAAAAGTACAGAGATGGTAAAATTAATTTGAGAATGATCAATTCCTGCATTTTAAATGAACATAATTATGTAATCATTAAATTATTTAATGGGCTTCATTAGGCTTATTTCTGTCTTGGGTGTCACATTTTTTTATTCCAATTAGCTCAAGTGCTAAAATTAATTTTTTATTACTGGTAAGAGTACTAATCCAAGTCAAGATGAGAACTGGAGGCTGCCCAGCCCTACCTGGAGGCTTAGCTGAGCCATCCTTCCCCTAACAGTGGGATTCTTCATGTCAGTATAAATACAGACAATCAAGGTTTGGAGAAATAGCCCGGGCAGGTCCATGGCAAATATCAGACTACTTCCATCCAGACAGGACACTGTCAGATTCAACTGGGTGTTCCACAGAAAGTCTTGCAGAGAAAACTTATATAGTAGCCCATGTCAGCGCTACATTAGTACCAAGAATGGTCATGAGCACCATCTAGAACAGGAGAAACTTGAACATCTCACAGATCTGTGTCAAATCCCAATTTTGCTAGCAGGAGGGGAGGTGACCCAAAGCAATTTACGTAACCTCTGTGAGCCTCAGTTTCTTCATCTGCAAATGGCAGCGAAGAAGTAACAAATAGTTTCTCAGAGTTGTTTGTGAGGATTAGCAATAATGTGTATGAAGTGTCTGGTGTATAGTATTCACTCAATACATGGTTATTATTCTTGCTATCACAGATTTAATCTTCACAGGTGCTAAGGTTGAGACGCACACTAACTTTTTCAATCTGAACGTTAACAATCAACCCTATAAATAACAAGGAATCCCGAGTTAAAGGGTTGCAAAAAAAGAGACACTCCAAATTCTTCCTTTAAGAAGACATTATAGGGACTTCCCTGGTGGCGCAGTGGTTAAGAATCCGCCTGCCAATGCAGGGGACACAGGTTTGAGCCCTGGTCCGGGAAGATCCCCACATGCTGTGGAGCAACTAAGCCCGTGTGCCACAACTACTGAACCTGCGTTCTAGAGCCCAAGAGCCACAACTACTGAGCCTGCGTGCCACAACTACTAAAGCTCATGCGCCTAGAGCCCGTGCTCCGCAACAAGAGAAGCCACAGCAATGAGAAGCCTGCGCACCACAACGAAGACCCAACGCAGCCAAACACAAATAAATAAAATAAATTTTTTTAAAAAAGAAGAAGAAGACATTACAGAATGAAGGCATTAACAATTCCTAAAAATGAGAGGGGCAATTTGGCTTGGGGATTAAGAGCATGGGATCTCGAGGCAGACTGCCTGCGTTCAAGTAAAACAACTACTTCCTAGTCATGTGCCTTTGATCAAGCTACTTAATCTCTTGAAATCTTGGTGTCCTCATCTAAAATTGAGAGTAATAAGAGAATTGAGTTACTGTGAGAGTTAAATTATATAATGTGTACAAAGTCAAGTTCCTAGCACCAGGAAATAACAGATATTATCTATTAACATTGTTATTCATTAGTAGCAGCAGTTGTACAGAAACATAGGACATTGACAAATATGTTTTCTAGACTTTAAAAAAACAAATATTTCAAATTCAGACAAAAAGATAGATTTGGTCCACTAAGCTCAAAAACAAATTTTATTCATTCATTTCACAAACATTTAGTAGTTACCCACTATGTGTCAGACACTAAATTTAGATGTGTAACAGGAAAATAATGTTGTGAAATTTTTCAAGCTTATTATTCTAATCTGGTCTTTCTTACCGATTAAGTTAGAAAACTTTTCCTAACATGTTCTCAGGAGGCGGTGACGGGAAAAGGTCACAGGTATGCCATTCGGAAAGCTACCGTCTCTGTTCATACATTTGACAAGCCCTCAGGTCACAGTTAGAAATGCAAATGAGGAGCTCAGTGTCACAGCCAGCCTGGCCTTTCAGTAACTTGACACAGCCAACCAGGGACCAAGTGCCTCTGTGTTCCAGAACAGGTTCTTTTTATTTGTCTTGCCATATTACAGCCATTATGGATGCCTAAAATTGAAGGGATCCATCAAAATTTAAATTACACACAGAAGCCTAAAAACTAGTAGTCAACCTCTTCTCTTTCTCTCTTCCCTCCCTCTCTCTCTCCCTCTCTCTCTCTCTCTGCTTCTTTATTTTTTTCTATTTTTTTCTTTTTCTTTTTTTGTGTTTAAAGAACTGAGGCTGAAAGCTCAGCTTCTCTGTACACTGGTGCAGAATCAAATCTCGGAGACAAGAGTTTTGGGTGAAGTAGAAAAGGATAGCTTTTTTACTTTGCCAGGCAAAGGGGGACACGGTGGGCTCCTGCCTTGAAAAACTATGTGTACCCACTTGGAGAGGATAGTGAGAAGTTTTATAGTAATTGTTCAAAGAGGGTGTGATCAGCTCGTGGACATTCTTCTGATGGGTTGGTGGTAAGGTAAGTAGGAGTCAGCATCAACCTTCAGGTCCAACTGATCTGGGATCTACATGCTTGTGTGCAGCATACCATCATTAATCGTTAACTTCTCCCACCTGGAGGGGGTTTCAGTGTCTGCAAAATAGCTCAAACATATTGTTGTGTGTATCCATTGATAGGGAAACAGGACCTTGCCCCAGGGCTGCTCTTGATTGTTTGTTTCTCCCTGGTCTTGCCTCTCCTCCCTTCCCTAATTAACAACTGCTTGGATCTGCCCATTTGAACTCAGGAAAGGTCTTGGAGGCTGAATGAAGGCTGTTTCCTGTAATCAAAGAAATAGGGAACACAGAAAGGCTTTGTGCCCAGGAGCCCCACAGGGCCCTGCTCCATATCAGAACCAGAATTGCTCTCAGAACTCAGGTAAGTTTTTCTAAATCAAATCAGAAGCAGATCTTGGACAGCTGGCTAGCCATCATGTCAGGAGAAAAAGGATGGCCAACAGACATTGCCTAATTCTAACTAACCCTGCACTGACACCCCTGTGATCTCTGATTTAGCAGAAGAAAAGCTGAAGCTGTAGCCTGTTGACCTGGGTTGCCAACAGTCACAACTCCCAACATTAATTAAATAAACATTCATTAGCAAAGCAGGACCATGATGAAGTCCCAGTTTTCTGACTTTTCAGGGACTCCAAACTTTCCTTGTGTGAAAAGTTTGCTCAAAGCGGATTAGAACAGACTTTTACAACTGCCTGCTAGAATCATCAGAAATCCTCCTAAGTCAATGGCTGGACACAGGACTGCTTAAGGATCCAGTGCAGGTGACATCCCTAAAGGTACAGGCTACAAGACTTGCTAGGTTCATGCAGGGAAGGGGAACGTCTTTACACATTTTAACCCAAGCTGCCTATCTGAAGCTCATTTCGAACATTCATCAAATTAATTAACAGTCACTAGATTCGCCAATAAAAATCCATTTTTTATACCAGTATGCTAATTAGCAAATCCATTGCTAGTGATCTCTAAAGGATGGAAGAGGACTTACAGTAGCGACTTCTGGAGTCTGGCTCCTTGTGTAGGTGTTCACCCCAATCTGTGCACACTGACAGTGTTTTACCTGACACCAGGCAAGTTACCTGGCACATGCCTACTATCCCATTAATTGTGTTAAAGCATTTTAAAAGAAACTTTACAGGCATTGTAATATGCTGGGAGAAAAAAGGCCTCTTGTTATTTATTGACTTAGAGCAAACCAGGTCGAGAACAGAATCCCCAGGATCACCTCTATTCCTGGAATCTGAGGTCACCGAGTTGTAAAGCAGAGGAAAAAACTGCCCCCGCAGCCTCCTGAGAGATCCAAGAACTAATGCAAGTTTGGAAAGGGACACAGAGGCTTCTTTCTACTGGGCAGATGCGACATCTCTGGCCGTCCTGCTGTGGGATTTGGGAAAGTGGATTAGATTCATGGATCGGCTTTCCGTGTTCTTTCCCGATGGATTTATAACCTAAATCCCTGAGTTAACACATAAAGAACCACTGGGCTGGATTCAGGACAGACCCTAACTAACCATTAGCCCCCAGATATTTTTACTAGCCTGATAGAAGTCCACACTGCCCGACAACCACTGTGTTTTAAAGTGAGAGAAAGAGGGAGCTGGAATGTGGGTCCATCAGGACTAGAAGACTTCATTTTCTCATTTTTTTTCTCTTTTTCCACTTTTATATATCAATACTCTGGTTTATTTTAGCCCTGTTCTTATTTTTACATCCTTCATTTTTCAGGAAAAAATTCTCTGTTGGAAATGCTGGAATTTTCCATTAATTTGAAAGCTACATAGGTTGTCACATTTTAAAGTATGAGAGTCTAATAAATTACATATGGCGCTAAAACTCTGATTAACAGTTCACCCAACAATTAACAAAATTTTATTTTGTTTTATTATGGGTGGGGCGGGGACACGCCGTGTGGCCTGAGGGATCTTAGTTCCCCGACTAGGGATTGAACCCATGCCCCCTGCAGTGGAAGTGCAGAGTCTTAACCACTGGGCTACCAGGGAAGTCCCTTTTTTTTTTTTTTTTAATTAACAAAATTTTGATAAAGATTTGTTGAGACCAAGACTCCAACAAAGCTGATGGAAATGTAAAATGATATAAACTTTTTGGAAGATATTTTAGAAATATGTCTCAAGAGCCTTTGGGGAAAAAAAAAGTATGTCCTTTAATTCAGTTAATTCACATCTTTGAATCTATGTAAGAAACACTTAAAGATGTAAGTAAAGATTTGTCTATGGATGTGTTTCGCAAAAGCTTAATAATCATGACAAATCAGAAATATTTCAAATGTCCAATAATAGGGAAACTCATGAAGAAATTATGAAACATCTATATTATAGTCTTATAACGTCATTAAAATCATGTTTTTTTATAAAATTTAAAACATGAGAAAATGCTCATGAAATAACAGTATTTTATGAAAAGTTAACACATAAAACTACAAATATTGCATGCTCCCTATTTTGTTTTAATATTTGTGTATACATTGTGTACTTAATTTTTAAATATTAGAAGAAAATACCCCCAAATGTTAACAGTGATCAATCCGGAATTATTGGTAATCTCATCTCTATTTTCTTCTTATATTGCTCTGTATTTTTGAATCTTTTCTTCCATGACTATGCAGTTATCATTTTTATAAATGTATTGATATATAGATGAACATTTAAGCACAATCAAATACACACACCATATATATATATATGTATACTATCGTGCTTAAATGTTCATCCCCTTTGATGAAATAGTCCTAGATCATAAACTGCATTGTTAAGAGCAAAGGTTATTGTGCTGTGGATATATCATATAGATCCCTTTATTAACAGGGGGTTCTGGTTAAACAGAAAGCCAGATGATAGAGAAGAAGTGATTCCTTCATAAGGCTGCTGAGTTTGCTGAAAAGCACAAAAATTGTGCCCCTTAGAACTGGCTGAGGCCCTAGAGATCATCTACTCCAGTGCTTTCAAATATTTTTTAACCATAGCATCCTTCTTTTATAAAAAAATCCTAGGAGAATCTGCAATACATAAAACCAACATCAGAGCAGCTGCTCTGGTTGAAGTGAGGGAGGCAAGTGTAGAATTCCACCCACTTGATCCCAGCTCTGAGGAAGCATGGGGCTCTGTGGAAAACCAACGGAGGACCATTTGGGGCAGGATAATTTATTGATCCATTAACTTATACTTGTTCAATTTATATATTTTTTTTAAATATTTATTTATTTATTTATTTTTATATTTATTTTTGGCTATGTTGAGTCTTTGTTTCTGTGCGAAGGCTTTCTCTAGTTGCGGCAAGCGGGGCCGCTCTTCATCGCAGTGTGCGAGCCTCTTCACTATCGCGGCCTCTCTTGTTGCGGAGCACAGGCTCCAGACACGCAGGCTCAGTAGTTGTGGCTCACGGGCCTAGTTGCTCCGCGGCATGTGGGATCTTCCCAGACCAGGGCTCGAACCCGTGTCCCCTGCACCAGCAGGCAGACTCTCAACCACTGCATCACCAGGGAAGCCCCAATGTATATTTTTTCCAAGCAGACTTTGGTCCATTCGGGCTGCTATCACAGAAAACCATAGACTGGGTGGCTTATAAGAAACAGAAACTTATTTCTTACAGTTCTGGAGGCTGGGAAGTCCAAAATCAGGGTACCCCACCACCCCGCCCGGATTCAATGTCTCATGAGAGCCCAATTCCTAATTCAGACAGTTGTCTTTTCATTGTGTCCTCACATGGCAGAAGGGGCAAGGGAGCTCTCTGGGGTCTCTTTTATAAGGGCACTAATCACACTTATGAGGGCTCCTCCTTCATGAGCTAATCACCTCCAAAAGGCCCCATCTTCTAACACCATCACATTGGGGATTAGGCTACAACATAAAAGTTTGGGGGAAACCCATTCATTCTCTGGCAGTAGACCCTTTTGTTTCAGGAGGAGTTGATGTTGGAAAGCCCAAAACTGAAGTTGCCCACAAGAAACTTCTCTTCCTGGATTTCGTTAAAAGCCCTTTGACAAGATTATACCAAGTATAGCAAGAGTGAAACACTTAGGAGAGAATCCCCAGACTGGGGACAGAATGGGGGTCAGTGGGTCCAGGGCCTCAGACCCTGTTTCCTGAGGTGGTTAAGCCTCAAGTAAGAAGAGCTATGAGGCGCACCCATGGTGACTGGGGACTGGGCATGGAGGCCATCAAGACCACCAAGCTTTCCTTGCTGCATATGTGACACCTAAAGGGACCACACAGTCTAGGAAAATGGGCATCTCGGAGGTGGCATTAGAGGCCAACGATGTGAAAACTGGAGCAACCTGCCTGATGTGTGTGTATTCTGAGATGCCACAAGCTTTGACCCACCAGGAACAAGGAAAGCTCCAAAAAGCAGAATGAATTTCCCAGCAAGATGCAAGGTGGGAGCTCAGCAGCATCAGAATCAGATCAATTTAATCAGACTCGTTAAAAGAAAATCAAGGAAGTGGTGTTTTTGCACACCTGAAATCGGGCACTGCAGGATGAGTTGTGACAGGTAATTTTATGTGTCAGCTTGACTGCGCCGTGGGGTGCCCAGATTAAACATTATGTCTGGGTGTGCCTGTGAGGGTGTTTCTGGATGAGATCAGCATTTGAATCAATGGACTCAGTAAAGTAGATCACCTTCCCCAAGGTGGGTGGGATTCATCCCACCCCTTGAGGGCTGAATAGAATAAAAAGTGGGGGGAGAGAGGATGCCATCCCCTTCCTTCCTGCCTGCGTGAGCTGGGATATGGATTTTCTCCTGCCCTTAGAGTAGAATTTATACATACCTTTGGAAAGCCTGTTTTCAGGCCTTCAGACTCAGACTGAATTATGTCACCAGCTTTTCCAGCTTGCAGACAGCAGATCATGGGATTTCTCAGTCTCCATAATCATGTCAGCCAATTCATCATAACAAGTATATACATAAAACATTTATTTTATGTATATCTTCTTTTGGTTCTGTTTCTCTGGAAAACCCTAACTAACACAAAAGTCCAACTCCTTGTGCTACGGAGGTGGGAGTTCTTACCCAAGGTCACACGTGGGGCAAGTTGGTGGAAGTGTCAGGCTTAGAACCAAGCTTCCCTGAGGACTCACATCAGATCAAGAAAGTTTATGAACAGAAAAAGCATTTTGAAAAGGAAGGAAGAGAAGGTGAAGAGTGTGGTCGGTAGAATAACAGCGCCCCAATGTCCATGTCCTAACCCTGGAACCTGTGAATATGCTACTTTATATGGCAAAAGGGACTTTGTAGGTGTGATCAAGGATCTTGAGTGGATTGATTATCCTGGATCATCCAAATGGGTGCAATCCAACCACAAGGGTCCTTATATGGGAAATAAGGAAACAAGAGAGTCAGAGAAGATGTTTCAATTGGAGCAGAAGTCACAGTGATGTGAAGGAGGCCATGAGCCAAGGAATGGGGGCAGCCTCTGGAAGCTGGAAAAGGCAGGGAAACAAATTCTCCCCGAGAGCCTCCAGAAGGAATGCAGCCCTGTCAACACCTTGATATTTTTTTTTTAGTGAGACTTTTGACCTACAAAACTGTAAGATAATCAACTTGTGTTGTTTTAGCCAGAAAGTTTGTGATAATTTGTTACCATGGCAACAGGAAACAGAAAAGAAGAAAGGGGGAGGGGAAGAAATACGGGAAAGGAGGAGACAGAGAATAAGGAAACGTCAATCATGTCTCCTGGGGCTCAGCTGCTGCAGCCTCTGGATGGCTGTGGTCACCCAGCACCCAGCCCCTGCTCAGGTTCCAGTGGGTGTTGAGTTCCTTGAATCAGTATTACCAAACACAAACACATGAGAGCCCTCCTGACTTGCCAGGCACTGTCCTAAGTGTTGCACTCACATTAACCAGTTTGGTCCTCCCAGCGCTGTAAGGAACGTGTAACAGGGGCAGCGTGGGCCTGCAGCGGTTAGCTCACAGCCACTAGCCAGAGGGTTCGCTCTTGCCCCATTCCCTGAAAGACTTGGAGGAGGATGAAACAGGACTGGAGGTTGAAATCCAGCCCCCCTAAAACTCAGTTCCTCTGCCGAGTTTATGATTAACCTCTCTATCCAAAACATGATTCCCCTTCTTGTCCAACACCTGTTCCCCTCCTTGTCCAACACCTGTTCCCCTCAAGACTGAGGAGTATCAAAGAAAAGGGGAGAAGTGTAATGGAGGGGGCGCTCGTCCATTAGGCGAGACTGTTATTGCGAGACCCTTAGCGCTCAGCCGTTAGGAGTCCTACTCTGCCACCTGGGGGTGCCTGAGGAGCCTAAGGGCTGGCTGGGTCCTGGGTGCCTGGCTCCCTCAGTGATGACGGCTGGGTGGGGTCTGGGGACCTGGTCCTGAGGGCACCGCCAGCTGAGAGCTGCCTCTCCAGCAGGGCCTGGGCACTGGTGGGTGGACCCCAACTGGGTGCTGGACGAACACTCCCGGGCCGGGTAACTGGCCCGCGTAGGGACCCCCTTCTCTTAGCCAGGGCCTGGACCTTGGAGGGTGAAAGTCGATCCTTGGGACCTTGAACAAGTAAAATGAGGGGTAATGATGTTACTTTACTTATGGGATTTGTTAAGTGTTAAAAGCCACAAGGAGACATGGAGACAGAATTTAATGCCTCCCCTTTCCTTTCTTGTATACTTCTCAAAACTATGACCTTTAAGAATATTATACCTTTAGGGACTTCCCTGGTGGCTCAGTGGTTAAGAATCCGCCTGCCAATGCAGGGGACACGGGTTCGAGCCCTGATCCAGGAAGATCCCACATGCCGCGGAGCAACTAAACCCGTGTGCCACAACTACTGAGCCTGTGCTCTAGAGCCCGCGAGCCACAACTACTGAGCCTGTGCTCTAGAGCCCGCATGCTGCAACTACTGAAGCCCGCGTGCCTAGAGCCCGTGCTCCGCAACAGGAGAAGCCACTCCAATGAGAAGCCCGCACACTGCAATGAAGAGTAGCCCCCGCTCGCTGCAACTAGAGAAAGCCCGTGTGCAGCAATGAAGACCCAACCCAGCCAAATATAAATAAATTAAATAAATTTTAAAAAAAAAGAATATTACACCTTTAGATAAAAAGTTGCAGAACAAGGATAACATTTATTTTGAACATTGTGACCTGACCGTGACCTGACCTACATGGACAGCTACAAGAGCAAAGGATCTGACACCAAGAAGTTTGCAACAACTAACCCGCCCCTCCCCGATCTTTCCTATAAAAGAACTCTGCTGAAAGCCTTCAAGGAGTTTGGGGGTTTTAAGGCATGAGCCACCCATCTCCTTGCATGGCCCTGCAATAAACCTTTCTCTGCTCCAAACTCTGACGTTTTGGTATTGTTTGGCCTCACTGTGCGTCGGGCACAAGGACTTGCATTCGGTAACAAAAGTACTACTATTGTCCCCATTTTACAGGTGAGGAGACCGAGGCAGTGGAATTCTGAGAAGCTTGCCCAAGGTGACATGGCTATTAGATGGCAGAGCTAGGTTCAAATCCAAGCAATCTGGCTCTAGTTTGTACAGTTTCTTGCTGCTGCGAACAGTGGACAGAGAGAGAAAAGAAGAGGGAGACAGAAGTAAGAGGAGAAGAAAGATGGGATCTATTTTCCTCCAATGTTTCCCAATGTCTGCCTGGTTTCAAAGGCAGGCTCCACGTCGTGTCTACTGCATCCAACAGGTCATGAGTGCAGGAATGGACCACTCAACTCCAGGGGTTCTACCAGCATACCTGCTCATATCTACTGCCCCTGTCCAGCTGCCTGGGAGGGACTGAGAGACTCCACATCCAGCTCTAACAAGCATGTGGAAATGGATGGGTCACATATAAGCCAATTACGGTTGGCAGCCAGGTTTGGGGAAATCACTTTCCCTGGAACCAATTGGGAGCCCGTTTTGGGGATAAAAGGGACAGCACATTAGTCTCTGTGGTCAGAAGCAGCTTTCATGCATTTCACGGAGCAAAAAGAACCTGAAACATTTTGAAATGAGAAAATGGGGTAAGGCCAAATTGCTCAGTCAAGGCATTTAAAGGGTCTTTAGCGTGACATTTCATACAGGACCTAGCCGCTTGTTCAAGCATGCAGGTAGAGACTAACATCTGTCCATCTAGAACGTGTGTGCATATCTTCCCTTACGTGCCTCCACGAGTGTCATTTAATACTTTTGTCATTAAGACATCCCATCACATATCCATAGAAAGGAGGGTTAGGGAAAGCCTGAACAATTGAAATTCCCAGATAGACTGAAATCTCATTATTTGCAATTAGTTGAACCTCCTTTCCCATCCAAGTTTTTTATTAGCATCAATTTCGGGAAGTTAAATAGTAGTGCCTTACATAAAGGCCTATGTCACAGAGTCATACAATCAGAGAATCTAATACAGATCTTCATCTACTTACAATGAGGTTGTATCTTGATAAATCCTAGCCTACAGTTGGACAAAATCATATAACACAAAGTCTATTTTTTTTTAAAGCATTGCATATTTCATGTAATTTTTTAAATCCTGTACTGAAAGTGAAAAACAGAATGGTTGTGTGGGTACAGAATGGTTTTAAGTGTATTGGTTTTTTTTTTTTTTTTTTTAAGGATTTTCTTATTTATTTATTTATTTATTTATTTATTTATTTTTGGCTGTGTTGGGTCTTCGGTTCGTGCGAGGGCTTTCTCCAGTTGCGGCAAGCGGGGGCCACTCTTCATCGCGGTGCGCGGGCCTTTCTCTATCGCGGCCCCTCCCGTCGCGGGGCACAGGCTCCAGACGCGCAGGCTCAGCAATTGTGGCTCACGGGCCCAGCTGCTCCGTGGCATGTGGGATCTTCCCAGACCAGGGCTCGAACCCGTGTCCCCTGCATTAGCAGGCAGATTCTCAACCACTGCGCCACCAGGGAAGCCCCAGTGTATTGGTTTTTTATCCTGGTGATCATGCGGCTGACTGGGAGCTGTGGCTCACTGCCACTGCCCAGCATCACAAAAGAGGATCATAACTCATATCATTAGCCTGGAAAAAGATCAAAATTCAAAATTTGAAGTACGGTTTCGACTGAATTCCTATCGCTTTTGCACCATGGTAAAGGCAAAAAATCATTAAGTCGAACCATTGTAAGTGAGGAACCATCTGTACATGGAAAAAGTTAGAGATCATTGAATCTAACCTAGAGGAGTAACCAGACTGAAATGTTTGGGGGAGCCTCAGGGTAAATCTGGTGCAGGACCAAAATTTTTAGCTTAGACATGATTTTTTTTGTCTGGAAACATGATAATGCCGGTAGTAAGTGGTCCGTTAGCCTCTGTTTGAATGCAACCAGTAACAGGAAATTCACCACTCAAGATGGCTCAATTCAATCCTGTACGTCTCTAATCTAAAGAAAGAAAACCTTCCCATATTAAACCCATATCTACCACCTTGAATGCCTTCAAGGAGGTCATGACTCCCCAAGAACTGATTGACTTTCAGAGATTGTCTCCAAGATGTGCCTTTAATGCCTCATCCGACTTAAGGCCAGAAGTGTAGCCATCAAAACACACACACACACACACACACACACACTGTGTTTACTGGCCTGACATCTCTGCAAATGACCAGCCCAATTATAACATCAAATGAAAATGAGGTGCATGAGGCCCCAGGTTCAATCCCCAGCATCTCCACCAAAAAAAAAAAAAGATGAGGAAATAAGAGAAGGGAACAGAAGAGAAAGAGGAAGGAGAAGAAGAAAGAGAGGAAGGAAGAAAAAGAAGAGAGAAGGGGAAAAGGAAAACGAGAAGAAAGAGAAAGAAAAGAAGATGGGGGACTTCCCTGGTGGCGCAGTGGTTAAGAATCCACCTGCCCATGCAGAGGACACAGGTTCAATCCCTGGTCCGGGAAGATCCCACATGCCGCAGAGCAACTAAGCCCAAAGGCCACAACTACTGAGCCTGCGCTCTAGAGCCCGTGAGCAACAACTACTGAGCCCGCATGCCACAACTACTGA
The DNA here is from genome assembly GCF_949987535.1 of Balaenoptera acutorostrata. NCBI lineage: Eukaryota > Metazoa > Chordata > Mammalia > Artiodactyla > Balaenopteridae > Balaenoptera > Balaenoptera acutorostrata. The sequence goes on along the minus strand of NC_080082.1, from coordinate 31,944,176 downwards.
AGCCCGCATGCCTAGAGCCCGTGCTCCGCAATGAGAGAAGCCACCGCAAAGGGAAACCCGTGCACTGCAATGAAGAGTAGCCCCCGCTCACCGCAACTAGAGAAAGCCCGCACGCAGCAACAAAGACCTGTCACAGACAAAAATAAATAAATAAATTTATAAAAAAAAAAAGAAAAGAAAAGAAGATGGGATGGTGATATAGTTTCATGGGACTCTGTGGGCACTAGCTGTTTTGCTCTATAGAAGGGGAAAGTTGGATCTGGAAATATTGCCATTGTCCTAAATATCCAATGGAACACCCTCCAGTCTTTTACAAAAATCATGTTCTATAAAATTCAATAGAAGAATAAATACTGGAAATATTCATATATATATACAAATATTCATATATATATTCAATATATTGCCAGATGAAAGGAGGTCATAAAGCATGTAGGGCATAATTTCATTTTTTAAATCTCTATGTTATATATTCCTATCTGTAGACAAAATTGATATTATTTTTTAGTAAACATAGATTCATCTATATATGTAGTGATTATCTCTGGGTGGGCTAATGACACAATATTCTGAATATATATAATATTTTTAATATTTCTGTTCCTTGTGTTTCAAGTTTTCTGCATTGATTAGTATTAGTTTTATAAATAACTTTAAAAATTAATTTAGAAATAAAACCTAATATCTATTCAGTCCTGAGACTGCGACATTCTGGATTTCTAGCATATTTGCTAGGATGCTTTTAAAATGGGAAAATGCAGGAATTCTCTGGCAGTCCAGTGGTTAGGACTCAATGCTTTCACTGCTGAGGGCCCGGGTTCAATCCCTGGTCGGGGAACTAGGATCTTGCAAGCCATGCGGCATGGCCAAAAAAATTAAAATAAAATAAAATGTGAAAATGAGGTATGGCTGTTTGGGTTCACTTCTGGAATTGAGTAACTTTAGTGGTATAGGGAGACTCTATGATGATTTAATTGAACACTTTCATTAGAAACATTGGGAAATTAAGTCCCAAATTCACACAGCTACATTAACTGGTGAGTCTCTTGTAAAACCAAGATTGCAGCTACACAAAACCAAAATAATCCTCTAATCCAAGCAATGTGTCAAAAACTGGATACATTGGGTATGGATAAGGGACCAGCAGGGCACACCTTCCGGCTAGAGTAGATGCCTAAAGGTCTACATATCTACAGGTCCCACTTGCACAAGGTTAAAACTCAGATCAGTGGACAGCCTCAGCTTGATGAACACGCTTGACATAGAAGGGCTATTGGCTATTTCCCAACATGAAGTCTGCCCTTGAAGGATAAAGACTTGCCACTCATTGGATTGGATAAAGACTTGCCACTCACTGGATTTTCATAAGAAATATACATCTATTCATTCATTCAACAAATACTTCCTGAGCACCTATTATGCACCAGTTACTGTGCCAGGCACTTCCCACTTGTGGTCCGGGTCTTAGGATTATATATGATGTTATTTTCATCTTTCTGTTCTCTTAACAGTCTATAATATAACAGCTACATTTATAAATTTTAGAAAAATCTTTAAGAGAACATTCCAAAATAAATAAATAGCATTCCATATGCTCTGTAATTTTTTAAACTTTCAGAGTTATAGCAATATCTTGGGAGGGTTAAGCCTGCCAAGTAACTATTGGAGGACAAAATTCATATTAATCTCTAAGTACTGATTCAACTGTAGAAAATGGGTCTCATGATCATAGACACATTTGTCATATTCTGAATACACATTCCAGCAGCAGAACCTATTTCCTGTGCTTGGGGCCGGTTATTCCTAATTCCATAGAAATTAGAAATCAGAAGGTGCTTGCCTGAAACCAGCTACAGGAGTGTTAGCAAGGACTCAAAGTGAGCGTCTTGAGGGGCGGCAACTGTTGCCACTGACCCCAAGCAAAGAGCAGAGTTGTTCTTGCTTACAGAGCTCCTGACAGAGGGGGTAAGCATTTTTTCAATCAAAAGCTTGAGGGCTGAATGAATGCATGAACAAATGAACAAGTGAATTTTAAGAAAATCAAAAGTGGTTGAAGAATATCAGAGAGGTCTTCTGGCCAACTGAACTCCCCTAATCTTGTAAAAACTAATTTCTCCCTACAGCTCTTCCTTGACACCTGGCATTCCACCACTTATAGCCCCATTGCTTTAGATCAGGGATTGACAAGCTACAGCCCACAGGCCTAATTCAGCCCACTGCCTGCTTTGTAAATAAAGTTTTATTGGAACACAACCACACGATTTGTGTTTGGTCTATGGCTGTGTTGTAAAGGCAAAGCTGAATACTTGCAGCAGAGATCCTATGGCCTGTGAGGTGGAAAATATTTACCATCTGGCCTTTTGAGAAAATGTTTGCTGAGCCATGCTTTAGATTACACTCCTTTAAAATATCACTGGTGATAGTAACAGTGTGAATTCGTTTATCCCAAGGTCACTTAGCTGTTTTGGTAGGGGAAGGGGTACAGAGAACTTGAGGATGCTAGGTTTTCTGTGTGTTAGAGAGAACATCTCAAGGCAGAAAACGAGCACAAAAAGGAAAAAAATGGGAAGTGGTAAATAGACTTCATCTAGTTTAAAATTCTGCTTGCCCTTAGATTAAAATGAAGATGAGAGTAAGAACTAAGGACTGTCAAATTTTGAATAGTGAGAGTGTCAGACTTCAGAATCAAACCCAAATATTTCCCTTTTCCAATGAAAAGAAAACTCAATATTCTGATTTTTCTTCCATATACCAGGTCCCTCTGCTTTCAGACGTGTTGCTTTGCTTCCATTTCTCTGTAGTCCGCAGAGTTAGAGAAACTGTTTTAGATTCCACCCGTCCCAAGTAATGCACTTCCGATTTTTTTTTCTCAACTGACCTCATTTAGCAGGGTGGAAGGCAGCTTTTCCTAGTCTATTAAGACTTCAATAAAATCATCCATTTCTAGTTAACTGGAATAGTATTCACATTTAGACCTGCATATTAATTGGCTGATAACGAGATGATAAAGCTGCTTTTCTCTGCAGGTGTACCAATCGATTTCAATGAAACTGAAAAAATGAGTTCTTTTCTTGTTGCATTTGAAATTAAAAAGTGATTTATATTTTCTAATAAAGTGCTTTTCATTGATCTCCTTCTGAAAATGTATGGTTTCATTTGCACCCTTTTAAATTATAATAGTTTCCATTTGTAAAAGAATGATTTTCCTATATCATTTCTGGCTTTCAACTGATGATTAACCTTAATATAGATTTGAAGGAGAATGTGAGGGAGGGTAGGTTAAGAGCCTCCGTGCCCACCCCCTTAAAAAACCTGCAAATTTTAACGACCTTAATATTCTCAGACTACAGAATTCTTTTCCTAAATACATTGCTGTCAGAGGAAGTTATGTTTTCCCCCCAAGAAATCCATTTTTCTATTTCACAACTTTCCTTTTGTCATAGAATTTTATACCTGCACCAATTGTTTTCCATTTCTGTTGTGTCAACCTGGCTGCAGGGCAAATGTGGAAAGAGAAGGGTTTTTTTCCTTTCTTCCTCCTGTCACTGACAGCACATTCTTACTTGGAGATGCACATGGAATCCTACTGTTATCGGCTGAATTCTGGCAGGTGTGAAAACTGGCAGAGAAATTGCATTTCACTTTAATTTAGTATTATGGTCTTCTGAGCCATAATAATTAAGTAGCCATGAAAGGAAAGCTATATTCTGAACATGTGATAGAAAAATTGCAGAGTCTAGCACTGGACTCTGTTGAGGAATCAGGGTCATCTCACTTCTCTGTCACCCAGATGCACCTGAATTAATATTCAGGCTGGAGATTCTTTGCAAACAGGTGTAGAGTGGAGTCAAGAGACCACATGGGCATTAGACCTAATTTAAGAGGCATTGTCTGTTTATTCACATAGGAGGTAAATGTTGGCTGATGAATGCATTAATGGGTGCATGGATGCATGGATGGATTGGTGGATGGATGAATGGATGGATGGGTGGATGGATGCATGAATGAATGAATTTATATAAAGGCAATTATCTTTGCAGCTCTCATGCAAAGATTACCTTTGTGATAGGATTTGACTGCCCCCCTACACAAAAATATTTCCCTCCCTCCAAGTCTCACAGTGCCTAAATATTCCCAGATAGTTTTGTCTAGATTCAATATTACCCTTTTCCAAGTTCTTTTTTAAAATGTTCCTTGAAGGGACAGGATTTGGATGGCTAATACTGCAGCATGGATTCGTTTATCACCTGCCTTCCCATGTCTCAGGAGACTGCAGACTACCCAATGACAATGGACATGACAGCAGGGCTAAGAACATGGTAAAAGGTGGTACCAGGGTGAATAATAATGAAGAAATCCTCTCAGCTCTGCAGAGGACTGTTTCTAGTTATACCCCCAGGTGCAATACTTCCCAGGTCTCCAGCCATCCTTTAAACTCTCAAAGAATAACTGTCCACCAATTTCTCAAGTCAAGATGAGCCAGGGCTGAGGATTAATGACTCCTGTCTCCACATGAAAATAAAGAATGCTAAAAATAAAAAATAATCATAAAATTTATGTTATAATTATATAAAAATCATATTATATGTATATACATAATTATATACTGTTACATAATTATATAAAAATAATATCATAATATCATATAATGTGATAAATATAAATAACATAAATTACATTATAAATTATAAAAATAAAGAAGAAGAGGAGGATTTATTGAGCACCTTCTGTGTGCCATGCACTTTCCATGCATTATCCAACTTAGTCTTCAAGATCATGTCCCTTCTTTGCCCACTGAGGGAGAGGATTTGTTTTTCGGGGCCACACCAAGAAAGGGATGGAGCCAGAACTGAATCAAGATACACATGAGTCTCCAAAATCCATGCTCCAAACTCTGTTCTCCCTTCTACTTTGGCCTGATACTAAAAATAAACATTTTTTAAATAAATAAATACTTTAGGGAAATTCGATAGAGTAAATAACGCAATTTCTTCAACGAATAAATTGCAAAGGAAAAAAGAGAGAGGAGGAACCTGTAAATTAAAGAGACAAGAGATACATCAACCACAGACAATATATGAGCTTTGCTTGGATTCTGATTCAAACAAACCTCTTGTGTGCAGTGCTGGTGGTATAGCTGTGAGCATAGCTGCCTTCCAAACAAACCGTTTGTTTAAATAAAAGAATATTAAGTACTAGGAGCTTCATCTACTAGTCTCAACTTATACAGAAGTTTGAAATTTTCTATAGTAGAAAGTTTGTAAACTAAATAAACAAAATTTTTTAATGAAAGGAAAAATTGGCACTATTTTTTAAATGGATATTTGCCCAACCCTATGACTATACTAAAAACCACTGAATGGAACCCTTTAAAAGAGCAGACTTTATAGTATGTGAATTATAGCTCAGTAAAGTGTTTTTTTAATAATACAAACAAAAGAAACTAATGTAGATTAAAATATGGCCAATCACATCGTGTTCCTAAATTTTCACCTAATATCTCTTAGTAGGTGGTTTTTTTATTTGTTTTGTTTTGTTTGTTTGTTTGTTTTGGCCATGCCATGCTGCTTGTGGGATCTTAGTTCCCCAACCAGGGATCGAACCCGGGCCCTCGGCAGTGAAAGTGTGGAGTCCTAACCCCTGGATTGCCAGGGAATTCCCACATGGATGATTTTTAATAAGTGAATTGCACGCATACTTGGAAAAAGAAAAAGTAAGTGATTCTGTCTTATTTGGGCTCATCTCATGAGTTCCAGGCTGTTATTCAAATGCTTTGGCTCACATCCACCAGGATGTCTTCAGCAACTTCAAATGAATTCTAAAAGCACAAAAGCAAATACAGTTGCTAAAAGCACATTCTCTTCTCACTCCTCTTTGAGGCAGGAGGAGCTGGTGCAGACTTGCTGTGCAATCCCTAGATGCAGTGAAGAACACAGGCAAGGAGGAGGCATTGTCCAGTGTATGTGGCCCCCCAGCCCCCAGAGGGACTAACTGCCAACATGCCCAGCCTTGGGAGAAGCACCCAGTCTGCTCTGAGCAGGGAATCGGTCTCTGTTTGGTCTAGCCTCCTAGGGAGTCCCCATCTCCTGCCCAGGGACAGTGATAACCTCCTAACTGGTCTCACCTCATTGTGGCCATAGCGCTCACATCCTCCTCCATCACACCCCATGTTAATGAAAGCCGTGTCATTGGGTCCTTACTGCTCTCAAGATAAAGACCAGCAGCATAACTGTGGCCTAATGTCCAGCACAGTGTGGCCTCTCATTCTCTCTCCAATCTCATCTCGCACCCATGCCTGTCTCTCTCTGAGCTCCAGGAACACTGACCTTCTACTCCCAGTAGTCAAACATCCTTCCACCACAGGGCCTTTGCACATGCTGACACCTCCACATGGTTAACACCTCCTCATCCTTGAGATCTGGAGATCTCAACACACACAAAGCTTTTCTCAGAGCAAACTTTCCCTGACATCCCTCAGCCAAACTCCCCCAATTTTGGTTCCAACATATTTGTCACAGTTGGAATTTCACACATTTATTTGATTAACATCCCTACTAGGCTATAAACACCATAAAGAATGAAATTATGTCTTCTTTTGCTCACCACTGGATCCCCAGGGTCACCACAAAGCCTGGCATATGGTAAGCACAGAATATCCATCAAATAAAAAGAAGGAATTAATGAAAGAAGAATGAATGAAGGGATGGATCAATGAACCCTCCAAAGCACAGACCCCTGCAATCACTGTTTGTTAAGAACTTATGCAAGCTCCAACAAAGTGTCCCCTCTTGCAGATTTGAGAGTTTTTCCCAAAGATACCTAAAAAATATATCCATATCCAAAACAACCTACTTAAGAAGAACTCATCAGTGGCCTTCTCTCTCTGGCACAGATCCATTTCATGGAAAGAATTTTTAGTACTTTAATGATGCCTTTCTGCCTTACAGCATATGACAATTCAGAGCAATTAGCTCTACAACTATAATATGAAAGGTTGGAATGCATTTAAATTGGAATTGATTTTTGTTTAATCACGGGTAGAAATCAGGTTTTTCTGAGCCAGCTCATTAGAAAGGACATGGTGGTGGGGCTTTAGATGTTGAAACTCCTCCTTCCCAAGAGAAGAAGGGCCTGAACTCACCTTCATTCAGCTTGACTTTCCCTAGAGTTATTGTTCCCTCCACAGGTATGCCCTGAACTTGGACCTCAACTCACCTGAGCTGTAAATGTCTGCTCTTAGGGATATACACCACTTCATCACTGACATGCCCTACCCATGATTTTCATCCTGCCTAAGGTCATTGGCCTCAAGGAGTCTTTGTCTCTATGCTCCAGAGCAGTGTACCTGATGCAATTTTGTACTTTAATGCAGGCCAATTTCCGCCAAGAATGATGACCAGGGGATAGTCGAGTGGCCAGGAGTCATGCCTCAGCTCTTTGGTTGTACTAGATAATAAAAATACCATCTATCTTTTGTGAAGTGCAAAGATTCTTAACTTAGCATGTGCAATGAAATCACTTATGGAGTATTTTAAACCCAAGCATCAAACCAGACCTCTAAGTCAGCATTTCTAGAGGTAGGGACTGGACATCTGTATGTTTTGGGGTTTTTTAAATTATTTATTTATTTATTTATGGCTGTGTTGGGTCTTCGTTTCTGTGCGAGGGCTTTCTCTTGTTGCAGCAAGTGGGGGCCACTCTTCATCGCGGTGCGCGGGCCTCTCACTATCGCGGCCTCTCTTGTTGCAGAGCACAGGCTCCAGACACGCAGGCTCAGTAGCTGTGGCTCACAGGCCCAGTTGCTCCACAGCATGTGGGATCTTCCCAGACCAGGGCTCGAACCCGTGTCCCCTGCATTGGCAGGCAGATTCTCAACCACTGAGCCACCAGGGAAGCCTCATCTGTATGTTTTTAAAGCACCACAGTGGTTCTGATGTACAGCTGAGGTTGAGAGCCCCTGATCCAGTGTTCTACAACTTGAAAAGAGCTCTCACCTTAATCCTAAGGAAGGTAATGATCACCCCCATTGTACAGAAATGGAAACAGGCTCAGAGAGGTTAAGTGACTTGCCCAAGTGAGGCAGGAGATAGATGGGCCCCAGGCTGAGCAGCTGGAGTTTGTCCCCTGTGGGCAGATAACTCCAAGATGAAGAGGAGGAGGAGCTGAGCCCTGCCCAGATAAGAGACCACATATTTCTCATTCTCGAGGTCAAGGAGGCTTTCCTGACTATACATGTTCAGAAAGGCTCCTTGGAGGTCAAAAAGGGAGTGATGTCAACCTACCCATAGGCCTCTTCGCTAGAATCCATCTCGGCTAAGAGATGTTCACGCACACAGGGGAGGACCCTGAGATAAACCAAATACAGACTCAGAACCAGGCAAAGCAAGATGATTGGCCAAAGAAAACCCTGAAGAAATGCCCCATAAAAGTGATTCAAACTACCACGAGGGCGCAACTTTCTCTCTGAGCCCACCCTGTGTGCCTATTCACAGGTGCTCTTTTTCCTCTAATAAACACTTTACTTGTTTCACTACTTTCCATCTCTCTGTGGAAATTCATTTCTACACAGCTGGCCACTAGCTGTCACGGTCTAGCGACTAGGATTCAGTGCTCTCACAGCCACAGCCTAACTTTAAACTCTGGCTGGGGAACCGAAATCCTGTTTCAAGCTGCGGCAGGCCGAGGCCACCCGAGATCACAAAGACACCCAGTTTGCAAGTGGCCTAATCTAGACTCAAACAAAAGTGTCAGCCTCATAGTCCTTTAGACTAGAATGAATGGAGGGTAGAGTATACTCAGTAGCCAATAAGATTAATGATTAAAGGAAGTGAAGCCTGAGACTGCTTAGCTGTGTTGCTAATGGGTTGGTAGTGCTTTTAATTCATTGTCAAGCGTTTTGGAGAGTAAGTCAGCACTTGCCCTCCTCCTGAGAGAGAGGCCGGGGGGGTTCCTTCCATAAAGTTGTGGTGGTTAGTGCTGTATGGGCTTGTACCCTGTCCACACTGCTGGTTATAGCAGGCTGGACACAAGGTCACTTACAACCAGATGGATGGTGGATGATTACTTGATCACTACCTGGTCACTACTAGTCAGCAGCTCACAACAGAGTTTGGTGTAAGGTAATTGGGGGTGGAGGGCTGGAGAAAGGCAGCAGAAGTGCAGAGGAAGTAGCTGGAAGTCAAAAATACAGGGAGAACCATTGGAAAAAGAAGCAGAGACAGAAGAGTTATGAGTCCCACAGCATCACAAGATTAAGGAGGAGCAGATGCCCACTCTTCAGGGGTGACAAGATGGCCAGGTCATTGTTGCAGCTCATTCCAGTTCTTTGAGACCCTCTTTTATGTGACTGCTGGGACATATCTCTGTCTCCTTGACATCTCTGGGTATTACTAAGATTATCCACATGTGCTATCCTTGTACCTAAAGGGTACTGACAAGCACAGTTAAACAACAGCAATAATAAGGCATCTCCCTGCTTGCTCAGCATCTCAAAGGAGGCTTCTTTGGCCTCTGGCCTCCAGAGTCATGTCTGGTTGGCCATAGAATTTCCCAGAATCCTTTGCACCTCTGAGAAACTGCAGAGCATCCACTGCTCTCCTGGATCACAGCCTGGTAGAGCTGAGTCTTCATTCCTTTGTCTCTATTGCCCTCTAGTGCTCACTTGCTATAGCTAGCTTTAGACAACATTTCTCTTCAGCTAAGTTTAACAATCCAAAACCTGAAAAGAAACTTTTTACAAGTCTATCCATCACTTCGTGGAAGTTCATTGAACACATATGGTATGTTCACTTTTCCATACGTGCATTAAACCTCTGTTCAAAGTATTTTAAAAGTCTATCCATGCATCTATCAAATATTTATTGAGTGCTACCACAGGATATGCTACCGCAGGATAAGCCCCCTTTTAGATGATAGAAAAGTGTTTGCCGTCATGGAGACCTAGCTTGGGAGACTGACATCAGATCTCATAAATGAATGTGAAATGACAACTGCGACAGTGCTACAAAGGTCAGGTTCATGGAGAATCGACTTGGCACAGAGGTTAGGGAAGGCTTCCCAGGGGATGTGAGAATGGACTAAACCATGAGGGAAGGGCCAGAGTTACAATGTCAAAAAGGCCGGGGAGGAGCACATGCAAGATCTCAAGAGGAAATGGGATGCATCTGAAGAAGTGAAAGAAGTTCTGTGTAGCTAGTATGTAAAAAGTAGGAATGTGAGGCTGGAGGGGTAACTGAAGCACTGTCTTTATAGGGTCTTGCTGACCACATAAGAATTTTGATCTCTGTGAAAACCATTGAAGAAAGCTTGTTTTGTTTTGTTGGGATCAGATAGTGGTAGGTGATCAGATGTGTGTTTTGAAAAGGTCCCTCTGGTTGAAGGAGGAAGAATGATTGCAACTGGGCCATAGCTTCATAAAAGACTCGTTCAAAGGCTACTAATGTAGTCCAGGCAAGAGAGAATGGTGACTTGGTCTAGGTAATAGTGGCAGAAGTGGAATAAAGAAGACGGAGTCAAAGGATATAAAGAGAATAACTGGGCTTGGTGGTCAATTAGAAGTGGGAGGATGGCGAAGGATGGGATGCATCAAGGATGACTTCAGGCTCTAGTTTGAGCAGCAGGATGGATAGTGGTGCTGTTTCCCATGACAGGGAACACTGGCAGAGAAACAGATTTAGGGGAGCAGGGGATGAGAGGAGCATGAGTTTGGTTTGGGCAAATTAAGGTTAATGTGCCTTTAGCACATTCAAGTAGATATGTCAGCCCATTCATTTATTCAACAAGTAATTTAAAAAAACAAACAACATACTTATTGATCACTTAATATGTGTCAGGCACTATTATAGGCTTTTCCCCTTATAGAGTTCACATCGTAGGGACTTCCCTGGTGGCACAGTGGTTAAGAATCCACCTACCAATGCAGTGGACACGGGTTCGAGCCCTGGTCCGGGAAGATCCCACATGCCACGGAGCAACTAAGCCCGTGCGCCACAGCTACTGAGCCTGTGAGCCGCAACTGCTGAAGCCCACACGCCTAGAGCCCGTGCTCTGGAACAAGAGAAGCCACCGCAATGAGAAGCCCACGCACTGCCACGAAGAGTAGCCCCCCTTCGCTGCAGCTAGAGAAAGCTTGAGCGCAGCAACGAAGACACAACGCAATCAAAATAGATAAGTAAATTTATTAGAGTTTACATTGTAGCTTATCCCCTTGCCTCCAGGTAGAACCCTGCCCGCCTGCCCCAGTGAAGGGGTTCACAGTATGCCACCTCAAAATATGCCACTCTGGCATAAGAATTATTTTGAGCCAAAGGTAATTAACAAAAAGACACAGGATAAGCTCTCTGCCCTCCTTTTGTCTAACAGAAAGCAGAACACAAATTGCCATCCTGAAGGTCTCCCCCACCCACCTCCCCTACCAAGAAGGGAATAACAACCTTATCATCAGAGACAGACAGCCCTGAGAAAAAGTCTATACAAACAAACCTCACTAACTAAGCCTTATCTACCATTGGTTTCCTCATATATTTGCCTTCCCACAATTTACTGCCCCTAGAAGATCAGTCCTTTTCTTTGTCTTGTCACTTCTCTACAAAATTATGGATCTTTTGTTAAAATGCTAGATAAGTCCAAGTTCTAACCACCCCTTTGAGTTATTCATGCACTGAGTGCATGATGTACACATTAATAAACAATTGTTTATTTTTCCCTTGTTAATCTATCTTTTGTTAGTCTAATTGGCAGGACCCTAGCCAATAAACCTAAGATAGGTAGAGGGAAACAAATTTTTTTTCCTCCTCTACACCAGCCAGATGAAAATCCATTCAGTATTCAATAAACTTATTCTGAGACGTGACTACACATGAGACACTGAACTCAGTGCTCTCCTTGACTGGGAGACTCATCTTATGGTCAGACCTTGGGAAGCATTTCTCCCTGTAAATCCAAAGTTCTTAAGATTCAAGAACTTTGAGGAGATAATGAAGAAAACTGTGAGAATCCTTAAGCAGAAGAATCAGAGAAACACAGAGACTTGAGGAGGAAGGGAAATTATAATCCATCAAACTAGCCTTTCCCAAGGTGAATTCCATGCAACACTATCTTTGAAGACCAGATACAAAAATGATAACAAAAACTCTGGGTGGCCTGCCCTGTTGTGATAGATCCTTTGAAGTTCTATCAAGCCAACTTCCACTTTCAGTGTTTCCGGAAAAGGACAGTTTTTGTTCTCAGTGGTGTCAAGTCAGGAGGGTGGGAGAAGAATTGGAAGTGTTCATTACTGACAAAACGAACAAGACAGCAAGATCCAGTTTACAAAAAGATGAAAAATAGCTCAAAGACAAGGAACAAGACTAGAATCTGAAAACCCTCAAGGGTGGGTTATAGTTTTCCATAGAAACGTAATTTCTCCCTACAGTCACCTATTTTCATCAAAGATAATCAAAGTAAGATTATTCTTGATTGCAAAATAAGTCTGGTTTCATTGGATTTGGCCTGCTTATTTACATAAGTGCAGCAAGAATGGTAACTGACTACATAGGTCTTTTAAAGTTCTCTTTGCTGGAACTTCTCATAAAGAATCTCATATTGGACTTTTAAAAGTGTACTTGAGAGTAGGAAGCAAGCCAAGAACTTGCCATCAACTATCTACACTGCCTATAGATTTAGATGAAATCCTCTCTTCTCAAGGTCCCCAGAATATCCTAAGTTTCCTGCATCTTCCAGAAACTGACTTTCCTTACTCACCTGTAAGGCTGGGAATCCTGTAATTCAGAGACTAGGCCAGTTCTTCCAAGAGAGCTTTGTAAGCAATGGCTCCATAAAGTCAACTTTATTTCCTTAAAACTGTCTGGCAATATTTGATTCTATGTACATCATTCTCAAATATGGCATTCCAGTCGAAACCTTGGTTATATAACCAATTTTTCCAGCTATATACTGTTAAAAGGAAGACAGGTTCTTATTTAACTTATGCAAATAACGATATTGCCATGAAAATAAGAATATTCAATAAGGGTATCTGAATTCTGGAAGGAGCAAGAAGGGGGAAAAAGATAAATGTTTCAGTTTTGTTTAAAAACATTTAATATACTAAATTGTTGTAAGTTATAGATACCCTAAGAGAAAAAAGAAAGGGGTTCCTTATATCCAGAAGATATAACATTAAAGAACCAGCAATGTTCCCCCCAAAATTATAAAAATTTAGTCATAAATTTAAAAAATTTTATAAAAATTATACAATTTTTACAATAAATAAAAATATAAATATAAAAATAAATTATTTATTTATTTAAAATAAATTTAAATTTTAAATAAATATATAAAATTATAAATTTATATATTTATAAATAAATGTATAAAATTTATTTATTTTATAAAATATAATAAAATTAAAATAAATATAAAAATTATAAAAAATTTTACAATTTTTAGTCATAAAAATTATAGTCATTCTTCATGTGTCTCATGTAATTAATTCTTGTTCTACTTGATCTAGTAGCAGTTTCAACTAGAGTTCTTTACCCAATCCAGTGGTATCATCTCGAAGTTATTAATACCATCAGAAGTCTATACCCCAGAGTACATGCCATAGTCCTTTCTATGGGCCTGAGTCAGTCCCTTTTGTTGAAGATGAAGCATTCTGGCTTGTAGCTGTTTGTAAGGGCTTTCAGGTAAGCATCAGAGTAAAGCAATAACTATTCATGAATAATAAAAGGCTTAAAATGACCATGGTTAAAAATTTGATGAAAGTTTACTATAAAAATAACACA